>NC_091470.1:195295345-195595091 GCF_036971445.1 Narcine bancroftii | reverse complement strand
TCAATCATTGCATGGAATATAGGAGTTGGGAGGTGATGTTGAGATTGTATAAGACGTTGGTGCGGCCTAATTTGGAGTTCTGTGTGCAGTTCTGGTCGCCTAATTATAGGAAGGATATAAACAGAGTGGAGAGAGTGCAGAGAAGGTTTACCAGAATGTTGCCTGGGTTTAAGCATCTGGAGTATGGGGAGAGATTGGACAGATTGGGTCTTTATTCTTTGGAGCGTAGAAGGTTGAGAGGGGATTTGATAGAAGTATTTAAGATTATGAAAGGGATAGACAGAGTGGATGTGGATAGACTATTTCCGTTAAAAGGAGGAAAGATTAAAACAAGAGGACATGAGTTAAGAATTAAGGGGCAGAGGTTTAGAGGTAACATGAGGGGGAACTTCTTTACTCAGAGAGTGGTAGCTGTGTGGAATGATCTTCCGGGAGAAATAGTGGCGGCGGAGTCAATTGTATTATTTAAGAAAAGGTTGGACAGGTATATGGATGAGAGGAAGATGGAGGGTTATGGGCATTGTGCAGGGAGGTGGGATTAGAAAGGGGTGTTTGGTTCGGTGCGGACTAGAAGGGCCTAATGGCCTGTTTCCGTGCTGTAATTGTTATTATTATTATAGGGTAGTCAGACCGAGCGAGAGAGAGGGATTTCACACAGAGAGAGCGAGAGAGAGAGAGAGAGTCAGACAGAGAGGGAGAGAGAGAGGGAGACAGACAGATGAAGAGAGAGTGTGAGTGAGGGAGTCAGAGAGAGAGAGAGAGAGAGAGTCAGACAGAGAGAGGGGTAGTCCGACAGACAGAGAAAGAGAGAAAGGAAGTCAGACAGATGGAGACAGGAGAGAGAGAGGGAGTCAGAGAGACAGACAGAGAGAGAGGGAGGGAGAGAGAGGGGGAGTCAGAGAGCAAGAGAGAGAGCGGGAGGTTCAGACAGAGAGTGGGGGAATCGGACAGAGAGTGTGAGAGAAAGTCAGAGAGAGAGAGTGGGGGAGTCAGAGAGAGAGAGAGAGAGGGGGGGAGGGAGTCAGAGACAGAGAGAGGGTGGGAGTCAGACAGATGGATTGAGAGAGAGAGAGAGAGAGAGAGAGGTATGAGTCAAAAAGACAGAGAGAGTGAGAGTCAAACAGATGGGGAGAGAGAGAGAGGAGGGAGTGGGTGTCAGACAGAGAGAGAGCGAGGGAGTCAGACAGAGAAAGAGAGAGAGAAACAGAGAGAGATGAAGAAGGAGAGAGAGGGAGGGAGTCAGACAGGGAGAGAGAGGGGGAGTCAGGCAGATGGAGAGAGGGTGAGAGAGAGAGAGAGGGAGTCAGACAGACAGAGAGAGGGGGAGTCAGACAGAGGGAGGGGGAGTCAGACAGAGAGGGGGAGAGTCAGACAGAGAGAGGGGAAGCCCGACAGACAGAGAGGGAGTCAGACAGACGGAGAGAGAGAGGGACAGTGGGGTAGTCAGACAGAGAGACAGACAGACAGAGAGAGTGTGCGGGAGTCAGGCACACAGAGAGAGAGGGGGAGAGAGAGTGGGAGTCAGACAGACAGAGAGAGAGGGAGTCAGAGCGATGGCGAGAGAGAGGGGGGTGGTGAGTCAGGGAGACAGAGATACAGACAGACAAACAGAGAGAGAGAGGGAGAGATGCAGTCAGAGAGACAGACTGAGAAAGGAGGGGGGACAGACAGCGAGAGAGAGGGAGGGTGGGTGAGTCAGACAGAGAGAGAGAGTCAGAGAGAGAAGGATTCACACAGAGAGAGAGAGAAGGAGTGAGACAGACTGAGAGGGAGAGAGCCAGACAGACAGAGAGAGGGAGAGAGAGCGATGGAGTCAGAGAGACCAACAGAGAGAGAAGTCTGACAGAGGGAGAGAGAGAGAAGGGGGGACTCAGAAAAATGGAGAGCGCGAGACAGGGTGTCAGACAGAGAGAAAGAGAGAGAGAGTGGGGGAGTCAGACAGAGAGAGAGGGGTGGAGTCAGACAGAGATAGAAATGGGGCAGTCAGACAGACAGACAGAGAGGGAGAGAGAGAGTGGGTGAGTCAGACAGAGAGAGAAGGAGACAGACAGAGAGAGAGGGAGTTACACAGAGAGAGAGAGAAGGAGTCAGACAGATGGAGAGAGGGAGGGAGAGAAAAGGTGGGTTATCAGACAGACTGAGAGGGAGAGAGAGAGAGAGAGAGAGAGAGAGAGAGAGAGAGATGGAGTCAGAGAGAGGAATTCTGACAGAGGAAGAGAGAGAGAGAGAGAGAGAAGGGGGGGTCAGACAAATGGAGAGAGGGAGTCAGAGAGACAGACAGAGAGGGGGGCGTTAGACAGAGAGAGAGTTAGACAGAGAGAGAGAGAGAGAGTTGGACAGAGATGGAGAGAGAGAAAGAGTGGGGGAGTCAAACAGAGAGTGTGAAAGAGAGAGAGATAGAGTGGGGGAGTCAGACATCCAAAGAGAAAGAGAGAGAGAGAGTCAAACAGAGAGAGTCAGACAGAGAGATAGGGAGTCAGACAGACAGAGAGAGGGAGAGAGAGAGAGAAGCAGTCAGACAGACAGAGAGAGTCAGACAGAGAGAGTAGGGGGGAGTTAGACAGAAAGAGAGAGTGGGGAAGTCTGACAGAGAGGGAGGGTGGGAATCATACAGAGAGAGAAGGAGTCAGACGGACAGAGAGAGGGAGAGAGAGAAAGGGCGAATAATCAGACAGACTGAGAGGGAGAGATAGAGAGAGGGAGTCAGACGGACTGAGAGCGTGAAAGGGAATCAGACAGACGGAAAGAGGGAGATAGAGAGTCAGACAGAGATGGAGATAGAGAAAGAGTGGGGGAGTCAATCAGTGAGAGAGAGAGAGAGAGAGAGAGAGAGAATCAGACAGAGAGTGGTGGAGTCAGACAGGCAGAGAGAGAGAGAGAGTGGGGGAGTCAGACAGAGAGAGAGAGGGAAGAAGTCAGAGACAGAGAGAGGGTGGGAGTAAGACAGACGATCGAGAGAGAGTGGGGGCTTCAGACAGAGAGAGAGAGGAATGAGTCAGAAAGACAGAGAGAGAGTGAGAGTCAAACAGAGAGAGAGAGAGGAGGGAGTGGGTGTCAGACAGATGGAGAGAAAGAGATGCGGGGAGGTCAGACAGATGTAGAGAGGGTGAGAGAGAGAGAGGGTCAGACAGAGTAAGAGTTTGAGAGAGCGAGTTAGACAGAGAGACATAGATAGAGAGGGAATCAGACAGACAGATGGGGGGAGTCAGACAGAGTGAGAGTGTGAGTGGGCACATCAGACAGAGAGAGAAAGGAATGAGTCAGAAAGAGAGAGAGAGTGAGAGTCAAATAGACGGAGAGAGAGAGAGAGAGAGGAGGGAGTGGGTGTCAGACAGACGGAGAGAGAGGGGGGAGTCAGACAGATGGAGAGAGAGAGAGGGAGTCAGACAGACTGAGAGAGTGAAAGGGAATCAGACAGATGGAAAGAGGGAGAAAGAGAGAGTCAGACAGACAAAGAGAAAGAGAGAGAGAGAGGGAGTCAGACAGAGAGAGAGAGAGAGAAAGAGAGAGAGAGAGAGGGAGAGAGAGAGAGAGAGAGAGATGGGGAAGAGAGTGAGTCAGTCAGAGAGACAGAGACAGAGAGAAGGAGTCAGAGTGACAGACAGAGAGAGGTGGGGAATCTGAGTGAGAGAGAGAGAGAGGGGTGTCAGACAGAGGGAGAGAGAGAGGAGGGGGAAGTCAGACAAACGGAGACAGAGAGAGAGAGAGAGGGAGTCAGACTGAGAGACAGAGAGAGAGTCATACAGACCGAGTGAGAGAGAGAGCGGGGTGGGGAGTCAGACAGAGAAAGAGAGAGGGAGTCAGACACACAGGGAGAGATAGAAGGAGTCAGAAAGTCAGAGAGAGGGAGAGAGAGAAAGGGCGAGTAATCAGACTGTCTGAGAGGAAGAGAGAGAGCCAGACAGACGTAGAGAGGTGGAGAGAGAGAGTGAGTGAGTCAGACAGACTGAGAGCATGAGAGAGAGCCAGACAAATGGAGAGAGAGAGGGACAGTGAGGAAGCCAGACAGAGGGTCAGACAGACAGAGAGAGAGAGAGTGTGGGTGTCAGACACACAGAGTGAGGGAGAGAGAATCATGAAGAGAAAGAGATGGGGGAGTCAGACAGAGAGAGAGAGAGAGAGGGGGAGAGAGAGAGAGAGAGAAAGAGAGAGCGAGGGGGGAAATCAGACAGAGAGAGAGGGGTGAATAAGACAGAGAGAGGGATTCAGACAGAAAGGGAGAGTGACAGGAGAGAGTCAGACAAACAGAGAGACAGAGAGGGAGAGAGAGAGAGAGTCAGACAGAGAGAGAGAGGGGTGGAGGTAGTTAGACCGCCAATGGGGAGTCAGATGGACAGAGAGAGAGAGAGAGAGAGAGAGAGAGAGAGAGAGTGAGAGAGAGAATCAGACAGAGAGAGAGGGCTGGGAGAGAGAGAGTCAGATGAGAGAAAGAGGGAATCAGACAATGGAGAGAAAGAGTGGGGGAGTCAGACAGAGAGAGACAGTGGGGAATTCAGAGAGAGAGAGAGACAGACAGACAGACAGACAGAGAGAGTCGGAGAAAGGTGGAGAGAGAGAGAGAGTGAGTGGGGGAGAGACAGAGAGAGAGAGGGAGGGAGTCAGACAGAGACAGAGAGAGGGTGGGAGTCAGACAGATGATTGAGAGAGAGAGTGGGGGCGTCACAGAGAGAGAGAGGAATGATTGAGAAAGACAGAGAGAGAGTGAGAGTCAAAGAGACGGAGAGAGAGAGAGGAGGGAGTAGGTGTCAGACAGATGGAGAGAGAGAGATGGGGAGTCAATCAGATGGAGAGAGTGAGAGAGAGAGGGAGTTTGACAGAGAGAGAGAGGGAGACAGAGAGAGAGAGAGGGGTGGAGGTAGTCAGAACAAGAATAGGGTGTCAGACGGACATCGAGAGAGAGAGAGAGAGTCAGACAGAGAGAGAATGTGGGGAGTCAGACAGAGTGAGAAAGAGAGGGGGGAGTCAGACAGGGAGAGAGAGAGGGAGGGAGTCAGATAGAGAGAGGGGGAAGTCAGACAGACGGAGAGTGAGGGGGGAGTCAGACAGATGGAGAGAGAGAGAGATGGGGGGAGTCAATCAGATGGAGAGATGGTGAGAGAGGGAGTCAGACAGAGAGATGGGAGACAGAGATACAGAGGGAGAGAAAGGGAGTCAGACAGACGGAGAGAGAGAGGGGGATGAGTCAGAGAGAGGGAGTCAGACAGAGTGAGAGTGTGAGTGGGGGAGTCAGAGAGAGAGAGAGAGAGAGAGAGAGAGAGATATTCAAGCAGAGAGAGGGGTACACTGGCAGAAATAGAAGGAGGGGGAGTCAAACAGATAGAGAGAAAGAGTAGGGGAGTCAGACAGAGAGAGAGACAGACAGACAGAGAGACAGAGAGAGAATGGGGGAGTCAGGCACACAGAGAGAGGGAGAGAGAGAGAATGGTGAAGTCAGACAGACAGACAGAGAGAGAAGGGGGGAGTTAGACAGACGAGAGAGGGAGTCAGAAAGAGAAAGAGAAGGAGGAGTCAGACAGACAGAGAGAGGGGAGAGAGAGAGAGAGAGGGGGGGGCAATCAGACAGAGAGAGAGCGAGGGAGTCAGACAGAAAGGGAGAGTGTTGGTGGGAGTCAAACAAACAGAGAGAGAGAGAGAGAAAGTCGGACAGAGAGAGGGGGTGGAGGGAGTCAGACAGAAGGGATGTCAGATGGACAGAGAGTGAGAGAGAGTGATGGAGAGAATCAAACAGAGAGAGAGTGGGGAGTAGGACAGAGAGAGAAAGAGAGTGAGAGTCAGACAGAGAGAGAGAGAGAGAAAAAATCAGACTGAGAAGATGGAGTCAGACAACAGAGAGAAAGAGTGGGGGAGTCAGACAGAGAGAGAAAGAGAGTGAGAGTCAGACAGAGAGAGAGAGAGAGAAAATCAGACTGAGAAGATGGAGTCAGACAACAGAGAGAAAGAGTGGGGGAGTCAGACAGAGAGAGAGATGTAGGGAGTCAAACAAAGAGAGAGGGGAGGTGTCAGACAGTCAGAGAGAGAGAGAGTGGGCTATTCAGAGAGAGACAGACATACTGAGAGAGACAGAGATAGACAGAGAGAGGGGTGGGGAATCAAACAGAGCGAGAGAGAGAGTGAGTCAGACAGTGAGAGAGAGTCAGAGAGAGATGGAGAGAGAGAGTGAGTGGGGGAGTCAGATAGAGAGAGACAGAGAGAGAGAGAGGGAGGGAGGAAGTCAGACAGAGACAGAGAGAATGTGGGAATCAGACAGACGATTGAGAGAGAGAGTGGGGGAGTCAGACAGAGAGAGAGAGGAATGATTGAGAAAGACAGAGAGAGAGTGAGAATCAAACAGACAGAGAGAGAGGATGGAGTGGGTGTCAGACAGACAGAGAGGGAGGGGGGGGAGTCAGACAGATGGAGAGAGGGTGAGAGAGAGAGGGAGTCAGAGACAAACAGAGAGAGGGGGTAGTCAAACAGAGTGAGAGTGTGAGAGAGAGGGAGTTAGACAGAGAGAGAGGGAGTCAGACAGACAGAGAGATTGGGGGAGTCATACAGAGAGAGGGAGGGTCAGACAGAGAGAGCGCGAGGGAGACAGACAGAGAAAGAGAGAGAGTCAGACAAAGATAAAGAGGGAGAGGGAGGGAGTCAGACAGACGGAGAGAGAGTCTGAGTGTGGGAGTCAGACAGGGAGAGAGAGAGTCAGACAGAGAGAGAGAGAAAGAGGGAGTTAGACAGATGGAGAGAAAGAGTGGGGAAGTCAGACAGAGAGACAGACAGACAGACAGACAGTGAGTGTAGGGGTGTCAGGCACACAGAGAGAGGGAGAGAGAGAGTGGGAGTCAAACAGACAGAGAGAAAGGGAGTCAGAGAGATGGCGAGAGAGGGGGGGTGATGAGTCAGACAGATAGAGAGATAGAGAGTTGGGGAGTCAGACACAAGGATAGAGGGAGAGAGAGAGAATGGGGGAGTCAGAGAGAGAGAGAATGTGAGTCAGACAGAGAGGAAGAGGGGTTTAAAAAGACAGAGAGAGGGAGGGAGGGAGAGAGAGTCAGATAGACAGACAGAAAGATAGAGAGTTGGGGAGTCAGGCAGAGAATGGCGGGGGAGTCAGACAGACAAAGAGAAGGAGAGAGAAGGGGGTAATCAGACAGACAGACAGAGAGAGGGAGGGAGTCAGATAGACAGAGAGAGAGGGAGAAGGGGAGTTAGACAGACAGAGAGAGAATGTGGGGAGTCAGACAGTGAGAAAGAGAGGGGGAGTCAGACAGGGAGAGAGAGAGGGACTGTGGGGAAGTCAGACAGAGAGTGAGACAGACAGATAGAGAGACAGACAGACAGACAGACAGAGAGAGAGAATGGGGGAGTCAGATAGAGAGAGAGAGAGAGAGAGAGAGAGGGAGGAGGGAGTCAGACAGACAGATTGAGAGAGAGAGTGGGGGCGTCAGACAGAGAGAGAGAGGAATGAGTAAGAAAGAGAGAGGGAGAGAGTGAGAGTCAAACAGACAGAGAGAGAGAGGATGGAGTGGGTGTTAGACAGATGGAGAGGGAGGGGGGGAGTCAGACAGATGGAAGGGTGAGAGAGAGAGAGGAGGGAGTAAGAGACAAACAGAGAGAGGGGGTAGTCAAACAGAGTGAGAGTGTGAGAGAGAGGGAGTTAGACAGAGAGAGAGGGAGTCAGACAGACAGAGAGATTGGGGGAGTCATACAGAGAGAGGGAGGGTCAGACAGAGAGAGCGCGAGGGAGACAGACAGAGAAAGAGAGAGAGAGTCAGACAAAGATAAAGAGGGAGAGGGAGGGAGTCAGACAGACGGAGAGAGAGTCTGAGTGTGGGAGTCAGACAGAGAGAGGGAGTTAGACAGATGGAGAGAAATAGTGGGGAAGTCAGACAGAGAGAGAGACAGACAGACAGACAAACAGACAGACAGAGTGAGTGTGGGGGTGTCAGGCACACAGAGAGAGGGAGAGAGAGAGTGTGAGTCAGACAGACAGAGAGAAAGGGAGTCAGAGAGATGGCGAGAGAGAGGGGGGTGGTGAGTCAGACAGAGAGAGATAGAGAGTTGGGGAGTCAGACACAAGGATAGATGGAGAGAGAGAGAATGGGGGAGTCAGAGAGAGTGAAAGTGAGTCAGACTGACAGACAGAGAGGAAGTGGGGTTTAAAAAGACAGAGAGAGGGAGGGAGAGGGAGTCAGATAGACTGACAGAGTGATAGAGAGTGGGGGAGTCAGACAGAAAGAGAGGGGGAGTCAGATAGAGAGATGGAGTTAGACAGACAAGAGAAGGAGAGAAAAGGGGGTAATCAGACAGACAGACAGAGAGAGGGAGGGAGTCAGATAGACAGACAGAGAGAGAGAAGGGGAGTCAGACAGGGAGAGAGAGAGAATCAGACAGAGAGAGAGAGTGAGTAGTCAGACAGAGCGAGAAAGAGAGAGTCAGACAGACAGAGAGAGAGAGAGAGAGAGATGGAGAGAGAGAGTGTTAGGGAGTCAGACAGAGAGAGAGAGAATGTGGGAGTCAGACAGATGATTGAGAGAGATAGTGGGGGCGTCAGACAGAGAGAGAGAGGAATGATTGAGAAAGACAGAGAGAGTGAGAGTCAAAGAGACGGAGAGAGAAAGAGGAGGGAGTGGGTGTCAGACAGATGGAGAGAGAGAGATGGGGGGAGTCAATCAGATGGATAGAGGGTGAGAGAGAGAGGGTCAGACAGAGGATGGGAGACAGAGATAGAGAGGGAGAGAGAGGGAGTCAGACAGATGGAGAGAGAGGTGGATGAGTCAGAGAGAGGAAGTCAGGCAGAGAGATAGGGGGGTGTCAGACAGAGTGAGAGTGTGAGTGGGGGTGTCAGAGAGAGAGAGAGAGAGAGAGAGAGAGAGAGAGAGAGGGATATTCAGGCAGAGAGAGGGGTAGACCGACAGACAGAGAGAGAGGGGGTGTCAAACAAATAGAGAGAAAGAGTAGGGAGGTCAGACAGAGAGAGAGAGAGAGGTAGGGAGGCAGACAGACAGAGAGAGAGAGAGAATGAGGAGTCAGGCACACAGAGAGAGGGAGAGAGAGTGAATGGTGAAGTCAGACAGACAGAGAGAGTGAGAAGGGGGAAGTTAGACAGACGAGAGAGCGAGTCAGAAAGAGAAGGAGAAGGGGGAGTCAGACAGACAGAGAGAGAGAGGGGAGAGAGAGAGAGAGGGGGGAATCAGACAGAGAGAGAGCGAGGGAGTTAGACAGAAAGGGAGAGTGACAGGGGGGAGTCAAACAAACAGAGAGAGAGAGAGAGTCGGACAGAGAGAGAGAGAGAGGGGTGGATGGAGTCAGACACAGGGGATGTCAGACGGACAGAGAGAGTGAGAGAGAGAGAGAGTGATGGAGGGAATCAAACAGAGAGAGAGAGTGGGGAGTAGGACAGAGAGAGAAAGAGAGTGAGAGTCAGACAGAGAGAGAGAGAAAGTCAGACTGAGAAGATGGAGTCAGACAACAGAGAGAAAGAGTGGGGGAGTCAGACAGAGAGAGAGATGTACGGAGTCAAACAAAGAGAGAGGGGAGGTGTCAGACAGTCGGAGAGAGAGAGAGTGGGCAATTCAGAGAGAGACAGACATACAGAGTGATACATAGAGACAGACAGAGAGAGGGGTGGGGTATCAAACAGAGCGAGAGAGAGAGTGTGTCAGACAGTGAGAGAGAGTCAGAGAGAGATGGAGAGAGAGAGTGAGTGGGGGAGTCAGATAGAGAGAGAGAGAGAGAGCGAGAGAGGGAGGGAGTCAGACAGAGACAGAGAGAGGGTGGGAGTCAGACAGACAGATTGAGAGAGAGTGGGGGCGTCAGACAGAGAGAGAGGAATGAGTCAGAAAGAGAGAGAGAGAGAGTGAGTCAAACAGACAGAGAGAGAGAGAGAGGATGGAGTGGGTGTCAGACAGACGGAGAGGGAGAGGGGGGAGTCAGACAGAAGGGGAGAGGGTGAGAGAGAGAGAGGGAGTCAGAGACAAACAGAGAGAGGGGGGAGTCAAACAGAGTGAGAATGTGAGAGAGAGGGAGTTAGACAGAGAGAGAGATTGGGGGAGTCATACAGAGAGAGGGAGGGTCAGACAGAGAGAGCACGAGGGAGACAGACAGAGAAAGAGAGAGAGAGTCAGAAAAAGATAAAGAGGGAGAGGGAGGGAGTCAGACAGACGGAGAGAGAGCCTGAGTGTGGGAGTCAGAAAGGGAGAGAGAGAGTCAGACAGAGAGAGAGAGAGGAAGTTAGATAGAGCGAGAAAGAGAGAGAGTCAGACGGACAGAGAGAGAGAGAGAGTCAGAGAGAGATGGAGAGAGACAGTGTTAGGGAGTCAAACAGAGAGAGAGAGAATGTGGGAGTCAGACAGACGATTGAGAGAGAGAGTGGGGGCGTCAGACTGAGAGAGGAATGATTGAGAAAGACAGAGAGAGTGAGAGTCAGAGACGGAGAGAGAAAGAGGAAGGAGTGGGTGTCAGACAGATGGAGAGAGAGAGATGGGGGAGTCAATCAGATGGAGAGAGAGTGAGAGAGACAGGGAGTCAGACAGAGAGATGGAAGACTGAGATAGAGAGGGTGAGAGAGGGAGTCAGACAGTCGGAGAGAGAGAGGGGGATGAGACAGAGAGAGGGAGTCAGGCAGAGAGATAGGGGGGAGTCAGATGGAGTGAGAGTGTGAGTGGGGGAGTCAGAGAGAGAGAGGGAGAGAGAGATATTCAGGCAGAGAGAGGTGTAGACCGACAGACAGAGAGAGAGGGGGAGTCAAACAGATAGAGAGAAAGAGTAGGGGAGTCAGACAGAGAGAGAGAGAGAGAGTGGTAGGGAGGCAGACAGACAGAGAGAGAGAGGAACTGTGGGGAATTCAGACAGAGAGTGAGACAGTCAGACAGAGAGACAGACAGACAGAGAGAGAGAGAGAGAGAATGGGGGAGTCAGGCACACAGAGAGAAGGAGAGAGAGAGAATGGTGAAGTCAGACAGATAGAGAGAGAGAAGGCGGCAGTTAGACAGATGAGAGAGGGAGTCAGAAAGAGAAAGAGAAGGGGTAGTCAGACAGACAGAGAGAGAGAGAGAGGGGAGAGAGAGAGAGAAGGGGGAATCAGACAGAGAGAGGGAGAGCGAGGGCATCAGACAGAAAGGGAGAGTGACGGGGGGAGTAAAATAAACAGAGAGAGAGAGAAAGTCGGACAGAGAGAGAGAGGGGTGGAGGGAGTCAGACAGAGGGGATGTCAGATGGACAGAGAGTGAGAGAGAGTGATGGAGAGAATCAAACAGAGAGAGAGAGTGGGGAGTAGGACAGAGAGAGAAAGAGAGTGAGAGTCAGACAGAGAGAGAGAGAGAGAGAAATTCAGACTGAGAAGATGGAGTCAGACAACAGAGTGAAAGAGTGGGGGAGTCAGACAGAGAGAGAGATGTAGGGAATCAAACAGAGAGAGAGGGGAGGTGTCAGACAGTCGGAGAGGGAGAGAGTTGGCAATTGAGAGAGAGCAGACATACAGAGAGAGATATAGAGAAAGACGGAAATCAAACAGAGCGAGAGAGAGAGTGAGTCAGACAGTGAGAGAGAGTCAGAGAGAGATGGAGAGAGAGTGAGTGGGGGAGTCAGATAGAGAGAGAGATGTAGGGAATCAAACAGAGAGAGGGGGAGGTGTCAGACAGTTGGAGAGGGATTGAGTGGGCAATTCAGAGAGAGACAGACATACAGAGAGAGATATAGAGAAAGACAGAGAGAGGGGTGGGAAATCAAACAGAGCGAGAGAGAGAGAGTGAGTCAGACAGTGAGAGAGAGTCAGAGAGAGATGGAGAGAGAGTGAGTGGGGGAGTCAGATAGAGAGAGAGAGAGAGAGGGAGGGAGTCAGACAGACACAGAGAGAGGGTGGGAGTCAGACAGACAGATTGAGAGAGAGAGTGGGGGTATCAGACAGAGAGAGAGAGGAATGAGTCAGAAAGAGAGAGAGAGAGTGAGACTCAAACAGACAGAGAGAGAGAGAGAGAGAGGATGGAGTGGGTGTCAGATATCGGAGAGAGGGGGGAGTCAAACAGAGTGAGAGTGTGAGAGAGAGGGAGTTAGACATAGAGAGAGGGAGTCAGACAGACAGAGAGATTGGGGGAGTCATACAGAGAGAGGGAGGGTCAGACAGAGAGAGCGCGAGGGAGACAGACAGAGAAAGAGAGAGAGAGTCAGACAAAGATAAAGAGGGAGAGGGAGGGAGTCAGACAGACGGAGAGAGAGTCTGAGTGTGGGAGTCAGACAGGGAGAGAGAGAGTCAGACAGAGAGAGAGAGAGGGAGTTAGACAGATGGAGAGAAAGAGTGGGGAAGTCAGACAGAGAGACAGACAGACAGACAGACAAACAGACAGACAGTGAGTGTAGGGGTGTCAGGCACACAGAGAGGGAGAGAGAGAGTGGGAGTCAGACAGACAGAGAGAAAGGGAGTAAGAGAGATGGCGAGAGAGGGGGGTGGTGAGTCAGACAGACAGAGAGATAGAGAGTAGGGGAGTCAGACACAAGGATAGAGGGAGAGAGAGAGAATGGGGGAGTCAGAGAGAGGGAGAAAGTGAGTCAGACAGAGAGGAAGAGGGGTTTAAAAAGACAGAGAGAGGGAGGGAGAGAGAGTCAGATAGACAGACAGAGAGATAGAGAGTTGGGGAGTCAGGCAGAGAGATGGCAGGGGAGTCAGACAGACAAAGAGAAGGAGAGAGAAGGGGGTAATCAGACAGACAGACAGAGAGAGGGAGGGAGTCAGATAGACAGACAGAGAGAGAGAAGGGGAGTTAGAAAGACAGAGAGAGAATGTGGGGAGTCAGACAGTGAGAAAGAGAGGGGGGAGTCAGACATGGAGAGAGAGAGGGACTGTGGGGAAGTGAGACAGACAGATAGAGAGACAGACAGACAGACAGAGAGAGAGAGAGAGAGAGAATGGGGGAGTCAGATAGAGAGAGAGAGAGGGAGGAGGGAGTCAGACAGACAGATTGAGAGAGAGAGTGGGGGTGTCAGACAGAGAGAGAGAGGAATGAGTCAGAAAGAGAGAGGGAGAGTCAAACAGACAGAGAGAGAGAGGATGGGGGAGTCAGACAGAGAGATGGCGGAGGATTCAGACAGACAAAGAGAAGGAGAGAGAGGGGGTAATAAGACAGAGAGAGAGAGAGAGAGAAAGAGAGAGAGAGAGAGAGAGTGGGACAGAGTCAGAAAGAGAAAGAGATGGGGGGAGTCAGACAGACAGAGAGAGAGAGGGAGAGTGAGAGAGAGAGAAGGGGGGAATCAGGCAGAGAGAGAGAGGGAGGGATTCAGACAGAATGAAAGAGTGACAGGGGGGAGTGAGACAAACTGATAGTTAGAGAGAGAGAGAATTGGACAGAGAGAGGGAGGGATGGAGGGAGTTGGACAGAGAATGGGGTGTCAGACGGACAGAGAGGGAGTGAGAGGGAGAGTCAGACAGAGAGAGAAAGAGAGGGAGAGTCAGACAGAGAGAGAGGGAATTAGACAATGGAGAGAGAGAATGAGGGAGTCAGACAGAGAGATGTAGGGAGTCAAACAGAGAGAGAGGGGATGTGTCAGACAGTCGGAGAGAAAGAGAAAGTGGGGAATTCAGAGAGAGACAGACAGACAGAGAGAGATATAGAGACATACAGAGAGAGAGAGGGGTGGGGAGTTTGACAGAGCGAGAGAGAGAGAGTCAGACAGACAGAGAGAGAGAGGGTCAGAGAGAGATGGAGAGAGAGAGAGTGGGGAAGTCAGACAGAGAGAGAGAGCGAGAGAGAGAGAGAGAGGGAGGGAGGGAGGGAGTCAGACAGAGAAAGAGATGATGGGAGTCAGACAGATGGATTCAGAGAGAGAGGGGGGCGTCAGACAGAGAGACAGAGGAATGAGTCAGAAAGACAGAGAGTGAGAGTCAAACAGATGGAGAGAAAGAGAGGAAGGAGTGGGTGTCAGAGAGATGGAGGGAGAGGGGGGAGTCAGACAGATGGAGAGAGTGTGTGAGAGAGAGAGAAGGGGAGTCGGACAGACAGAGAGGGAGAGAGAGAGAGAGAGAGAGAATCAGACAGAGAGAGAGAGTGGGGAGTCAGACAGAGCGAGAAAGAGAGAGAGTCAGAGAGAGAGAGAGAGAGAGAGAGAGAGAGTCAGAGAGAGATGGAGAGAGAGAGTGTTAGGGAGTCAGACAGACAGCGAGAGAGAGAGAGAGAGGGAGGGAGGGAGGGAGTCAGACAGAGAAAGAGATGATGGGAGTCAGACAGATGGATTCAGAGAGAGAGGGGGGCATCAGACAGAGAGACAGAGAAATGAGTCAGAAAGACAGAGAGTGAGAGTCAAACAGATGGAGAGAAAGAGAGGAGGGAGTGGGTGTCAGACAGATGGAGGGAGAGGGGGGAGTCAGACAGATGGAGAGAGTGTGTGAGAGAGAGAGAAGGGGAGTCAGACAGACAGAGAGAGAGGGAGGGAGAGAGAGAGAGAGAGAGAATCAGACAGAGAGAGAGAGTGGGGAGTCAGACAGAGCGAGAAAGAGAGAGAGTCAGACAGAGAGAGAGAGAGAGAGAGAGAGAGAGAAAGAGAGTCAGAGAGAGATGGAGAGAGAGAGTGTTAGGGAGTTAGACAGAGAGAGAGAGAATGGGAGTCAGACAGACGATTGAGAGAGAGAGTGGGGGCGTCAGACAGAGAGAGAGAGGAATGATTGAGAAAGACAGAGAGAGTGAGAGTCAAAGAGACGGAGAGAGAAAGAGGAGGGAGTGGGTGTCAGACAGATGGAGAGAGAGAGATGGGGGGAGTCAATCAGATGGATAGAGGGTGAGAGAGAGAGGGTCAGACAGAGGATGGGAGACAGAGATAGAGAGGGAGAGAGAGGGAGTCAGACAGACGGAGAGAGAGGGGTTGAGTCAGAGAGAGGAAGTCAGGCAGAGAGATAGGGGGGTGTCAGACAGAGTGAGAGTGTGAGTGGGGGTGTCAGAGAGAGAGAGAGAGAGAGAGAGAGAGAGAGAGAGAGAGAGAGAGAGGGATATTCAGGCAGAGAGAGGGGTAGACCGACAGACAGAGGGGGAGAGAGAGGAAGTCAGACAGATGGAGACAGGAGAGAGAGAGGGAGGGTGGGATTCAGACAAAAGGAGAGAGGGAGAGAGAGAGGGAGTCAGAGAGACAGACAGAGAGAGAGGGGGTAGTCAGACCGAGCGAGAGAGAGGGAGGTTCACACAGAGAGAGCGAGAGAGAGAGAGAGTCAGACAGAGAGGGAGAGAGAGAGGGAGACAGACAGATGAAGAGAGAGTGTGAGTGAGGGAGTCAGAGAGAGAGAGAGAGAGAGAGTTAGACAGAGAGAGGGGTAGTCCGACAGACAGAGGGGGAGAGAGAGGAAGGGAGTCTGGGAGAGAGAGAGAGAGGGTGGGATTCAGACAAAAGGAGAGAGGGAGAGAGAGAGGGAGTCAGAGAGACAGACAGAGAGAGAGGGGGTAGTCAGACCGAGCGAGAGAGAGGGAGGTTCACACAGAGAGAGCGAGAGAGAGAGAGAGTCAGACAGAGAGGGAGAGAGAGAGGGAGACAGACAGATGAAGAGAGAGTGTGAGTGAGGGGAGTCAGAGAGAGAGAGAGAGAGAGTCAGACAGAGAGAGGGGTAGTCCGACAGACAGAGAAAGAGAGAGAGGAAGTCAGACAGATGGAGACAGGAGAGAGAGAGGGAGTCAGAGAGACAGACAGAGAGAGAGGGAGGGAGAGAGAGGGGGAGTCAGACAGAGCAAGAGAGAGAGCGGGAGGTTCAGACAGAGAGTGGGGGAATCGGACAGAGAGTGTGAGAGAAAGTCAGAGAGAGAGAGTGGGGGAGTCAGAGAGAGAGAGAGAGGGGGGGAGGGAGTCAGAGACAGAGAGAGGGTGGGAGTCAGACAGATGGATTGAGAGAGAGAGAGAGAGAGAGGTATGAGTCAGAAAGACAGAGAGAATGAGAGTCAAACAGATGGGGAGAGAGAGAGAGGAGGGAGTGGGTGTCAGACAGAGAGAGAGCGAGGGAGTCAGACAGAGAAAGAGAGAGAGAAACAGAGAGAGATGAAGAGGGAGAGAGAGGGAGGGAGTCAGACAGGGAGAGAGAGGGGGAGTCAGGCAGATGGAGAGAGGGTGAGAGAGAGAGAGGGAGTCAGACAGACAGAGAGAGGGGGAGTCAGACAGAGGGAGGGGGAGTCAGACAGAGAGGGGGAGAGTCAGACAGAGAGAGGGGAAGTCCGACAGACAGAGAGGGAGTCAGACAGAGAGAGTGTGCGGGAGTCAGGCACACAGAGAGAGAGGGGGAGAGAGAGTGGGAGTCAGACAGACAGAGAGAGAGGGAGTCAGAGCGATGGCGAGAGAGAGGGGGGTGGTGAGTCCGGGAGACAGAGATACAGACAGACAAACAGAGAGAGAGAGGGAGAGATGCAGTCAGAGAGACAGACTGAGAAAGGAGGGGGGACAGACAGCGAGAGAGAGGGAGGGTGGGTGAGTCAGACAGAGAGAGAGAGTCAGAGAGAGAAGGATTCACACAGAGAGAGAGAGAAGGAGTGAGACAGACTGAGAGGGAGAGAGCCAGACAGACAGAGAGAGGGAGAGAGAGCGATGGAGTCAGAGAGACCAACAGAGAGAGAAGTCTGACAGAGGGAGAGAGAGAGAAGGGGGGACTCAGAAAAATGGAGAGCGCGAGACAGGGTGTCAGACAGAGAGAAAGAGAGAGAGAGTGGGGGAGTCAGACAGAGAGAGAGGGGTGGAGTCAGACAGAGATAGAAATGGGGCAGTCAGACAGACAGACAGAGAGGGAGAGAGAGAGTGGGTGAGTCAGACAGAGAGAGAAGGAGACAGACAGAGAGAGAGGGAGTTACACAGAGAGAGAGAGAAGGAGTCAGACAGATGGAGAGAGGGAGGGAGAGAAAAGGTGGGTTATCAGACAGACTGAGAGGGAGAGAGAGAGAGAGAGAGAGAGAGAGAGAGAGAGAGAGAGATGGAGTCAGAGAGAGGAATTCTGACAGAGGAAGAGAGAGAGAGAGAGAGAAGGGGGGGTCAGACAAATGGAGAGAGGGAGTCAGAGAGACAGACAGAGAGGGGGGCGTTAGACAGAGAGAGAGTTAGACAGAGAGAGAGAGAGAGTTGGACAGAGATGGAGAGAGAGAAAGAGTGGGGGAGTCAAACAGAGAGTGTGAAAGAGAGAGAGATAGAGTGGGGGAGTCAGACATCCAAAGAGAAAGAGAGAGAGAGAGTCAAACAGAGAGAGTCAGACAGAGAGATAGGGAGTCAGACAGACAGAGAGAGGGAGAGAGAGAGAGAAGCAGTCAGACAGACAGAGAGAGTCAGACAGAGAGAGTAGGGGGGAGTTAGACAGAAAGAGAGAGTGGGGAAGTCTGACAGAGAGGGAGGGTGGGAATCATACAGAGAGAGAAGGAGTCAGACGGACAGAGAGAGGGAGAGAGAGAAAGGGCGAATAATCAGACAGACTGAGAGGGAGAGATAGAGAGAGGGAGTCAGACGGACTGAGAGCGTGAAAGGGAATCAGACAGACGGAAAGAGGGAGATAGAGAGTCAGACAGAGATGGAGATAGAGAAAGAGTGGGGGAGTCAATCAGTGAGAGAGAGAGAGAGAGAGAGAGAGAGAGAATCAGACAGAGAGTGGTGGAGTCAGACAGGCAGAGAGAGAGAGAGAGTGGGGGAGTCAGACAGAGAGAGAGAGAGGGAAGAAGTCAGAGACAGAGAGAGGGTGGGAGTAAGACAGACGATCGAGAGAGAGTGGGGGCTTCAGACAGAGAGAGAGAGGAATGAGTCAGAAAGACAGAGAGAGAGTGAGAGTCAAACAGAGAGAGAGAGAGGAGGGAGTGGGTGTCAGACAGATGGAGAGAAAGAGATGCGGGGAGGTCAGACAGATGTAGAGAGGGTGAGAGAGAGAGAGGGTCAGACAGAGTAAGAGTTTGAGAGAGCGAGTTAGACAGAGAGACATAGATAGAGAGGGAATCAGACAGACAGATGGGGGGAGTCAGACAGAGTGAGAGTGTGAGTGGGCACATCAGACAGAGAGAGAAAGGAATGAGTCAGAAAGAGAGAGAGAGTGAGAGTCAAATAGACGGAGAGAGAGAGAGAGAGGAGGGAGTGGGTGTCAGACAGACGGAGAGAGAGGGGGGAGTCAGACAGATGGAGAGAGAGAGAGGGAGTCAGACAGACTGAGAGAGTGAAAGGGAATCAGACAGATGGAAAGAGGGAGAAAGAGAGAGTCAGACAGACAAAGAGAAAGAGAGAGAGAGAGGGAGTCAGACAGAGAGAGAGAGAGAGAAAGAGAGAGAGAGAGAGGGAGAGAGAGAGAGTGAGAGAGATGGGGAAGAGAGTGAGTCAGTCAGAGAGACAGAGACAGAGAGAAGGAGTCAGAGTGACAGACAGAGAGAGGTGGGGAATCTGAGTGAGAGAGAGAGAGAGAGGGGTGTCAGACAGAGGGAGAGAGAGAGGAGGGGGAAGTCAGACAAACGGAGACAGAGAGAGAGAGAGAGGGAGTCAGACTGAGAGACAGAGAGAGAGTCATACAGACCGAGTGAGAGAGAGAGCGGGGTGGGGAGTCAGACAGAGAAAGAGGGAGTCAGACACACAGGGAGAGATAGAAGGAGTCAGAAAGTCAGAGAGAGGGAGAGAGAGAAAGGGCGAGTAATCAGACTGTCTGAGAGGAAGAGAGAGAGCCAGACAGACGTAGAGAGGTGGAGAGAGAGAGTGAGTGAGTCAGACAGACTGAGAGCATGAGAGAGAGCCAGACAAAGGGAGAGAGAGAGGGACAGTGAGGAAGCCAGACAGAGGGTCAGACAGACAGAGAGAGAGAGAGTGTGGGTGTCAGACACACAGAGTGAGGGAGAGAGAATCATGAAGAGAAAGAGATGGGGGAGTCAGACAGAGAGAGAGAGAGAGGGGGAGAGAGAGAGAGAGGGGGAGAGAGAGCGAGGGGGGAAATCAGACAGAGAGAGAGGGGTGAATAAGACAGAGAGAGGGATTCAGACAGAAAGGGAGAGTGACAGGAGAGAGTCAGACAAACAGAGAGACAGAGAGGGAGAGAGAGAGAGAGTCAGACAGAGAGAGAGAGGGGTGGAGGTAGTTAGACCGCCAATGGGGAGTCAGATGGACAGAGAGAGAGAGAGAGAGAGAGAGAGAGAGAGAGTGAGAGAGAGAATCAGACAGAGAGAGAGGGCTGGGAGAGAGAGAGTCAGATGAGAGAAAGAGGGAATCAGACAATGGAGAGAAAGAGTGGGGGAGTCAGACAGAGAGAGACAGTGGGGAATTCAGAGAGAGAGAGACAGACAGACAGACAGACAGAGAGAGAGTCGGAGAAAGGTGGAGAGAGAGAGAGAGAGAGAGAGAGTGAGTGGGGGAGAGACAGAGAGAGAGAGGGAGGGAGTCAGACAGAGACAGAGAGAGGGTGGGAGTCAGACAGATGATTGAGAGAGAGAGTGGGGGCGTCACAGAGAGAGAGAGGAATGATTGAGAAAGACAGAGAGAGAGAGTGAGAGTCAAAGAGACGGAGAGAGAGAGAGGAGGGAGTAGGTGTCAGACAGATGGAGAGAGAGAGATGGGGAGTCAATCAGATGGAGAGAGTGAGAGAGAGAGGGAGTTTGACAGAGAGAGAGAGGGAGACAGAGAGAGAGAGAGGGGTGGAGGTAGTCAGAACAAGAATAGGGTGTCAGACGGACATCGAGAGAGAGAGAGAGAGTCAGACAGAGAGAGAATGTGGGGAGTCAGACAGAGTGAGAAAGAGAGGGGGGAGTCAGACAGGGAGAGAGAGAGGGAGGGAGTCAGATAGAGAGAGGGGGAAGTCAGACAGACGGAGAGTGAGGGGGGAGTCAGACAGATGGAGAGAGAGAGAGATGGGGGGAGTCAATCAGATGGAGAGATGGTGAGAGAGGGAGTCAGACAGAGAGATGGGAGACAGAGATACAGAGGGAGAGAGAGGGAGTCAGACAGACGGAGAGAGAGAGGGGGATGAGTCAGAGAGAGGGAGTCAGACAGAGTGAGAGTGTGAGTGGGGGAGTCAGAGAGAGAGAGAGAGAGAGAGAGAGAGAGATATTCAAGCAGAGAGAGGGGTACACTGGCAGAAATAGAAGGAGGGGGAGTCAAACAGATAGAGAGAAAGAGTAGGGGAGTCAGACAGAGAGAGAGACAGACAGACAGAGAGACAGAGAGAGAATGGGGGAGTCAGGCACACAGAGAGAGGGAGAGAGAGAGAATGGTGAAGTCAGACAGACAGACAGAGAGAGAAGGGGGGAGTTAGACAGACGAGAGAGGGAGTCAGAAAGAGAAAGAGAAGGAGGAGTCAGACAGACAGAGAGAGGGGAGAGAGAGAGAGAGAGGGGGGGGCAATCAGACAGAGAGAGAGCGAGGGAGTCAGACAGAAAGGGAGAGTGTCGGTGGGAGTCAAACAAACAGAGAGAGAGAGAGAGAAAGTCGGACAGAGAGAGGGGGTGGAGGGAGTCAGACAGAAGGGATGTCAGATGGACAGAGAGTGAGAGAGAGTGATGGAGAGAATCAAACAGAGAGAGAGTGGGGAGTAGGACAGAGAGAGAAAGAGAGTGAGAGTCAGACAGAGAGAGAGAGAGAGAAAAAATCAGACTGAGAAGATGGAGTCAGACAACAGAGAGAAAGAGTGGGGGAGTCAGACAGAGAGAGAAAGAGAGTGAGAGTCAGACAGAGAGAGAGAGAGAGAAAATCAGACTGAGAAGATGGAGTCAGACAACAGAGAGAAAGAGTGGGGGAGTCAGACAGAGAGAGAGATGTAGGGAGTCAAACAAAGAGAGAGGGGAGGTGTCAGACAGTCAGAGAGAGAGAGAGTGGGCTATTCAGAGAGAGACAGACATACTGAGAGAGACAGAGATAGACAGAGAGAGGGGTGGGGAATCAAACAGAGCGAGAGAGAGAGTGAGTCAGACAGTGAGAGAGAGTCAGAGAGAGATGGAGAGAGAGAGTGAGTGGGGGAGTCAGATAGAGAGAGACAGAGAGAGAGAGAGGGAGGGAGGGAGTCAGACAGAGACAGAGAGAATGTGGGAATCAGACAGACGATTGAGAGAGAGAGTGGGGGAGTCAGACAGAGAGAGAGAGGAATGATTGAGAAAGACAGAGAGAGAGTGAGAATCAAACAGACAGAGAGAGAGGATGGAGTGGGTGTCAGACAGACAGAGAGGGAGGGGGGAGTCAGACAGATTGAGAGAGAGAGGGAGTCAGAGACAAACAGAGAGAGGGGGTAGTCAAACAGAGTGAGAGTGTGAGAGAGAGGGAGTTAGACAGAGAGAGAGGGAGTCAGACAGACAGAGAGATTGGGGGAGTCATACAGAGAGAGGGAGGGTCAGACAGAGAGAGCGCGAGGGAGACAGACAGAGAAAGAGAGAGAGTCAGACAAAGATAAAGAGGGAGAGGGAGGGAGTCAGACAGACGGAGAGAGAGTCTGAGTGTGGGAGTCAGACAGGGAGAGAGAGAGTCAGACAGAGAGAGAGAGAAAGAGGGAGTTAGACAGATGGAGAGAAAGAGTGGGGAAGTCAGACAGAGAGACAGACAGACAGACAGACAGTGAGTGTAGGGGTGTCAGGCACACAGAGAGAGGGAGAGAGAGAGTGGGAGTCAAACAGACAGAGAGAAAGGGAGTCAGAGAGATGGCGAGAGAGGGGGGGTGGTGAGTCAGACAGATAGAGAGATAGAGAGTTGGGGAGTCAGACACAAGGATAGAGGGAGAGAGAGAGAATGGGGGAGTCAGAGAGAGAGAGAATGTGAGTCAGACAGAGAGGAAGAGGGGTTTAAAAAGACAGAGAGAGGGAGGGAGGGAGAGAGAGTCAGATAGACAGACAGAAAGATAGAGAGTTGGGGAGTCAGGCAGAGAATGGCGGGGGAGTCAGACAGACAAAGAGAAGGAGAGAGAAGGGGGTAATCAGACAGACAGACAGAGAGAGGGAGGGAGTCAGATAGACAGAGAGAGAGGGAGAAGGGGAGTTAGACAGACAGAGAGAGAATGTGGGGAGTCAGACAGTGAGAAAGAGAGGGGGAGTCAGACAGGGAGAGAGAGAGGGACTGTGGGGAAGTCAGACAGAGAGTGAGACAGACAGATAGAGAGACAGACAGACAGACAGAGAGAGAGAGAGAATGGGGGAGTCAGATAGAGAGAGAGAGAGAGAGAGAGAGAGAGAGAGAGAGAGAGAGAGAGAGGGAGGAGGGAGTCAGACAGACAGATTGAGAGAGAGAGTGGGGGCGTCAGACAGAGAGAGAGAGGAATGAGTAAGAAAGAGAGAGGGAGAGAGTGAGAGTCAAACAGACAGAGAGAGAGAGGATGGAGTGGGTGTCAGACAGATGGAGAGGGAGGGGGGGAGTCAGACAGATGGAAGGGTGAGAGAGAGAGAGGAGGGAGTAAGAGACAAACAGAGAGAGGGGGTAGTCAAACAGAGTGAGAGTGTGAGAGAGGGAGTTAGACAGAGAGAGAGGGAGTCAGACAGACAGAGAGATTGGGGGAGTCATACAGAGAGAGGGAGGGTCAGACAGAGAGAGCGCGAGGGAGACAGACAGAGAAAGAGAGAGAGAGTCAGACAAAGATAAAGAGGGAGAGGGAGGGAGTCAGACAGACGGAGAGAGAGTCTGAGTGTGGGAGTCAGACAGAGAGAGGGAGTTAGACAGATGGAGAGAAATAGTGGGGAAGTCAGACAGAGAGAGAGACAGACAGACAGACAAACAGACAGACAGAGTGAGTGTGGGGGTGTCAGGCACACAGAGAGAGGGAGAGAGAGAGTGTGAGTCAGACAGACAGAGAGAAAGGGAGTCAGAGAGATGGCGAGAGAGAGGGGGGTGGTGAGTCAGACAGAGAGAGATAGAGAGTTGGGGAGTCAGACACAAGGATAGATGGAGAGAGAGAGAATGGGGGAGTCAGAGAGAGTGAAAGTGAGTCAGACTGACAGACAGAGAGGAAGTGGGGTTTAAAAAGACAGAGAGAGGGAGGGAGAGGGAGTCAGATAGACTGACAGAGTGATAGAGAGTGGGGGAGTCAGACAGAAAGAGAGGGGGAGTCAGATAGAGAGATGGAGTTAGACAGACAAAGAGAAGGAGAGAAAAGGGGGTAATCAGACAGACAGACAGAGAGAGGGAGGGAGTCAGATAGACAGACAGAGAGAGAGAAGGGGAGTCAGACAGGGAGAGAGAGAGAATCAGACAGAGAGAGAGAGTGAGTAGTCAGACAGAGTGAGAAAGAGAGAGTCAGACAGACAGAGAGAGAGAGAGAGAGAGAGAGATGGAGAGAGAGAGTGTTAGGGAGTCAGACAGAGAGAGAGAGAATGTGGGAGTCAGACAGACGATTGAGAGAGATAGTGGGGGCGTCAGACAGAGAGAGAGAGGAATGATTGAGAAAGACAGAGAGAGTGAGAGTCAAAGAGACGGAGAGAGAAAGAGGAGGGAGTGGGTGTCAGACAGATGGAGAGAGAGAGATGGGGGGAGTCAATCAGATGGATAGAGGGTGAGAGAGAGAGGGTCAGACAGAGGATGGGAGACAGAGATAGAGAGGGAGAGAGAGGGAGTCAGACAGATGGAGAGAGAGGTGGATGAGTCAGAGAGAGGAAGTCAGGCAGAGAGATAGGGGGGTGTCAGACAGAGTGAGAGTGTGAGTGGGGGTGTCAGAGAGAGAGAGAGAGAGAGAGAGAGAGAGAGAGAGAGAGAGAGAGAGAGAGGGATATTCAGGCAGAGAGAGGGGTAGACCGACAGACAGAGAGAGAGGGGGTGTCAAACAAATAGAGAGAAAGAGTAGGGAGGTCAGACAGAGAGAGAGAGAGAGGTAGGGAGGCAGACAGACAGAGAGAGAGAGAGAGAATGAGGAGTCAGGCACACAGAGAGAGGAAGAGAGAGTGAATGGTGAAGTCAGACAGACAGAGAGAGTGAGAAGGGGAAAGTTAGACAGACGAGAGAGCGAGTCAGAAAGAGAAGGAGAAGGGGGAGTCAGACAGACAGAGAGAGAGAGGGGAGAGAGAGAGAGAGGGGGGAATCAGACAGAGAGAGAGCGAGGGAGTTAGACAGAAAGGGAGAGTGACAGGGGGGAGTCAAACAAACAGAGAGAGAGAGAGAGTCGGACAGAGAGAGAGAGAGAGGGGTGGATGGAGTCAGACACAGGGGATGTCAGACGGACAGAGAGAGTGAGAGAGAGAGAGAGTGATGGAGGGAATCAAACAGAGAGAGAGAGTGGGGAGTAGGACAGAGAGAGAAAGAAAGTGAGAGTCAGACAGAGAGAGAGAGAAAGTCAGACTGAGAAGATGGAGTCAGACAACAGAGAGAAAGAGTGGGGGAGTCAGACAGAGAGAGAGATGTACGGAGTCAAACAAAGAGAGAGGGGAGGTGTCAGACAGTCGGAGAGAGAGAGAGTGGGCAATTCAGAGAGAGACAGACATACAGAGTGATACATAGAGACAGACAGAGAGAGGGGTGGGGTATCAAACAGAGCGAGAGAGAGAGTGTGTCAGACAGTGAGAGAGAGTCAGAGAGAGATGGAGAGAGAGAGTGAGTGGGGGAGTCAGATAGAGAGAGAGAGAGAGAGCGAGAGAGGGTGGGAGTCAGACAGAGACAGAGAGAGGGTGGGAGTCAGACAGACAGATTGAGAGAGAGTGGGGGCGTCAGACAGAGAGAGAGGAATGAGTCAGAAAGAGAGAGAGAGAGAGTGAGTCAAACAGACAGAGAGAGAGAGAGAGAGGATGGAGTGGGTGTCAGACAGACGGAGAGGGAGAGGGGGGAGTCAGACAGAAGGGGAGAGGGTGAGAGAGAGAGAGGGAGTCAGAGACAAACAGAGAGAGGGGGGAGTCAAACAGAGTGAGAATGTGAGAGAGAGGGAGTTAGACAGAGAGAGAGATTGGGGGAGTCATACAGAGAGAGGGAGGGTCAGACAGAGAGAGCACGAGGGAGACAGACAGAGAAAGAGAGAGAGAGTCAGAAAAAGATAAAGAGGGAGAGGGAGGGAGTCAGACAGACGGAGAGAGAGCCTGAGTGTGGGAGTCAGAAAGGGAGAGAGAGAGTCAGACAGAGAGAGAGAGAGGAAGTTAGATAGAGCGAGAAAGAGAGAGAGTCAGACGGACAGAGAGAGAGAGAGAGTCAGAGAGAGATGGAGAGAGACAGTGTTAGGGAGTCAAACAGAGAGAGAGAGAATGTGGGAGTCAGACAGACGATTGAGAGAGAGAGTGGGGGCGTCAGACTGAGAGAGGAATGATTGAGAAAGACAGAGAGAGTGAGAGTCAGAGACGGAGAGAGAAAGAGGAAGGAGTGGGTGTCAGACAGATGGAGAGAGAGAGATGGGGGAGTCAATCAGATGGAGAGAGAGTGAGAGAGACAGGGAGTCAGACAGAGAGATGGAAGACTGAGATAGAGAGGGTGAGAGAGGGAGTCAGACAGTCGGAGAGAGAGAGGGGGATGAGACAGAGAGAGGGAGTCAGGCAGAGAGATAGGGGGGAGTCAGATGGAGTGAGAGTGTGAGTGGGGGAGTCAGAGAGAGAGAGGGAGAGAGAGATATTCAGGCAGAGAGAGGTGTAGACCGACAGACAGAGAGAGAGGGGGAGTCAAACAGATAGAGAGAAAGAGTAGGGGAGTCAGACAGAGAGAGAGAGAGAGAGTGGTAGGGAGGCAGACAGACAGAGAGAGAGAGGAACTGTGGGGAATTCAGACAGAGAGTGAGACAGTCAGACAGAGAGACAGACAGACAGAGAGAGAGAGAGAGAGAATGGGGGAGTCAGGCACACAGAGAGAAGGAGAGAGAGAGAATGGTGAAGTCAGACAGATAGAGAGAGAGAAGGCGGCAGTTAGACAGATGAGAGAGGGAGTCAGAAAGAGAAAGAGAAGGGGTAGTCAGACAGACAGAGAGAGAGAGAGAGGGGAGAGAGAGAGAGAAGGGGGAATCAGACAGAGAGAGGGAGAGCGAGGGCATCAGACAGAAAGGGAGAGTGACGGGGGGAGTAAAATAAACAGAGAGAGAGAGAAAGTCGGACAGAGAGAGAGAGGGGTGGAGGGAGTCAGACAGAGGGGATGTCAGATGGACAGAGAGTGAGAGAGAGTGATGGAGAGAATCAAACAGAGAGAGAGAGTGGGGAGTAGGACAGAGAGAGAAAGAGAGTGAGAGTCAGACAGAGAGAGAGAGAGAGAGAAATTCAGACTGAGAAGATGGAGTCAGACAACAGAGTGAAAGAGTGGGGGAGTCAGACAGAGAGAGAGATGTAGGGAATCAAACAGAGAGAGAGGGGAGGTGTCAGACAGTCGGAGAGGGAGAGAGTTGGCAATTGAGAGAGAGCAGACATACAGAGAGAGATATAGAGAAAGACGGAAATCAAACAGAGCGAGAGAGAGAGTGAGTCAGACAGTGAGAGAGAGTCAGAGAGAGATGGAGAGAGAGTGAGTGGGGGAGTCAGATAGAGAGAGAGATGTAGGGAATCAAACAGAGAGAGGGGGAGGTGTCAGACAGTTGGAGAGGGATTGAGTGGGCAATTCAGAGAGAGACAGACATACAGAGAGAGATATAGAGAAAGACAGAGAGAGGGGTGGGAAATCAAACAGAGCGAGAGAGAGAGAGTGAGTCAGACAGTGAGAGAGAGTCAGAGAGAGATGGAGAGAGAGTGAGTGGGGGAGTCAGATAGAGAGAGAGAGAGAGAGGGAGGGAGTCAGACAGACACAGAGAGAGGGTGGGAGTCAGACAGACAGATTGAGAGAGAGAGTGGGGGTATCAGACAGAGAGAGAGAGGAATGAGTCAGAAAGAGAGAGAGAGAGTGAGACTCAAACAGACAGAGAGAGAGAGAGAGAGGATGGAGTGGGTGTCAGATATCGGAGAGAGGGGGGAGTCAAACAGAGTGAGAGTGTGAGAGAGAGGGAGTTAGACATAGAGAGAGGGAGTCAGACAGACAGAGAGATTGGGGGAGTCATACAGAGAGAGGGAGGGTCAGACAGAGAGAGCGCGAGGGAGACAGACAGAGAAAGAGAGAGAGAGTCAGACAAAGATAAAGAGGGAGAGGGAGGGAGTCAGACAGACGGAGAGAGAGTCTGAGTGTGGGAGTCAGACAGGGAGAGAGAGAGTCAGACAGAGAGAGAGAGAGGGAGTTAGACAGATGGAGAGAAAGAGTGGGGAAGTCAGACAGAGAGACAGACAGACAGACAGACAAACAGACAGACAGTGAGTGTAGGGGTGTCAGGCACACAGAGAGGGAGAGAGAGAGTGGGAGTCAGACAGACAGAGAGAAAGGGAGTAAGAGAGATGGCGAGAGAGGGGGGTGGTGAGTCAGACAGACAGAGAGATAGAGAGTAGGGGAGTCAGACACAAGGATAGAGGGAGAGAGAGAGAATGGGGGAGTCAGAGAGAGGGAGAAAGTGAGTCAGACAGAGAGGAAGAGGGGTTTAAAAAGACAGAGAGAGGGAGGGAGAGAGAGTCAGATAGACAGACAGAGAGATAGAGAGTTGGGGAGTCAGGCAGAGAGATGGCAGGGGAGTCAGACAGACAAAGAGAAGGAGAGAGAAGGGGGTAATCAGACAGACAGACAGAGAGAGGGAGGGAGTCAGATAGACAGACAGAGAGAGAGAAGGGGAGTTAGAAAGACAGAGAGAGAATGTGGGGAGTCAGACAGTGAGAAAGAGAGGGGGGAGTCAGACATGGAGAGAGAGAGGGACTGTGGGGAAGTCAGACAGAGAGTGAGACAGACAGATAGAGAGACAGACAGACAGACAGAGAGAGAGAGTGGGGGTGTCAGACAGAGAGAGAGAGGAATGAGTCAGAAAGAGAGAGGGAGAGTCAAACAGACAGAGAGAGAGAGGATGGGGGAGTCAGACAGAGAGATGGCGGAGGATTCAGACAGACAAAGAGAAGGAGAGAGAGGGGGTAATAAGACAGAGAGAGAGAGAGAGAGAAAGAGAGAGAGAGAGAGAGTGGGACAGAGTCAGAAAGTGAAAGAGATGGGGGGAGTCAGACAGACAGAGAGAGAGAGGGAGAGTGAGAGAGAGAGAAGGGGGGAATCAGGCAGAGAGAGAGAGGGAGGGATTCAGACAGAATGAAAGAGTGACAGGGGGAGTGAGACAAACTGATAGTTAGAGAGAGAGAGAATTGGACAGAGAGAGGGAGGGATGGAGGGAGTTGGACAGAGAATGGGGTGTCAGACGGACAGAGAGAGAGTGAGAGGGAGAGTCAGACAGAGAGAGAAAGAGAGGGAGAGTCAGACAGAGAGAGAGGGAATTAGACAATGGAGAGAGAGAATGAGGGAGTCAGACAGAGAGATGTAGAGAGTCAAACAGAGAGAGAGGGGATGTGTCAGACAGTCGGAGAGAAAGAGAAAGTGGGGAATTCAGAGAGAGACAGACAGACAGACAGAGAGAGATATAGAGACATACAGAGAGAGAGAGGGGTGGGGAGTTTGACAGAGCGAGAGAGAGAGAGTCAGACAGACAGAGAGAGAGAGGGTCAGAGAGAGATGGAGAGAGAGAGAGTGGGGAAGTCAGACAGAGAGAGAGAGTGAGAGAGAGAGAGAGAGGGAGGGAGGGAGGGAGTCAGACAGAGAAAGAGATGATGGGAGTCAGACAGATGGATTCAGAGAGAGAGGGGGGCGTCAGACAGAGAGACAGAGGAATGAGTCAGAAAGACAGAGAGTGAGAGTCAAACAGATGGAGAGAAAGAGAGGAGGGAGTGGGTGTCAGAGAGATGGAGGGAGAGGGGGGAGTCAGACAGATGGAGAGAGTGTGTGAGAGAGAGAGAAGGGGAGTCGGACAGACAGAGAGGGAGAGAGAGAGAGAGAGAGAATCAGACAGAGAGAGAGAGTGGGGAGTCAGACAGAGCGAGAAAGAGAGAGAGTCAGAGAGAGAGAGAGAGAGAGAGAGAGAGAGAGTCAGAGAGAGATGGAGAGAGGGAGTGTTAGGGAGTCAGACAGAGAGAGAGAGCGAGAGAGAGAGAGAGAGGGAGGGAGGGAGGGAGTCAGACAGAGAAAGAGATGATGGGAGTCAGACAGATGGATTCAGAGAGAGAGGGGGGCATCAGACAGAGAGACAGAGGAATGAGTCAGAAAGACAGAGAGTGAGAGTCAAACAGATGGAGAGAAAGAGAGGAGGGAGTGGGTGTCAGACAGATGGAGGGAGAGAGAGAGTGGGGGTGTCAGACAGAGAGAGAGAGGAATGAGTCAGAAAGAGAGAGGGAGAGTCAAACAGACAGAGAGAGAGAGGATGGGGGAGTCAGACAGAGAGATGGCGGAGGATTCAGACAGACAAAGAAGGAGAGAGAGGGGGTAATAAGACAGAGAGAGAGAGAGAGAGAAAGAGAGAGAGAGAGAGAGTGGGACAGAGTCAGAAAGAGAAAGAGATGGGGGGAGTCAGACAGACAGAGAGAGAGAGGGAGAGTGAGAGAGAGAGAAGGGGGGAATCAGGCAGAGAGAGAGAGGGAGGGATTCAGACAGAATGAAAGAGTGACAGGGGGAGTGAGACAAACTGATAGTTAGAGAGAGAGAGAATTGGACAGAGAGAGGGAGGGATGGAGGGAGTTGGACAGAGAATGGGGTGTCAGACGGACAGAGAGAGAGTGAGAGGGAGAGTCAGACAGAGAGAGAAAGAGAGGGAGAGTCAGACAGAGAGAGAGGGAATTAGACAATGGAGAGAGAGAATGAGGGAGTCAGACAGAGAGATGTAGAGAGTCAAACAGAGAGAGAGGGGATGTGTCAGACAGTCGGAGAGAAAGAGAAAGTGGGGAATTCAGAGAGAGACAGACAGACAGACAGAGAGAGATATAGAGACATACAGAGAGAGAGAGGGGTGGGGAGTTTGACAGAGCGAGAGAGAGAGAGTCAGACAGACAGAGAGAGAGAGGGTCAGAGAGAGATGGAGAGAGAGAGAGTGGGGAAGTCAGACAGAGAGAGAGAGCGAGAGAGAGAGAGAGAGGGAGGGAGGGAGGGAGTCAGACAGAGAAAGAGATGATGGGAGTCAGACAGATGGATTCAGAGAGAGAGGGGGGCGTCAACAGAGAGACAGAGGAATGAGTCAGAAAGACAGAGAGTGAGAGTCAAACAGATGGAGAGAAAGAGAGGAGGGAGTGGGTGTCAGAGAGATGGAGGGAGAGGGGTGAGTCAGACAGATGGAGAGAGTGTGTGAGAGAGAGAGAAGGGGAGTCGGACAGACAGAGAGGGAGAGAGAGAGAGAGAGAGAGAATCAGACAGAGAGAGAGAGTGGGGAGTCAGACAGAGCGAGAAAGAGAGAGAGTCAGAGAGAGAGAGAGAGAGAGAGAGTCAGAGAGAGATGGAGAGAGAGAGTGTTAGGGAGTCAGACAGAGAGAGAGAGCGAGAGAGAGAGAGAGAGGGAGGGAGGGAGGGAGTCAGACAGAGAAAGAGATGATGGGAGTCAGACAGATGGATTCAGAGAGAGAGGGGGGCATCAGACAGAGAGACAGAGGAATGAGTCAGAAAGACAGAGAGTGAGAGTCAAACAGATGGAGAGAAAGAGAGGAGGGAGTGGGTGTCAGACAGATGGAGGGAGAGGGGGGAGTCAGACAGAAGGAGAGAGTGTGTGAGAGAGAGAGAAGGGGAGTCAGACAGACAGAGAGAGAGGGAGGGAGAGAGAGAGAGAGAGAGAATCAGACAGAGAGAGAGAGTGGGGAGTCAGACAGAGCGAGAAAGAGAGAGAGTCAGACAGAGAGAGAGAGAGAGAGAGAGAGAAAGAGAGTCAGAGAGAGATGGAGAGAGAGAGTGTTAGGGAGTTAGACAGAGAGAGAGAGAATGGGAGTCAGACAGACGATTGAGAGAGAGAGTGGGGGCGTCAGACAGAGAGAGAGAGGAATGATTGAGAAAGACAGAGAGAGTGAGAGTCAAAGAGACGGAGAGAGAAAGAGGAGGGAGTGGGTGTCAGACAGATGGAGAGAGAGAGATGGGGGGAGTCAATCAGATGGATAGAGGGTGAGAGAGAGAGGGTCAGACAGAGGATGGGAGACAGAGATAGAGAGGGAGAGAGAGGGAGTCAGACAGACGGAGAGAGAGGGGATGAGTCAGAGAGAGGAAGTCAGGCAGAGAGATAGGGGGGTGTCAGACAGAGTGAGAGTGTGAGTGGGGGTGTCAGAGAGAGAGAGAGAGAGAGAGAGAGAGAGGGATATTCAGGCAGAGAGAGGGGTAGACCGACAGACAGAGAGAGAGGGGGTGTCAAACAAATAGAGAGAAAGAGTAGGGAGGTCAGACAGAGAGAGAGAGAGGTAGGGAGGCAGACAGACAGAGAGAGAGAGAGAATGGGGGAGTCAGGCACACAGAGAGAGGGAGAGAGAGAGAATGGTGAAGTCAGACAGACAGAGAGAGTGAGAAGGGGGGAGCTAGACAGACGAGAGAGCGAGTCAGAAAGAGAAGGAGAAGGGGGAGTCAGACAGACAGAGAGAGAGAGGGGAGAGAGAGAGAGAGGGGGGAATCAGACAGAGAGAGAGCGAGGGAGTTAGACAGAAAGGGAGAGTGACAGGGGGGAGTCAAACAAACAGAGAGAGAGAGAGAGTCGGACAGAGAGAGAGAGAGAGGGGTGGATGGAGTCAGACACAGGAGATGTCAGACGGACAGAGAGAGTGAGAGAGAGAGAGAGTGATGGAGGGAATCAAACAGAGAGAGAGAGTGGGGAGTAGGACAGAGAGAGAAAGAGAGTGAGAGTCAGACAGAGAGAGAGAGAAAGTCAGACTGAGAAGATGGAGTCAGACAACAGAGAGAAAGAGTGGGGGAGTCAGACAGAGAGAGAGATGTAGGGAGTCAAACAAAGAGAGAGGGGAGGTGTCAGACAGTTGGAGAGAGAGAGAGTGGGCAATTCAGAGAGAGACAGACATACAGAGAGATACATAGAGACAGACAGAGAGAGGGGTGGGGAATCAAACAGAGCGAGAGAGAGAGTGTGTCAGACAGTGAGAGAGAGTCAGAGAGAGATGGAGAGAGAAATTGAGTAGGGGAGTCAGGTAGAGAGAGAGAGAGAGCGAGAGAGGGAGGGAGTCAGACAGAGACAGAGAGAGGGTGGGAGTCAGACAGACAGATTGAGAGAGAGTGGGGGCGTCAGACAGAGAGAGAGAGGAATGAGTCAGAAAGAGAGAGAGAGAGTGAGTCAAACAGACAGAGAGAGAGAGAGAGAGAGGATGGAGTGGGTGTCAGACAGACGGAGAGGGAGAGGGGGGAGTCAGACAGAAGGGGAGAGGGTGAGAGAGAGAGAGAGGGAGTCAGAGACAAACAGAGAGAGGGGGGAGTCAAACAGAGTGAGAATGTGAGAGAGAGGGAGTTAGACAGAGAGAGAAATTGGGGGAGTCATACAGAGAGAGGGAGGGTCAGACAGAGAGAGCACGAGGGAGACAGACAGAGAAAGAGAGAGAGAGTCAGAAAAAGATAAAGAGGGAGAGGGAGGGAGTCAGACAGACAGAGAGAGAGAGAGAGTCAGAGAGAGATGGAGAGAGACAGTGTTAGGGAGTCAAACAGAGAGAGAGAGAATGTGGGAGTCAGACAGATGATTGAGAGAGAGAGTGTGGGCGTCAGACAGAGAGAGGAATGATTGAGAAAGACAGAGAGAGAGATGGGGGGAGTCAATCAGATGGAGAGAGGGTGAGAGAGACAGGGAGTCAGACAGACGGAGAGAGAGAGGGGGATGAGACAGAGAGAGGGAGTCAGGCAGAGAGATGGGGGGAGTCAGATGGAGTGAGAGTGTGAGTGGGGGAGTCAGAGAGAGAGAGGGAGAGAGAGATATTCAGGCAGAGAGAGGTGTAGACCGACAGACAGAGAGAGAGGGTGAGTCAAACAGATAGAGAGAAAGAGTAGGGGAGTCAGACAGAGAGAGAGAGAGAGAGGTAGGGAGGCAGACAGACAGAGAGAGAGAGGGACTGTGGGGAAGTCAGACAGAGAGTGAGACAGTCAGACAGAGAGACAGACAGACAGAGAGAGAGAGAGAGAGAATGGGGGAGTCAGGCACACAGAGAGAAGGAGAGAGAGAGAATGGTGAAGTCAGACAGACAGAGAGAGAGAAGGCGGCAGTTAGACAGATGAGAGAGGGAATCAGAAAGAGAAAGAGAAGGGGTAGTCAGACAGACAGAGAGAGAGAGAGGGCATCAGAAAGAAAGGGAGAGTGACGGGAGGAGTAAAATAAACAGAGAGAGAGAGAAAGTCGGACAGAGAGAGAGAGGGTTGGAAGGAGTCAGACGGAGGGGATGTCAGATGGACAGAGAGTGAGAGAGAGTGATGGAGAGAATCAAACAGAGAGAGAGTGAGAGTCAGACAGAGAGAGAGAGAGAGAGAGAAATTCAGACTGAGAAGATGGAGTCAGACAACAGAGTGAAAGAGTGGGGGAGTCAGACAGAGAGAGAGATGTAGGGAATCAAACAGAGAGAGAGGGGAGGTGTCAGACAGTCGGAGAGGGAGAGAGTGGGCAATTCAGAGAGAGCAGACATACAGAGAGAGATATAGAGAAAGACAGAGAGAGGGGTGGGAAATCAAACAGAGCGAGAGAGAGAGTGAGTCAGACAGTGAGAGAGAGTCAGAGAGAGATGGAGAGAGAGTGAGTGGGGGAGTCAGATAGAGAGAGAGATGTAGGGAATCAAACAGAGAGAGAGGGGAGCTGTCAGACAGTTGGAGAGGGAGAGAGTGGGCAATTCAGAGAGAGACAGACATACAGAGAGAGATATAGAGAAAGACAGAGAGAGGGGTGGGAAATCAAACAGAGCGAGAAAGAGAGTGAGTCAGACAGTGAGAACGAGTCAGAGAGAGATGGAGAGAGAGTGAGTGGGGGAGTCAGATAGAGAGAGAGAGAGAGAGAGGGAGTCAGACAGACACAGAGAGAGGGTGGGAGTCAGACAGACAGATTGAGAGAGAGAGTGGGGGTATCAGACAGAGAGAGAGAGGAATGAGTCAGAAAGAGAGAGAGAGAGTGAGACTCAAACAGACAGAGAGAGAGAGAGGATGGAGTGGGTGTCAGATATCGGAGAGAGGGGGGAGTCAAACAGAGTGAGAGTGTGAGAGAGAGGGAGTTAGACATAGATAGAGGGAGTCAGATAGACAGAGAGATTGGGGGAGTCATACAGAGAGAGGGAGGGTCAGACAGAGAGAGCGCGAGGGAGACAGACAGAGAAAGAGAGAGAGAGTCAGACAAAGATAAAGAGGGAGAGGGAGGGAGTCAGACGGACGGAGAGAGAGTCTGAGTGTGGGAGTCAGACAGGGAGAGAGAGTCAGACAGAGAGAGAGAGAGGGAGTTAGACAGATGGAGAGAAAGAGTGGGGAAGTCAGACAGAGAGACAGACAGACAGACAGACAAACAGACAGACAGTGAGTGTAGGGGTGTCAGGCACACAGAGAGAGGGAGTCTGACAGACAGAGAGAAAGGGAGTCAGAGAGATGGCGAGAGAGGGGGGTGGTGAGTCAGACAGACAGAGATATAGAGAGTTGGGGAGTCAGACACAAGGATAGAGGGAGAGAGAGAGAATGGGGGAGTCAGAGAGAGAGTGAAAGTGAGTCAGACAGAGAGGAAGAGGGGTTTAAAAAGACAGAGAGAGGGTGGGAGAGAGAGTCAGATAGACAGACAGAGAGATAGAGAGTTGGGGAGTCAGGCAGAGAGATGGCAGGGGAGTCAGACAGACAAAGAGAAGGAGAGAGAAGGGGGTAATCAGACAGACAGACAGAGAGAGGGAGGGAGTCAGATAGACAGACAGAGAGAGAGAAAGGGAGTTAGAAAGACAGAGAGAGAATGTGGGGAGTCAGACAGTGAGAAAGAGGGGGGTGTCAGACAGGGAGAGAGAGAGGGACTGTGGGGAAGTCAGACAGAGAGTGAGACAGATAGATAGAGAGACAGACAGACAGACAGAGAGAGAGAGAGAGAGAATGGGGGAGTCAGATAGAGAGAGAGAGAGAGGGAGGAGGGAGTCAGACAGACAGATTGAGAGAGAGAGTGGGGGTGTCAGACAGAGAGAGAGAGGAATGAGTCAGAAAGAGAGAGGGAGAGAGTGAGAGTCAAACAGACAGAGAGAGAGGATGGGGGAGTCAGACAGAGAGATGGCAAAGGATTCAGACAGACAAAGAGAAGGAGAGAGAGGGGGAAATAAGACAGAGAGAGAGAGAAGAGAGAGAGAGAGAGAGTGGGACAGAGTCAGAAAGAGAAAGAGATGGGGGGAGTCAGACAGACAGAGAGAGAGAGGGAGAGTGAGAGAGAGAGAAGGGGGGAATCAGGCAGAGAGAGAGAGGGAGGGATTCAGACAGAATGAAAGAGTGACAGGGGGGAGTGAGACAAACTGATAGTTAGAGGGAGAGAGAATTGGACAGAGAGAGGGAGGGATGGAGGGAGTTGGACAGAGAATGGGGTGTCAGACGGACAGAGAGAGAGTGAGAGGGAGAGTCAGACAGAGAGAGAAAGAGAGGGAGAGTCAGACAGAGAGAGAGGGAATTAGACAATGGAGAGAGAGAATGAGGGAGTCAGACAGAGAGATGTAGAGAGTCAAACAGAGAGAAATGGGATGTGTCAGACAGTCGGAGAGAAAGAGAAAGTGGGGAATTCAGAGAGAGACAGACAGACAGAGAGAGATATAGAGACATACAGAGAGAGAGAGGGGTGGGGAGTTTGACAGAGCGAGAGAGAGAGAGTCAGACAGACAGAGAGAGAGAGGGTCAGAGAGAGATGGAGAGAGAGAGAGTGGGGAAGTCAGACAGAGAGAGAGAGCGAGAGAGAGAGAGAGGGAGGGAGGGAGGGAGTCAGACAGAGAAAGAGATGATGGGAGTTAGACAGATGGATTCAGAGAGAGAGGGGGGCGTCAGACAGAGAGAGAGAGGAATGATTGAGAAAGACAGAGAGAGTGAGAGTCAAAGAGACGTAGAGAGAAAGAGGAGGGAGTGGGTGTCAGACAGATGGAGAGAGAGAGATGGGGGAGTCAATCAGATGGATAGAGGGTGAGAGAGAGAGGGTCAGACAGAGGATGGGAGACAGAGATAGAGAGGGAGAGAGAGGGAGTCGGACAGACGGAGAGAGAGGGGGATGAGTCAGGGAGAGGAAGTCACGCAGAGAGATAGGGGGGTGTCAGACAGAGTGAGAGAGTGTGTGAGAGAGAGAGAAGGGGAGTCAGACAGACAGAGAGAGAGGGAGGGAGAGAGAGAGAGAGAGAGAATCAGACAGAGAGAGAGAGTGGGGAGTCAGACAGAGCGAGAAAGAGAGAGAGTCAGAGAGAGAGAGGGAGAGAGAGAGAGAGAGAGTCAGAGGGAGATGGAGAGAGAGAGTGTTAGGGAGTCAGACAGAGAGAGAGAGAATGTGGGAGTCAGACAGACGATTGAGAGAGAGAGTGGGGGCGTCAGACAGAGAGAGAGAGGAATGATTGAGAAAGACAGAGAGAGTGAGAGTCAAAGAGACGGAGAGAGAAAGAGGAGGGAGTGGGTGTCAGACAGATGGAGAGAGAGAGATGGGGGGAGTCAATCAGATGGATAGAGGGTGAGAGAGAGAGGGTCAGACAGAGGATGGGAGACAGAGATAGAGAGGGAGAGAGAGGGAGTCAGACAGACGGAGAGAGAGGGGGATGAGTCAGGGAGAGGAAGTCACGCAGAGAGATAGGGGGGTGTCAGACAGAGTGAGAGTGTGAGTGGGGGTGTCAGAGAGAGAGAGAGAGAGAGAGAGAGAGTGAGAGGGATATTCAGGCAGAGAGAGGGGTAGACCGACAGACAGAGAGAGAGGGGGTGTCAAACAAATAGAGAGAAAGAGTAGGGAGGTCAGACAGAGAGAGAGAGATGTAGGGAGGCGGACAGACAGAGAGAGAGAGAGAATGGTGAAGACAGACAGAGAGAGAGAGTGAGAAGGGGGGAGTTAGACAGATGAGAGAGCGAGTCAGAAAGAGAAGGAGAAGGGGGAGTCAGACAGACAGAGAGAGAGAGGGGAGAGAGAGAGAGAGGGGGGAATCAGACAGAGAGAGAGCGAGGGAGTTAGACAGAAAGGGAGAGTGACAGGGGGGGAGTCAAACAAACAGAGAGAGAGAGAGTCGGACAGAGAGAGAGAGAGGGGTGGATCGAGTCAGACACAGGGGATGTCAGACGGACAGAGAGAGTGAGAGAGAGAGAGAGATGGAGGGAATCAAACAGAGAGAGAGGGGAGGTGTCAGACAGTTGAAGAGGTAGAGAGTGGGCAATTCAGAGAGAGACAGACATACAGAGATATAGAGAAAGACAGAGAGAGGGGTGGGAAATCAAACAGAGCGAGAGAGAGAGTGAGTCAGACAGTGAGAGAGAGTTAGAGAGAGATGGAGAGAGAGCGAGTGGGGGAGTCAGATAGAGAGAGAGAGAGAGAGAGAGAGGGAGGGAGTCAGACAGACACAGAGAGAGGGTGGGAGTCAGACAGACAGATTGAGAGAGAGAGTGGGGGTATCAGACAGAGAGAGAGAGGAATGAGTCAGAAAGAGAGAGAGAGAGTGAGACTCAAACAGACAGAGAGAGAGAGAGAGAGGATGGAGTGGGTGTCAGATATCGGAGAGAGGGGGGAGTCAAACAGAGTGAGAGTGTGAGAGAGAGGGAGTTAGACATAGAGAGAGGGAGTCAGACAGACAGAGAGATTGGGGGAGTCATACAGAGAGAGGGAGGGTCAGACAGAGAGAACGCGCGGGAGACAGACAGAGAAAGAGAGAGAGAGTCAGACAAAGATAAAGAGGGAGAGGGAGGGAGTCAGACAGACGGAGAGAGAGAGTCAGACAGAGAGAGAGAGAGGGAGTTAGACAGATGGAGAGAAAGAGTGGGGAAGTCAGACAGAGAGACAGACAGACAGACAGACAAACAGACAGACAGTGAGTGTAGGGGTGTCAGGCACACAGAGAGAGGGAGAGAGAGAGTGGGAGTCAGACAGACAGAGAGAAAGGGAGTCAGAGAGATGGTGAGAGAGGGGGGTGGTGAGTCAGACAGACAGAGAGATAGAGAGTTGGGGAGTCAGACACAAGGATAGAGGGAGAGAGAGAGAATGGGGGAGTCAGAGAGAGAGAGAAAGTGAGTCAGTCAGAGAGGAAGAGGGGTTTAAAAAGACAGAGAGAGGGAGGGAGAGAGAGTCAGATAGACAGACAGAGAGATAGAGAGTTGGGGAGTCAGGCAGAGAGATGGCAGGGGAGTCAGACAGACAAAGAGAAGGAGAGAGAAGGGGGTAATCAGACAGACAGACAGAGAGAGGGAGGGAGTCAGATAGACAGAGAGAGAGAGAGAAAGGAGTTAGAAAGACAGAGAGAGAATGTGGGGAGTCAGACAGTGAGAAAGAGAGGGGGGAGTCAGACAGGGAGAGAGAGAGGGACTGTGGGGAAGTCAGACAGAGAGTGAGACAGACAGATAGAGAGACAGACAGACAGACAGAGAGAGAGAGAGAGAGAATGGGGGAGTCAGATAGAGAGAGAGAGAGAGAGAGAGAGAGAGGGAGGAGGGAGTCATACAGACAGATTGAGAGAGAGAGTGGGGGCATCAGACAGAGAGAGAGAGGAATGAGTCAGAAAGAGAGAGGGAGAGAGTGAGAGTCAAACAGAAAGAGAGAGAGAGGATGGAGTGGGTGTCAGACAGATGGAGAGGGAGGGGGGGTGTCAGACAGATGGAAGGGTGAGAGAGAGAGAGAGGGAGTAAGAGACAAACAGAGAGAGGGGGGAGTCAAACAGAGTGAGAGTGTGAGAGAGAGGGAGTTAGACAGAGAGAGAGGGAGTCAGACAGACAGAGAGATTGGGGGAGTCATACAGAGAGAGGGAGGATCAGACAGAGAGAGCGTGAGGGAGACAGACAGAGAAAGAGAGAGAGAGTCAGACAAAGATAAAGAGAGAGAGGGAGGGAATCAGACAGACGGAGAGAGAGTCTGAGTGTGGATGTCAGACAGAGAGAAAGGGAGTCAGACAGAGAGAGAGAGGGAGTTAGACAGATGGAGAGAAATAGTGGGGAAGTCAGACAGAGAGAGAGACAGACAGACAGACAAACAGACAGACAGAGTGAGTGTGGGGGTGTCAGGCACACAGAGAGAGGGAGAGAGAGAGTGTGAGTCAGACAGACAGAGAGAAAGGGAGTCAGAGAGATGGCAAGAGAGAGGGGGGTGGTGAGTCAGACAGAGAGAGATAGAGAGTTGGGGAGTCAGACACAAGGATAGAGGGAGAGAGAGAGAATGGGGGAGTCAGAGAGAGAGAAAGTGAGTCAGACTGACAGACAGAGAGGAAGAGGGGTTTAAAAAGACAGAGAGAGGGAGGGAGAGGGAGTCAGATAGACTGACAGAGTGATAGAGAGTGGGGGAGTCAGACAGAAAGAGAGGGGGAGTCAGGTAGAGAGTTGGAGTTAGACAGACAAAGAGAAGGAGAGAAAAGGGGGTAATCAGACAGACAGACAGAGAGAGGGAGGGAGTCAGATAGACAGACAGAGAGAGAGAAGGGGAGTCAGACAGAGAGAGAGAGAGTGGGTAGTCAGACAGAGCGAGAAAGAGAGAGTCAGACAGACAGAGAGAGAGAGAGAGAGAGTCAGAGAGAGATGGAGAGAGAGAGTGTTAGGGAGTCAGACAGAGAGAGAGAGAATGTGGGAGTCAGACAGACGATTGAGAGAGAGAGTGGGGGCGTCAGACAGAGAGAGAGAGGAATGATTGAGAAAGACAGAGAGAGTGAGAGTCAAAGAGACGGAGAGAGAAAGAGGAGGGAGTGGGTGTCAGACAGATGGAGAGAGAGAGATGGGGGGAGTCAATCAGATGGATAGAGGGTAAGAGAGAGAGGGTCAGACAGAGGATGGGAGACAGAGATAGAGAGGGAGAGAGAGGGAGTCAGACAGATGGAGAGAGAGGTGGATGAGTCAGAGAGAGGAAGTCAGGCAGAGAGATAGGGGGGTGTCAGACAGAGTGAGAGTGTGAGTGGGGGTGTCAGAGAGAGAGAGAGAGAGCATGGGGAGTCAGATAGAGAGAGAGAGAGAGAGAGAGAGAGGGAGGAGGGAGTCAGACAGACAGATTGAGAGAGAGAGTTGGGGCGTCAGACAGAGAGAGAGAGGAATGAGTAAGAAAGAGAGAGGGAGAGAGTGAGAGTCAAACAGACAGAGAGAGAGAGGATGGAGTGGGTGTCAGACAGATGGAGAGGGAGGGGGGGAGTCAGACAGATGGAAGGGTGAGAGAGAGAGAGGAGGGAGTAAGAGACAAACAGAGAGAGGGGGTAGTCAAACAGAGTGAGAGTGTGAGAGAGAGGGAGTTAGACAGAGAGAGAGGGAGTCAGACAGACAGAGAGATTGGGGGAGTCATACAGAGAGAGGGAGGGTCAGACAGAGAGAGCGCGAGGGAGACAGACAGCGAAAGAGAGAGAGAGTCAGACAAAGATAAAGAGGGAGAGGGAGGGAGTCAGACAGACGGAGAGAGAGTCTGAGTGTGGGAGTCAGAGAGAGAGAGGGAGTTAGACAGATGGAGAGAAATAGTGGGGAAGTCAGACAGAGAGAGAGACAGACAGACAGACAGACAAACAGACAGACAGAGTGAGTGTGGGTGTGTCAGGCACACAGAGAGAGGGAGAGAGAGAGTGTGAGTCAGACAGACAGAGAGAAAGGGAGTCAGAGAGATGGCGAGAGAGAGGGGGGTGGTGAGTCAGACAGAGAGAGATAGAGAGTTGGGGAGTCAGGCACAAGGATAGATGGAGAGAGAGAGAATGGGGGAGTCAGAGAGAGAGAAAGTGAGTCAGACTGACAGACAGAGAGGAAGAGGGGTTTAAAAAGACAGAGAGAGGGAGGGAGAGGGAGTCAGATAGACTGACAGAGTGATAGAGAGTGGGGGAGTCAGACAGAAAGAGAGGGGGAGTCAGATAGAGAGATGGAGTTAGACAGACAAAGAGAAGGAGAGAAAAGGGGGTAATCAGACAGACAGACAGAGAGAGGGAGGGAGTCAGATAGACAGACAGAGAGAGAGAAGGGGAGTCAGACAGGGAGAGAGAGAGAATCAGACAGAGAGAGAGAGTGGGTAGTCAGACAGAGCGAGAAAGAGAGAGTCAGACAGACAGAGAGAGAGAGAGAGTCAGAGAGAGATGGAGAGAGAGAGTGTTAGGGAGTCAGACAGAGAGAGAGAGAATGTGGGAGTCAGACAGACGATTGAGAGAGAGAGTGGGGGCGTCAGACAGAGAGAGAGAGGAATGATTGAGAAAGACAGAGAGGGAGTGAGAGTCAAAGAGACGGAGAGAGAAAGAGGAGGGAGTGGGTGTCAGACAGATGGAGAGAGAGAGAGATGGGGGGAGTCAATCAGATGGAGAGAGGATGAGAGAGAGAGGGAGTCAGACAGAGAGATGGGAGAGAGAGATAGAGAGGGAGAGAGAGGGAGTCAGACAGATGGAGAGAGAGAGGGGGTTGAGTCAGAGAGAGGGAGTCAGGCAGAGAGATAGGTGGAAGTCAGATAGAGTGAGAGTGTGAGTGGGGGGAGTCAGAGAGAGAGAGAGAGAGATATTCAGGCAGAGAGAGGGGTAGACCGACAGACAGAGAGAGAGGGTGAGTCAAACAGATTGAGAGAAAGAGTAGGGAAGTCTGACAGAGAGAGAGAGCGAGGGAGTCAGACAGTAGGGAAGTCTGACAGAGAGAGAGAGCGAGGGAGTCAGACAGAAAGGGAGAGTGACAGGGGGGGAGTCAAACAAACAGAGAGAGAGAGAGAGAGAGAGAGTCGGACAGAGAGAGAGAGGGGTGGAGGGAGTCAGACAGAGGGGATGTCACACGGACAGAGAGAGAGAGAGAGAGTGATGGAGAGAATCAAACAGAGAGAGAGTGGGGAGTAGGACAGAGAGAGAAAGAGAGTGAGAGTCAGACAGAGAGAGAGGGATAGAGGAAGTCAGACTGAGAAGATGGAGTCAGACAACAGAGAGAAAGAGTGGGGGAGTCAGACAGAGAGAGAGATGTAGGGAGTCAAACAGAGAGAGAGGGGAGGTGTCAGACAGTCGGAGAGAGAGAGAGTGGGCAATTCAGAGAGAGAGAGACAGACATACAGAGAGAGACATAGAGTTAGACAGAGAGAGGGGTGGGGAATCAATAAAAGCGAGAGAGAGTGAGTCAGACAGTGAGAGAGTCAGAGAGAGATGGAGAGAGAGAGTGAGTGGGGGAGTCAGATAGAGAGAGAGAGAAAGAGAGAGAGAGAGAGTGAGAGGGAGGGAGGGAGTCAGACAGAGACAGAGAAAGAGAGAGGGTGGGAGTCAGACAGACAGATTGAGAGAGAGAGTGGAGGCGTCAGACGGAGAGAGAGAGGAATGAGTCAGAAAGAGAGAGAGAGTGAGAGTCAAACAGACAGAGAGAGAGAGAGAGGATGGAGTGGGTGTCAGACAGACGGAGAGGGAGAGGGGGGAGTCAGACAGACAGATTGAGAGAGAGAGTGGAGGCGTCAGACAGAGAGAGAGAGGAATGAGTCAGAAAGAGAGAGAGAGAATGAGAGTCAAACAGACAGAGAGAGAGAGAGAGGATGGAGTGGGTGTCAGACAGATGGAGAGGGAGAGGGGGGAGTCAGACAGATGGAGAGAGGGTGTGAGAGAGAGAGAGGGTCAGAGACAAACAGAGAGAGGGGGGAGTCAAACAGAGTGAGAGTGTGAGAGGGAGGGAGTTAGACAGAGAGAGAGATTGGGGGAGTCATACAGAGAGAGGGAGGGTCAGACAGAGAGAGCGCGAGGGAGACAGTCAGAGAAAGAGAGAGAGAGTCAGACAAAGATAAAGAGGGAGAGGGAGGAAGTCAGACAGACGGAGAGAGAGTCTGAGTGTGGATGTCAGACAGGACAGAGAGAGAGTGAGAGGGAGAGTCAGACAGAGAGAGAGAGAGAGGGAGTTAGACAGATGGAGAGAAAGAGTGGGGAAGTCAGACAGAGAGAGAGACAGACAGACAGACAGACAGACAGAGTGAGTGTGGGGGTGTCAGGCACACAGAGAGAGGGAGAGTGTGAGTGAGACAGACAGAGAGAAAGGGAGTCAGAGAGATGGCGAGGGGGGGGGGTGGTGAGTCAGACAGAGAGAGATAGAGAGTTGGGGAGTCAGACAGAGAAAGAGAGTGAGAGACAGACAGAGATAGAGAGGGAGAGAGAGGGAGTCAGACAGACAGAGAGAGAGAGAGGGCTGTTAGACAGGTGGAGGGTGGGCGAGTGAGTGAGAGAGAGAGGGAGTAAGACAGACAGAGAGAGGGAGTCAGACAGACAGACAGAAAGGAAGAGGTGTTTAAAAAGACAGAGAGAGGGAGAGAGAGCGAGTCAAACAGAGAGACAGAGTCAGACAGACTGAGAGTGTGAGCCTGAGTGGGGGAGTCAGACAGAGAGCGTCAGACAGAGAGAGAGAGGAATGATTGAGAAAGACAGAGAGAGAGTGAGAGTCAAAGAGACGGAGAGAGAAAGAGGAGGGAGTGGGTGTCAGACAGATGGAGAGAGAGAGATGGGGGAAGTCAATAAGATGGAGAGAGGATAAGAGAGAGAGGGAGTCAGACAGAGAGATGGGAGAGAGATAGAGAGGGAGAGAGAGAGAGTCAGACAGACAGAGAGAGAGAGGGGGATGAGACAGAGTGAGGGAGTCAGGCAGAGAGATAGGGGGGAGTCAGACAGAGTGAGAGTGTGAGTGGGGGAGTCAGAGAGAGGGAGAGAGAGAGAATGGGGGAGTCACAGAGAGAGAGAGAGAAAATGTCAGACTGACAAACAGAGAGGAAGAGGGTTTTAAAAAGACAGAGAGATGGAGGGAGAGGGAGTCAGATAGACTGACAGAGAGATAGAGAGTGGGGGAGTCAGACAGAAAAAGAGGGGGAGTCAGACAGAGAGATGGCGGGGTAGTCAGACAGACAAAGAGAAGGAGAGAGAGGGGGATAATCAGACAGACAGACAGAGAGAGGGAGGGAGTCAGATAGACAGACAGAGAGAGAGAAGGGGAGTCAGACAGACAGAGAGAGAGGGAGAGAGAGAGAGAGAGAGAGAATCAGACAGAGAGAGAGAGTGGGGATTCAGACAGAGCGAGAAAGAGAGAGAGTCAGACAGACAGAGAGAGAGAGAGAGTCAGAGAGAGATGGAGAGAGAGGGTGTTAGGGAGTCAGTCAGAGAGAGAGAGAATGTGGGAGTCAGACAGACGATTGAGAGAGAGAGTGGGGGCGTCAGACAGAGAGAGAGAGGAATGATTGAGAAAGACAGAGAGAGAGTGAGAGTCAAAGAGGGAGAGAGAAAGAGGAGGGAGTGGGTGTCAGACAGATGGAGAGAGAGAGATGGGGGAAGTCAATCAGATGGAGAGAGGATAAGAGAGAGAGGGAGTCAGACAACAGAGAGAGAGAGGGGGATGAGACAGAGTGAGGCAGTCAGGCAGAGAGATAGGGGGGAGTCAGACAGAGTGAGAGTGTGAGTGGGGGAGTCAGAGAGAGGGAGAGAAAGAGAGAGAGATATTCAGGCAGAGAGAGGGGTAGACCGACAGAGAGAGAGATGGGGAGTCAAACAGATAGAGAGAAAGAATAGGGGAGTCAGACAGAGAGAGAGAGAGAGATAGGTAGGGAGGCAGACAGACAGAGAGAGAGAGGGACTGTGGTGAAGTCAGACAGACAGACATAGAGACAGACAGACAGACAGAGAGAGAGAGAGAGAGAATGGGGGAGTCAGGCACACAGAGAGAAGGAGAGAGAGAGAATGGTGAAGTCAGACAGACAGAGAGAGAGAAGGGGGGAGTTAGACAGACGAGAGAAGGAGTCAGAAAGAGAAAGAGAAGGGGGAGTCAGACAGACAGAGAGAGAGAGAGAGGGGGGAATCAGACAGAGAGAGAGAGCGAGGGCGTCAGACAGAAAGGGAGAGTGACGGGGGGAGTCAAACAAACAGAGAGAGAGAGAAAGTCGGACAGAGAGAGTGGGGTGGAAGGAGTCAGACAGAGGGGATGTCAGACGGACAGAGAGTGAGAGAGAGTGATGGAGAGAATCAAACAGAGTGGGGAGTAGGACAGAGAGAGAAAGAGAGTGAGAGTCAGGCAGAGAGAGAGAGAGAGAAAGTCAGACTGACAAGATGGAGTCAGACAACAGAGAGAAAGAGTGGGGAAGTCAGACAGAGAGAGAGATGTAGGGAGTCACACAAAGAGAGAGGGGAGGTGTCAGACAGTCGGAGAGAGAGAGAGTGGGCAATTCAGAGAGAGAGACAGACATACAGAGAGAGACATAGAGACAGACAGAGAGAGGGGTGGGGAATCAAACAGAGCGAGAGAGAGAGTGAGTCAGACAGTGAGAGAGAGTCAGAGAGAGATGGAGAGAGAGAGTGAGTGGGAGTCAGATAGAGAGAGAGAGAGAGAGGGAGGGAATCAGACAGAGACAAAGAGAGGGAGGGAGTCAGACAGACAGATTGAGTGAGAGAGTGGGGGCATCAGACAGAGAGAGAGAGGAATGAGTCAGAAAGAGAGAGAGAGAGAGTGAGAGTCAAACAGACAGAGAGAGAGAGGATGGAGTGGGTGTCAGACAGACGGAGAGGGAGAGGGGGGGAGTCAGACAGACAGAGAGATTGGAGGATTCATACAGAGAGAGGGAGGGTCAGACAGAGAGAGCGCGAAGGAGACAGACAGAGAAAGAGAGAGAGAGAGTCAGACAAAGATAAAGAAGGAGAGGGAGGGAGTCAGACAGACGGAGAGAGAGTCTGAGTGTGGGAGTCAGACAGGGAGAGAGAGAGTCAGACAGAGAGAGAGAGAGAGAGAGGGAGTTAGACAGATGTAGAGAAATAGTGGGGAAGTCAGACAGAGAGACAGACAGACAGACAGACAAACAGTGAGTGTAGGGGTGTCAGGCACACAGAGAGAGGGAGAGAGAGAGTGGGAGTCAGACAGACAGAGAGAAAGGGAGTCAGAGAGATGGCGAGAGAAGGTGGGGTGGTGAGTCAGACAGACAGAGAGATAGAGAGTTGGGGAGTCAGACACAAGGATAGAGGGAGAGAGAGAGAATGGGGGAGTCAGAGAGAGAGAGAAAGTGAGTCAGACTGACAGACAGAAAGGAAGAGGGGTTTAAAAAGACAGAGAGAGGGAGGGAGAGAGAATCAGATAGACTGACAGAGAGATAGAGAGTGGGGGAGTCAGACAGAAATAGAGGGGGAGTCAGACAAAGAGATGGCAGGGGAGTCAGACAGACAAAGAGAAGGAGAGAGAAGGGGGTAATCAGACAGACAGACAGACAGAGAGGGAGGGAGTCAGATAGACAGACAGAGATAGAAGGGGAGTCAGACAGACAGAGAGAGAGAGGGAGAGAGAGAGACAGACAGAGAATCAGACAGAGAAAGAGAGTGGGGAGTCAAACAGAGTGTGAAAGAGAGGGGGAGTCAGACAGAGAGAGAGAGAGAGAGGGAGGGAGTCAGATAGAGAGAGGGGGGAGTCAGACAGAGAGATGGGAGAGAGAGATAGAGAGGGAGAGAGAGGGAGTCAGACAGATGGAGAGAGAGAGGGGGTTGAGTCAGAGAGAGTGAGTCAGGCAGAGAGATAGGGGGAAGTCAGATAGAGTGAGAGTGTGAGTGGGGGAGTCAGAGAGAGAGAGAGAGAGAGAGAGAGATATTCAGGCAGAGAGAGGGGTAGACCGACAGACAGAGAGAGAGGGTGAGTCAAACAGATTGAGAGAAAGAGTAGGGAAGTCTGACAGAGAGAGAGAGAGCGAGGGAGTCAGACAGTAGGGAAGTCTGACAGAGAGAGAGAGCGAGGGAGTCAGACAGAAAGGGAGAGTGACAGGGGGGGTGTCAAACAAACAGAGAGAGAGAGAGAGAGAGTCGGACAGAGAGAGAGAGGGGTGGAGGGAGTCAGACAGAGGGGATGTCACACGGACAGAGAGAGAGAGAGAGAGTGATGGAGTGAATATAACAGAGAGTGGGGAGTAGGACAGAGAGAGAAAGAGAGTGAGAGTCAGACAGAGAGAGAGGGATAGAGGAAGTCAGACTGAGAAGATGGAGTCAGACAACAGAGAGAAAGAGTGGGGGAGTCAGACAGAGAGAGAGATGTAGGGAGTCACACAAAGAGAGAGGGGAGGTGTCAGACAGTCGGAGAGAGAGAGAGTGGGCAATTCAGAGAGAGAGAGAGACAGACATACAGAGAGAGACATAGAGTTAGACAGAGAGAGGGGTGGGGAATCAATAAAAGCGAGAGAGAGTGAGTCAGACAGTGAGAGAGTCAGAGAGAGATGGAGAGAGAGAGTGAGTGGGGGAGTCAGATAGAGAGAGAGAGAAAGAGAGAGAGAGTGAGAGGGAGGGAGGGAGTCTGACAGAGACAGAGAAAGAGAGAGGGTGGGAGTCAGACAGACAGATTGAGAGAGAGAGTGGAGGCATCAGACGGAGAGAGAGAGGAATGAGTCAGAAAGAGAGAGAGAGTGTGTAGAGCTCGTCGAAAGAACCAAAGACTTGTTGATCCAAACCAAGGCTTTTATTAGCAAAAGACCGGAGCTCTTCACAGGTGGCCGACCAGTCCGGAATGATCCGACCTGGCTAGGGACACAACCCTTTAAGGCCCAAACAATAGGTGTGGCTTAGCTCTCAGCCAATCGCTGTAAGCACAGTCTAGATACAGTAACTATATACACTATGTACATTGGTGATAGATCTGTACTATCACATTCACCCCTTCTTGGAGAATTGACCCTGGGAAAAAAAAAACAAAAACGAGGGAGAGAATGAAAAGGAAGGGGTAGGTCAAGGACTGTAGCGGTCAGGGGGTCTGACCATCCGGCGTGACCGCCATGGTGCCGGGATTGGGGTCGCTGCAGTGGTGTCGCCAGCGGGCTCATCGGGTGCGACTGCTCCGTCGCTCAATTCCCCAGTCGTTTTGTCGGCAGGGTGGCCCGAGTCATTGAGGTGCTGTTGGTCCTTCTGTTGCGGCACGGGGCCTGGAGCATAAGGAGTTGGGGGGTTTGCTGGGTCTACCGCGTCCTGAGCTAGGTCCCGCACCGAAACAGTGTCCTCCCGCCCGTCTGGGAACTCCACGTATGCGTAATGTGGGTTCGCGTGGAGTAGAGTCACTCGGTCGACCAAGGGGTCGTTCTTTGAGTGCCGGACGTGGCGTCGCAAAAGGACGGGGCCAGGGACGGTGAGCCATGCCGGTACAGTGGTTCCCGATTCGGATTTCCTCGGGAAAAGGAACATCCTTTCGTGGGGGGTGGCATTTGTTGCAGTACATAGGAGGGAGCGGATGGAGTGTAAGGCACTAGTGAGAACCTCCTGCCAGTGAGAGGTGGGGAGACCTTTAGACCGGAGAGCCAGTGTAACCGCTCTCCATATGGTGGCATTCTCCCTCTCGACCTGGCCATTACCGCGTGGGTTATAGCTCGTGGTCCTGCTTGAAGCAATACCACACTCCAGAAGGTACTGTTGCAGCTCTGCACTCATGAATGAGGACCCCCTATCACTGTGGATGGAATTGGGGTACCCGAAAACGGTGAAAATACTGTGAAGGGCCTGTATCACTGAGGTGGCAGTGGTGTCTGGGCAGGCCACAGCGAATGGGAAGCGGGAGTATTCGTCGATGGCCGTAAGGATGTAGGTATTACGGTTGGTCGACGGTAGGGGTCCCTTAAAGTCTACGCTAAGACGCTCGAAGGGGCGGGTGGCTTTGATGACGTGGGAGTTATCCGGACGGAAGAAGTGGGGCTTGCATTCGGTGCACACCGAACAGGCTCGGGTCATGGAGCGGATCTCCTCAACTGTGTAGGGTAAGTTGCGCGCCTTGACAAAGTGAGCAAACCTAGTGACCCCTGGATGACAGAGCGCCTCATGGAGTTTCCGTAGTCTGTCCATCTGTATGCTGGTGCACGTCCCCCTGGAGAGCGCGTCAGGCGGGTCGTTGAGCTTACCAGGCCGGTACAGGATGTCATAGTTAAAGGTGGAGAGTTCGATTCTCCATCTGGCGATTTTGTCGTTTTTTTATCTTACCACGCTGGGTGTTGCTGAACATGAAGGAGACCGCGCGTTGATCAGTCAACAGTGTAAAGCGCCTCCCAGCGAGGTAATGTCTCCAACGACGTACCGCTTCAACTATGGCCTGGGCCTCCTTCTCGATCGAGGAGTGTCTACTCTCCGGACCCTGGAGGGTTCTGGAGAAGAAGGCTACAGGCCGACCGGCCTGGTTCAAGGTGGCTGCCAGGGCGAAGTCGGATGCATCGCTCTCGACTTGAAACGGGACAGACTCATCGATCGCGTGCAGCGTCGCAGCAGCGATGTCAGATTTGATTCGATCGAAAGCCGCTGTGGCTTCGGTCGAGAGGGGAAAAGAGGTGGTCTTGATAAGAGGACGTGCCTTGTCGGTGTAGATTGCTGGATGAGGGCAGAGAGAGTGAGAGTCAAACAGACAGAGAGAGAGAGAGAGGATGGAGTGGGTGTCAGACAGACGGAGAGGGAGAGGGGGGGAGTCAGACAGACAGATTGAGAGAGAGAGTGGAGGCGTCAGACGGAGAGAGAGAGGAATGAGTCAGAAAGAGAGAGAGAGAATGAGAGTCAAACAGACAGAGAGAGAGAGAGAGGATGGAGTGGGTGTCAGACAGACGGAGAGGGAGAGGGGGGAGTCAGACAGATGGAGAGAGGGTGTGAGAGAGAGAGAGGGAGTCAGAGACAAACAGAGAGAGGGGGAGTCAAACAGAGTGAGAGTGTGAGAGGGAGGGAGTTAGACAGAGAGAGAGATTGGGGGAGTCATACAGAGAGAGGGAGGGTCAGACAGAGAGAGCGCGAGGGAGACAGTCAGAGAAAGAGAGAGAGAGTCAGACAAAGATAAAGAGGGAGAGGGAGGAAGTCAGACAGACGGAGAGAGAGTCTGAGTGTGGATGTCAGACAGGACAGAGAGAGAGTGAGAGGGAGAGTCAGACAGAGAGAGAGAGAGAGGGAGTTAGACAGATGGAGAGAAAGAGTGGGGAAGTCAGACAGAGAGACAGACAGACAGACAGACAGACAGAGTGAGTGTGGGGGTGTCAGGCACACAGAGAGAGGGAGAGAGAGAGTGTGAGTGAGACAGACAGAGAGAAAGGGAGTCAGAGAGATGGCGAGGGGGGGGGTGGTTAGTCAGACAGAGAGAGATAGAGAGTTGGGGAGCCAGACAGAGAAAGAGAGTGAGAGACAGACAGAGATAGAGAGGGAGAGAGAGGGAGTCAGACAGACATAGAGAGAGAGAGGGCTGTTAGACAGGTGGAGGGTGGGCGAGAGAGTGAGAGAGAGAGGGAGTAAGACAGACAGAGAGAGGGAGTCAGACAGACAGACAGAAAGGAAGAGGTGTTTAAAAAGACAGAGAGAGGGAGAGAGAGCGAGTCAAACGGAGAGACAGAGTCAGACAGACTGAGAGAGTGAGCCTGAGTGGGGGAGTCAGACAGAGAGTGTCAGACAGAGAGAGAGAGGAATGATTGAGAAAGACAGAGAGAGAGTGAGAGTCAAAGAGACGGAGAGAGAAAGAGGAGGGAGTGGGTGTCAGACAGATGGAGAGAGAGAGATGGGGGAAGTCAATCAGATGGAGAGAGGATAAGAGAGAGAGGGAGTCAGACAACAGAGAGAGAGAGGGGGATGAGACAGAGTGAGGCAGTCAGGCAGAGAGATAGGGGGGAGTCAGACAGAGTGAGAATGTGAGTGGGGGAGTCAGAGAGAGGGCGAGAAAGAGAGAGAGATATTCAGGCAGAGAGAGGGGTAGACCGACAGAGAGAGAGATGAGGAGTCAAACAGATAGAGAGAAAGAATAGGGGAGTCAGACAGAGAGAGAGAGAGAGATAGGTAGGGAGGCAGACAGACGGAGAGAGAGAGGGACTGTGGTGAAGTCAGACAGACAGACATAGAGACAGACAGACAGACAGAGAGAGAGAGAGAGAATGGGGGAGTCAGGCACACAGAGAGAAGGAGAGAGAGAGAATGGTGAAGTCAGACAGACAGAGAGAGAGAAGGGGGGAGTTAGACAGACGAGAGAAGGAGTCAGAAAGAGAAAGAGAAGGGGGAGTCAGACAGACAGAGAGAGAGAGAGAGAGAGGGGGGAATCAGACAGAGAGAGAGAGCGAGGGCGTCAGACAGAAAGGGAGAGTGACGGGGGGAGTCAAACAAACAGAGAGAGAGAGAAAGTCGGACAGAGAGAGTGGGGTGGAAGGAGTCAGACAGAGGGGATGTCAGACGGACAGAGAGTGAGAGAGAGTGATGGAGAGAATCAAACAGAGTGGGGAGTAGGACAGAGAGAGAAAGAGAGTGAGAGTCAGGCAAAGAGAGAGAGTCAGACTGACAAGATGGAGTCAGACAACAGAGAGAAAGAGTGGGGAAGTCAGACAGAGAGAGAGATGTAGGGAGTCACACAAAGAGAGAGGGGAGGTGTCAGACAGTCGGAGAGAGAGAGAGTGGGCAATTCAGAGAGAGAGACAGACATACAGAGAGAGACATGGAGACAGACAGAGAGAGGGGTGGGGAATCAAACAGAGCGAGAGAGAGAGAGTGAGTCAGACAGTGAGAGAGAGTCAGAGAGAGATGGAGAGAGAGAGTGAGTGGGAGTCAGATAGAGAGAGAGAGAGGGAGGGAGGGAGTCAGACAGAGACAAAGAGAGGGAGGGAGTCAGACAGACAGATTGAGTGAGAGAGTGGGGGCATCAGACAGAGAGAGAGAGGAATGAGTCAGAAAGAGAGAGAGAGAGAGTGAGAGTCAAACAGACAGAGAGAGAGAGAGGATGGAGTGGGTGTCAGACAGACGGAGAGGGAGAGGGGGGGAGTCAGACAGACAGAGAGATTGGAGGATTCATACAGAGAGAGGGAGGGTCAGACAGAGAGAGCGCGAAGGAGACAGACAGAGAAAGAGAGAGAGAGAGTCAGACAAAGATAAAGAAGGAGAGGGAGGGAGTCAGACAGACGGAGAGAGAGTCTGAGTGTGGGAGTCAGACAGGGAGAGAGAGAGTCAGACAGAGAGAGAGAGAGAGAGGGAGTTAGACAGATGTAGAGAAATAGTGGGGAAGTCAGACAGAGAGACAGACAGACAGACAGACAAACAGTGAGTGTAGGGGTGTCAGGCACACAGAGAGAGGGAGAGAGAGAGTGGGAGTCAGACAGACAGAGCGAAAGGGAGTCAGAGAGATGGCGAGAGAAGGTGGGGTGGTGAGTCAGACAGACAGAGAGATAGAGAGTTGGGGAGTCAGACACAAGGATAGAGGGAGAGAGAGAGAATGGGGGAGTCAGAGAGAGAGAGAAAGTGAGTCAGACTGACAGACAGAAAGGAAGAGGGGTTTAAAAAGACAGAGAGAGGGAGGGAGAGAGAATCAGATAGACTGACAGAGAGATAGAGAGTGGGGGAGTCAGACAGAAATAGAGGGGGAGTCAGACAAAGAGATGGCAGGGGAGTCAGACAGACAAAGAGAAGGAGAGAGAAGGGGGTAATCAGACAGACAGACAGAGAGAGGGAGGGAGTCAGATAGACAGACAGAGAGAGAGAAGGGGAGTCAGACAGACAGAGAGAGAGGGAGAGAGAGAGAGAGAGAGAGAATCAGACAGAGAGAGAGAGTGGGGATTCAGACAGAGCGAGAAAGAGAGAGAGTCAGACAGACAGAGAGAGAGAGAGAGTCAGAGAGAGATGGAGAGAGAGGGTGTTAGGGAGTCAGTCAGAGAGAGAGAGAATGTGGGAGTCAGACAGACGATTGAGAGAGAGAGTGGGGGCGTCAGACAGAGAGAGAGAGGAATGATTGAGAAAGACAGAGAGAGAGAGAGGGAGAGAGAGAGAGAGAGACAGAGAATCAGACAGAGAAAGAGAGTGGGGAGTCAAACAGAGTGTGAAAGAGAGGGGGAGTCAGACAGAGAGAGAGAGAGGGGGGAGTCAGACAGGTGGAGAGAGATAGAGAGATAGAGAGAGTCAGACAGAGTGAGAGGAATGAGTCAGAAAGACAGAGAGAGAGGGGAGAGTGGGGAGAAGGTAGTCAGATGGACAGAGAGGAAGCAAGAAAATCAGACAGAGAAAGAGAGTGAGAGAGAGGGAGTCAGACAGACGGAGAGAGAGAGAGGGGTGTTAGACAGATGGAGGGAGGGCGAGAGAGAGAGAGAGAGGGAGTAAGACAGACAGAGAGAGGGAGTCAGACAGACAGACAGAAAAGACAGAGAGAGGGAGAGAGAGCGAGTCAAACAGAGAGACAGAGTCAGACAGACTGAGAGAGTGAGCCTGAGTGGGGGAGTCAGTCAGAGAGAGAGAGAGAGAGTCAGACAGAGATAGAGGAGGGAAAATCAGACAAACAGAGAGAGAGGGGAAGTCAGAAAAACAGACAGAGAGAGTGAGAGTGGGGGAGTCAGACAGAGAGATGGCGGAGGATTCAGACAGACAAAGAGAAGGAGAGAGAGGGGGAAATAAGACAGAGAGAGAGAGAGAGAGAAAGACAGAGAGAGAGTGGGACGGAGTCAGAAAGAGAAAGAGATGGGGGGAGTCAGACAGACAGAGAGAGAGAGGGAGAGTGAGAGAGAGAGAAGGGGGGAATCAGGCAGAGAGAGAGAGGGAGGGATTCAGACAGAATGAAAGAGTGACAGGGTGGAGTGAGACAAACTGAGATAGTTAGAGAGAGAGAGAGTGGGACAGAGTCAGAAAGAGAAAGAGATGGGGGGAGTCAGACAGACAGAGAGAGAGAGGGAGAGTGAGAGAGAGAGAAGGGGGGAATCAGGCAGAGAGAGAGAGGGAGGGATTCAGACAGAATGAAAGAGTGACAGGGTGGAGTGAGACAAACTGAGATAGTTAGAGAGAGAGAGAGTGGGACAGAGTCAGAAAGAGAAAGAGATGGGGGGAGTCAGACAGACAGAGAGAGAGAGGGAGAGTGAAAGAGAGAGAAGGGGGGAATCAAGCAGAGAGAGAGAGGGAGGGATTCAGACAGAATGAAAGAGTGACAGGGGGGAGTGAGACAAACTAATAGTTAGAGAGAGAGAGAATTGGACAGAGAGAGGGAGGGATGGAGGGAGTTGGGCAGAGAATGGGGTGTCAGACGGACAGAGAGAGAGTGAGAGGGAGAGTCAGACAGAGAGAGAAAGAGAGGGAGAGTCAGACAGAGAGAGAGGGAATTAGACAATGGAGAGAGAGAATGAGGGAGTCAGACAGAGAGATGTAGAGAGTCAAACAGAGAGAGAGGGGATGTGTCAGACAGTCGGAGAGAAAGAGAAAGTGGGGAATTCAGAGAGAGACAGACAGACAGAGAGAGATATAGAGACATACAGAGAGAGAGAGGGGTGGGGAGTTTGACAGAGCGAGAGAGTGAGAGTCAGAGAGACAGAGAGAGAGAGGGTCAGAGAGAGATGGAGAGAGAGAGTGGGGAAGTCAGACAGAGAGAGAGAGAGCGAGAGAGAGAGAGAGGGAGGGAGGGAGGGAGTCAGACAGAGAAAGAGATGATGGGAGTCAGACAGATGGATTCAGAGAGAGAGGGGGGCGTCAGACAGAGAGACAGAGGAATGAGTCAGAAAGACAGAGAGTGAGAGTCAAACAGATGGAGAGAAAGAGAGGAGGGAGTGGGTGTCAGACAGATGGAGGGAGAGGGGGGAGTCAGACAGATGGAGAGAGTGTGTGAGAGAGAGAGAAGGGGAGTCAGACAGAGAGAGAGGGAGGGAGAGAGAGAGAGAGAGAGAATCAGACAGAGAGAGAGTGGGGAGTCAGACAGAGCGAGAAAGAGAGAGAGTCAGACATAGAGAGAGAGAGAGAGAGAGGGAGAGAGAGAGAGTCAGAGAGAGATGGAGAGAGAGAGTGTTAGGGAGTCAGACAGAGAGAGAGAGAATGTGGGAGTCAGACAGACGATTGAGAGAGAGAGTGGGGGCGTCAGACAGAGAGAGAGAGGAATGATTGAGAAAGACAGAGAGAGTGAGAGTCAAAGAGACGGAGAGAGAAAGAGGAGGGAGTGGGTGTCAGACAGATGGAGAGAGAGAGATGGGGGGAGTCAATCAGATGGATAGAGGGTGAGAGAGAGAGGGTCAGACAGAGGATGGGAGACAGAGATAGAGAGGGAGAGAGAGGGAGTCAGACAGATGGAGAGAGAGGTGGATGAGTCAGAGAGAGGAAGTCAGGCAGAGAGATAGGGGGTGTCAGACAGAGTGAGAGTGTGAGTGGGGGTGTCAGAGAGAGAGAGAGAGAGAGAGAGAGAGAGAGAGAGAGAGAGAGAGAGAGAGAGAGAGAGATATTCAGGCAGAGAGAGGGGTAGACCGACAGACAGAGAGAGATGGGGTGTCAAACAAATAGAGAGAAAGAGTAGGGAGGTCAGACAGAGAGAGAGAGAGAGGTAGGGAGGCAGACAGACAGAGAGAGAGAGAGAGAATGAGGAGTCAGGCACACAGAGAGAGGGAGAGAGAGAGAATGGTGAAGTCAGACAGACAGAGAGAGTGAGAAGGGGGGAGTTAGACAGATGAGAGAGCGAGTCAGAAAGAGAAGGAGAAGGGGGAGTCAGACAGACAGAGAGAGAGAGGGGAGAGAGAGAGAGAGGGGGGAATCAGACAGAGAGAGAGCGAGGGAGTTAGACAGAAAGGGAGAGTGACAGGGGGGAGTCAAACAAACAGAGAGAGAGAGAGTCGGACAGAGAGAGAGAGAGAGGGGTGGATGGAGTCAGACACAGGGGATGTCAGACGGACAGAGAGAGTGAGAGAGAGAGAGAGAGTGATGGAGGGAATCAAACAGAGAGAGAGAGTGGGGAGTAGGACAGAGAGAGAAAGAGAGTGAGAGTCAGACAGAGAGAGAGAGAAAGTCAGACTGAGAAGATGGAGTCAGACAACAGAGAGAAAGAGTGGGGGAGTCAGACAGAGAGAGAGATGTAGGGAGTCAAACAAAGAGAGAGGGGAGGTGTCTGACAGTCGGAGAGAGAGAGAGTGGGCAATTCAGAGAGAGACAGACATACAGAGTGATACATAGAGACAGACAGAGAGAGGGGTGGGGAATCAAACAGAGCGAGAGAGAGAGTGTGTCAGACAGTGAGAGAGAGTCAGAGAGAGATGGAGAGAGAGAGTGAGTGGGGGAGTCAGATAGAGAGAGAGAGCGAGAGAGGGAGGGAGTCAGACAGAGACAGAGAGAGGGTGGGAGTCAGACAGACAGATTGAGAGAGAGTGGGGGCGTCAGACAGAGAGAGAGAGGAATGAGTCAGAAAGAGAGAGAGAGAGAGTGAGTCAAACAGACAGACAGAGAGAGAGAGGATGGAGTGGGTGTCAGACAGACGGAGAGGGAGAGGGGGGAGTCAGACAGAAGGGGAGAGGGTGAGAGAGAGAGAGGGAGTCAGAGACAAACAGAGAGAGGGGGGAGTCAAACAGAGTGAGAATGTGAGAGAGAGGGAGTTAGACAGAGAGAGAGATTGGGGGAGTCATACAGAGAGAGGGAGGGTCAGACAGAGAGAGCACGAGGGAGACAGACAGAGAAAGAGAGAGAGAGTCAGAAAAAGATAAAGAGGGAGAGGGAGGGAGTCAGACAGACGGAGAGAGAGCCTGAGTGTGGGAGTCAGAAAGGGAGAGAGAGAGTCAGACAGAGAGAGAGAGAGGAAGTTAGATAGAGCGAGAAAGAGAGAGAGTCAGACGGACAGAGAGAGAGAGAGAGTCAGAGAGAGATGGAGAGAGAGAGTGTTAGGGAGTCAAACAGAGAGAGAGAGAATGTGGGAGTCAGACAGACGATTGAGAGAGAGTGGGGGCGTCAGACAGAGAGAGGAATGATTGAGAAAGACAGAGAGAGTGAGAGTCAGAGACGGAGAGAGAAAGAGGAAGGAGTGGGTGTCAGACAGATGGAGAGAGAGAGATGGGGGAGTCAATCAGATGGAGAGAGAGTGAGAGAGACAGGGAGTCAGACAGAGAGATGGAAGACTGAGATAGAGAGGGTGAGAGAGGGAGTCAGACAGACGGAGAGAGAGAGGGGGATGAGACAGAGAGAGGGAGTCAGGCAGAGAGATGGGGGGAGTCAGATGGAGTGAGAGTGTGAGTGGGGGAGTCAGAGAGAGAGAGGGAGAGAGAGATATTCAGGCAGAGAGAGGTGTAGACCGACAGACAGAGAGAGAGGGGGAGTCAAACAGATAGAGAGAAAGAGTAGGGGAGTCAGACAGAGAGAGAGAGAGAGAGTGGTAGGGAGGCAGACAGACCGAGAGAGAGAGGGACTGTGGGGAATTCAGACAGAGAGTGAGACAGTCAGACAGAGAGACAGACAGACAGAGAGAGAGAGAGAGAGAATGGGGGAGTCAGGCACACAGAGAGAAGGAGAGAGAGAGAATGGTGAAGTGAGACAGATAGAGAGAGAGAAGGCGGCAGTTAGACAGATGAGAGAGGGAGTCAGAAAGAGAAAGAGAAGGGGTAGTCAGACAGACAGAGAGAGAGAGAGAGAGGGGAGAGAGAGAGAGAAGGGGGAATCAGACAGAGAGAGGGAGAGCGAGGGCATCAGACAGAAAGGGAGAGTGACGGGGGGAGTAAAATAAACAGAGAGAGAGAGAAAGTCGGACAGAGAGAGAGAGGGGTGGAGGGAGTCAGACAGAGGGGATGTCAGATGGACAGAGAGTGAGAGAGAGTGATGGAGAGAATCAAACAGAGAGAGAGAGTGGGGAGTAGGACAGAGAGAGAAAGAGAGTGAGAGTCAGACAGAGAGAGAGAGAGAGAGAGAAATTCAGACTGAGAAGATGGAGTCAGACAACAGAGTGAAAGAGTGGGGGAGTCAGACAGAGAGAGAGATGTAGGGAATCAAACAGAGAGAGAGGGGAGGTGTCAGACAGTCGGAGAGGGAGAGAGTTGGCAATTCAGAGAGAGCAGACGTACAGAGAGAGATATAGAGAAAGACAGAGAGAGGGGTGGGAAATCAAACAGAGCGAGAGAGAGAGTGAGTCAGACAGTGAGAGAGAGTCAGAGAGAGATGGAGAGAGAGTGAGTGGGGGAGTCAGATAGAGAGAGAGATAGAGAGTAGGGGAGTCAGACACAAGGATAGAGGGAGAGAGAGAGAATGGGGGAGTCAGAGAGAGGGAGAAAGTGAGTCAGACAGAGAGGAAGAGGGGTTTATAAAGACAAAGAGAGGGAGGGAGAGAGAGTCAGATAGACAGACAGAGAGATAGAGAGTTGGGGAGTCAGGCAGAGAGATGGCAGGGGAGTCAGAAAGACAAAGAGGAGAGAGAAGGGGGTAATCAGACAGACAGACAGAGAGAGGGAGGGAGTTAGATAGACAGAGAGAGAGAGAGAAGGGGAGTTAGAAAGACAGAGAGAGAATGTGGGGAGTCAGACAGTGAGAAAGAGAGGGGGGAGTCAGACAGGGAGAGAGAGAGGGACTGTGGGGAAGTCAGACAGAGAGTGAGACAGACAGATAGAGAGACAGACAGACAGACAGAGAGAGAGAGAGAGAGAATGGGGAGTCAGATAGAGAGAGAGAGAGAGGGAGGAGGGAGTCAGACAGACAGATTGAGAGAGAGAGTGGGGGTGTCAGACAGAGAGAGAGAGGAATGAGTCAGAAAGAGAGAGGGAGAGTCAAACAGACAGAGAGAGAGAGGATGGGGGAGTCAGACAGAGATGGCGGAGGATTCAGACAGACAAAAAGAAGGAGAGAGAGGGGGAAATAAGACAGAGAGAGAGAGAGAGAAAGAGAGAGAGAGAGAGAGTGGGACAGAGTCAGAGAGAGAAAGAGATGGGGGGAGTCAGACAGACAGAGAGAGAGAGGGAGAGTGAGAGAGAGAGAAGGGGGGAATCAGGCAGAGAGAGAGAGGGAGGGATTCAGACAGAATGAAAGAGTGACAGGGGGAGTTAGACAAACTGATAGTTAGAGAGAGAGAGAATTGGACAGAGAGAGGGAGGGATGGAGGGAGTTGGACAGAGAATGGGGTGTCAGACGGACAGAGAGAGAGTGAGAGGGAGAGTCAGACAGAGAGAGAAAGAGAGGGAGAGTCAGACAGAGAGAGAGGGAATTAGACAATGGAGAGAGAGAATGAGGGAGTCAGACAGAGAGATGTAGAGAGTCAAACAGAGAGAGAGGGGATGTGTCAGACAGTCGGAGAGAAAGAGAAAGTGGGGAATTCAGAGAGACAGACAGACAGAGAGAGATATAGAGACATACAGAGAGAGAGAGGGGTGGGGAGTTTGACAGAGCGAGAGAGAGAGAGTCAGACAGACAGAGAGAGAGAGGGTCAGAGAGAGATGGAGAGAGAGAGAGTGGGGAAGTCAGACAGAGAGAGAGAGCGAGAGAGAGAGAGAGAGGGAGGGAGGGAGGGAGTCAGACAGAGAAAGAGATGATGGGAGTCAGACAGATGGATTCAGAGAGAGAGGGGAGCGTCAGACAGAGAGACAGAGGAATGAGTCAGAAAGACAGAGAGTGAGAGTCAAACAGATGGAGAGAAAGAGAGGAGGGAGTGGGTGTCAGACAGATGGAGGGAGAGGGGGGAGTCAGACAGATGGAGAGAGTGTGTGAGAGAGAGAGAAGGGGAGTCAGACAGACAGAGAGAGAGGGGGAGAGAGAGAGAGAGAGAATCAGACAGAGAGAGAGAGTGGGGAGTCAGACAGAGCGAGAAAGAGAGAGAGTCAGAGAGAGAGAGAGAGGGAGAGAGAGTCAGAGAGAGATGGAGAGAGAGTGTTAGGGAGTCAGACAGAGAGAGAGAGCGGGGAGTCAGACAGAGCGAGAAAGAGAGAGAGTCAGACAGAGAGAGAGAGAGAGAGAGAGAGAGAGAGAGAGAAAGAGAGTCAGAGAGAGATGGAGAGAGAGAGTGTTAGGGAGTTAGACAGAGAGAGAGAGAATGGGAGTCAGACAGACGATTGAGAGAGAGAGTGGGGGCGTCAGACAGAGAGAGAGAGGAATGATTGAGAAAGACAGAGAGAGTGAGAGTCAAAGGGACGGAGAGAGAAAGAGGAGGGAGTGGGTGTCAGACAGATGGAGAGAGAGAGATGGGGGGAGTCAATCAGATGGATAGAGGGTGAGAGAGAGAGGGTCAGACAGAGGATGGGAGACAGAGATAGAGAGGGAGAGAGAGGGAGTCAGACAGACGGAGAGAGAGGTGGATGAGTCAGAGAGAGGAAGTCAGGCAGAGAGATAGGGGGGTGTCAGACAGAGCGAGAGTGTGAGTGGGAGTGTCAGAGAGAGAGAGAGAGAGAGAGAGAGAGAGAGGGATATTCAGGCAGAGAGAGGGGTAGACCGACAGACAGAGAGAGAGGGGGTGTCAAACAAATAGAGAGAAAGAGTAGGGAGGTCAGACAGACAGAGAGAGAGAGGTAGGGAGGCAGACAGACAGAGAGAGAGAGAGAGAGAGAGAGAATGGGGGAGTCAGGCACACAGAGAGAGGGAGAGTGAGAGAATGGTGAAGTCAGACAGACAGAGAGAGTGAGAAGGGGGAGTTAGACAGACGAGAGAGCGAGTCAGAAAGAGAAGGAGAAGGGGGAGTCAGACAGACAGAGAGAGAGAGGGGAGAGAGAGAGAGAGGGGGGAATCAGACAGAGAGAGAGCGAGGGAGTTAGACAGAAAGGGAGAGTGACAGGGGGGGTGTCAAACAAACAGAAAGAGAGAGAGTCAGACAGAGAGAGAGAGGGGTGGATGGAGTCAGACACAGGGGATGTCAGACGGACAGAGAGAGTGAGAGAGAGAGAGAGTGATGGAGGGAATCAAACAGAGAGAGAGAGTGGGGAGTAGGACAGAGAGAGAAAGAGAGTGAGAGTCAGACAGAGAGAGAGAGAAAGTCAGACTGAGAAGATGGAGTCAGACAACAGAGAGAAAGAGTGGGGGAGTCAGACAGAGAGAGAGATGTAGGGAGTCAAACAAAGAGAGAGGGGAGGTGTCAGACAGTCGGAGAGAGAGAGAGTGGGCAATTCAGAGAGAGACAGACATACAGAGAGATACATAGAGACAGACAGAGAGAGGGGTGGGGAATCAAACAGAGCGAGAGAGAGAGTGTGTCAGACAGTGAGAGAGAGTCAGAGAGAGATGGAGAGAGAGAGTGAGTGGGGGAGTCAGATAGAGAGAGAGAGAGCGAGAGAGGGAGGGAGTCAGACAGAGACAGAGAGAGGGTGGGAGTCAGACAGACAGATTGAGAGAGAGTGGGGGCGTCAGACAGAGAGAGAGAGGAATGAGTCAGAAAGAGAGAGAGAGAGAGTGAGTCAAACAGACAGAGAGAGAGAGAGAGAGAGGATGGAGTTTGTGTCAGACAGACGGAGAGGGAGAGGGGGGAGTCAGACAGAAGGGGAGAGGGTGAGAGAGAAAGAGAGGGAGTCAGAGACAAACAGAGAGAGGGGGGAGTCAAACAGAGTGAGAATGTGAGAGAGAGGGAGTTAGACAGAGAGAGAAATTGGGGGAGTCATACAGAGAGAGGGAGGGTCAGACAGAGAGAGCACGAGGGAGACAGACAGAGAAAGAGAGAGAGAGTCAGAAAAAGATAAAGAGGGAGAGGGAGGGAGTCAGACAGACGGAGAGAGAGAGGAAGTTAGATAGAGCGAGAAAGAGAGAGAGTCAGACAGACAGAGAGAGAGAGAGAGTCAGAGAGAGATGGAGAGAGACAGTGTTAGGGAGTCAAACAGAGAGAGAGAGAATGTGGGAGTCAGACAGATGATTGAGAGAGAGAGTGTGGGCGTCAGACTGAGAGAGGAATGATTGAGAAAGACAGAGAGAGAGTGAGAGTCAAAGAGACGGAGAGAGAAAGAGGAAGGAGTGGGTGTCAGACAGATGGAGAGAGAGAGATGGGGGGAGTCAATCAGATGGAGAGAGGGTGAGAGAGACAGGGAGTCAGACAGAGAGATGGGAGACTGAGATAGAGAGGGTGAGAGAGGGAGTCAGACAGACGGAGAGAGAGAGGGGGATGAAACAGAGAGAGGGAGTCAGGCAGAGAGATGGGGGGAGTCAGATGGAGTGAGAGTGTGAGTGGGGGAGTCAGAGAGAGAGAGGGAGAGAGAGATATTCAGGCAGAGAGAGGTGTAGACCGACAGACAGAGAGAGAGGGGGAGTCAAACAGATAGAGAGAAAGAGTAGGGGAGTCAGACAGAGAGAGAGAGAGAGAGTGGTAGGGAGGCAGACAGACAGAGAGAGAGAGAGGGACTGTGGGGAAGTCAGACAGAGAGTGAGACAGTCAGACAGAGAGACAGACAGACAGAGAGAGAGAGAGAGAGAGAGAGAATGGGGGAGTCAGGCACACAGAGAGGAGAGAGAGAGAATGGTGAAGTCAGACAGACAGAGAGAGAGAAGGCGGCAGTTAGACAGATGAGAGAGGGAATCAGAAAGAGAAAGAGAAGGGGTAGTCAGACAGACAGAGAGAGAGAGAGAGGGGAGAGAGGGAGAGAGAAGGGGGAATCAGACAGAGAGAGGGAGAGCGAGGGCATCAGACAGAAAGGGAGAGTGACGGGAGGAGTAAAATAAACAGAGAGAGAGAGAAAGTCGGACAGAGAGAGAGAGGGTTGGAGGGAGTCAGACAGAGGGGATGTCAGATGGACAGAGAGTGAGAGAGAGTGATGGAGAGAATCAAACAGAGAGAGAGAGTGGGGAGTAGGACAGAGAGAGAAAGAGAGTGAGAGTCAGACAGAGAGAGAGAGAGAGAGAAATTCAGACTGAGAAGATGGAGTCAGACAACAGAGTGAAAGAGTGGGGGAGTCAGACAGAGAGAGAGATGTAGGGAATCAAACAGAGAGAGAGGGGAGGTGTCAGACAGTCGGAGAGGGAGAGAGTGGGCAATTCAGAGAGAGACAGACATACAGAGAGAGATATAGAGAAAGACAGAGAGAGGGGTGGGAAATCAAACAGAGCGAGAGAGAGAGTGAGTCAGACAGTGAGAGAGAGTCAGAGAGAGATGGATAGAGAGTGAGTGGGGGAGTCAGATAGAGAGAGAGATGTAGGGAATCAAACAGAGAGAGAGGGGAGGTGTCAGACAGTTGGAGAGGGAGAGAGTGGGCAATTCAGAGAGAGACAGACATACAGAGAGAGATATAGAGAAAGACAGAGAGAGGGGTGGGAAATCAAACAGAGCGAGAGAGAGAGTGAGTCAGACAGTGAGAACGAGTCAGAGAGAGATGGAGAGAGAGTGAGTGGGGGAGTCAGATAGAGAGAGAGAGAGAGAGGGAGGGAGTCAGACAGACACAGAGAGAGGGTGGGAGTCAGACAGACAGATTGAGAGAGAGAGTGGGGGTATCAGACAGAGAGAGAGAGGAATGAGTCAGAAAGAGAGAGAGAGAGTGAGACTCAAACAGACAGAGAGAGAGAGAGAGGATGGAGTGGGTGTCAGACAGAAGGAGAGGGAGGGGGGGAGTCAGACAGATGGAAGGGTGAGAGAGAGAGAGGAGGGAGTAAGAGACAAACAGAGAGAGGGGGTAGTCAAACAGAGTGAGAGTGTGAGAGAGAGGGAGTTAGACATAGAGAGAGGGAGTCAGACAGACAGAGAGATTGGGGGAGTCATACAGAGAGAGGGAGGGTCAGACAGAGAGAGCGCGAGGGAGACAGACAGAGAAAGAGAGAGAGAGTCAGACAAAGATAAAGAGGGAGAGGGAGGGAGTCAGACAGACGGAGAGAGAGTCTGAGTGTGGGAGTCAGACAGGGAGAGAGAGAGTCAGACAGAGAGAGAGAGAGGGAGTTAGACAGATGGAGAGAAAGAGTGGGGAAGTCAGACAGAGAGACAGACAGACAGACAGACAAACAGACAGACAGTGAGTGTAGGGGTGTCAGGCACACAGAGAGAGGGAGAGAGAGAGTGGGAGTCAGACAGACAGAGAGAAAGGGAGTCAGAGAGATGGCGAGAGAGGGGGGTGGTGAGTCAGACAGACAGAGAGATAGAGTGTTGGGGAGTCAGACACAAGGATAGAGGGAGAGAGAGAGAATGGGGGAGTCAGAGAGAGAGAGAAAGTGAGTCAGACAGAGAGGAAGAGGGGTTTAAAAAGACAGAGAGAGGGAGGGAGAGAGAGTCAGATAGACAGACAGAGAGATAGAGAGTTGGGGAGTCAGGCAGAGAGATGGCAGGGGAGTCAGACAGACAAAGAGAAGGAGAGAGAAGGGGGTAATCAGACAGACAGACAGAGAGAGGGAGGGAGTTAGATAGACAGAGAGAGAGAGAGAAGGGGAGTTAGAAAGACAGAGAGAGAATTTGGGGAGTCAGACAGTGAGAAAGAGAGGGGGGAGTCAGACAGGGAGAGAGAGAGGGACTGTGGGGAAGTCAGACAGAGAGTGAGACAGACAGATTGAGAGACAGACAGACAGACAGAGAGAGAGAGAGAGAGAATGGGGGAGTCAGATAGAGAGAGAGAGAGAGGGAGGAGGGAGTCAGACAGACAGATTGAGAGAGAGAGTGGGGGTGTCAGACAGAGAGAGAGAGGAATGAGTCAGAAAGAGAGAGGGAGAGAGTGAGAGTCAAACAGACAGAGAGAGAGAGGATGGGGGAGTCAGACAGAGAGATGGCGGAGGATTCAGACAGACAAAGAGAAGGAGAGAGAGGGGGAAATAAGACAGAGAGAGAGAGAAAGAGAGAGAGAGAGTGGGACAGAGTCAGAAAGAGAAAGAGATGGGGGGAGTCAGACAGACAGAGAGAGAGAGGGAGAGTGAGAGAGAGAGAAGGGGGGAATCAGGCAGAGAGAGAGAGGGAGGGATTCAGACAGAATGAAAGAGTGACAGGGGGGAGTGAGACAAACTGATAGTTAGAGGGAGAGAGAATTGGACAGAGAGAGGGAGGGATGGAGGGAGTTGGACAGAGAATGGGGTGTCAGACGGACAGAGAGAGAGTGAGAGGGAGAGTCAAACAGAGAGAGAAAGAGAGGGAGAGTCAGACAGAGAGAGAGGGAATTAGACAATGGAGAGAGCGAATGAGGGAGTCAGACAGAGAAATGTAGAGAGTCAAACAGAGAGAAAGGGGATGTGTCAGACTGTCGGAGAGAAAGAGAAAGTGGGGAATTCAGAGAGAGACAGACAGACAGAGAGAGATATAGAGACATACAGAGAGAGAGAGGGGTGGGGAGTTTGACAGAGCGAGAGAGAGAGAGTCAGACAGACAGAGAGAGAGAGGGTCAGAGAGAGATGGAGAGAGAGAGAGTGGGGAAGTCAGACAGAGAGAGAGAGCGAGAGAGAGAGAGAGGGAGGGAGGGAGGGAGTCAGACAGAGAAAGAGATGATGGGAGTCAGACAGATGGATTCAGAGAGAGAGGGGGGCGTCAGACAGAGAGACAGAGGAATGAGTCAGAAAGACAGAGAGTGAGAGTCAAACAGATGGAGAGAAAGAGAGGAGGGAGTGGGTGTCAGACAGATGGAGGGAGAGGGGGGAGTCAGACAGATGGAGAGAGTGTGTGAGAGAGAGAGAAGGGGAGTCAGACAGACAGAGAGAGAGGGAGGGTGAGAGAGAGAGAGAGAATCAGACAGAGAGAGAGAGTGGGGAGTCAGACAGAGCGAGAAAGAGAGAGAGTCATAGAGAGAGAGAGAGAGAGAGAGAGAGAGAGAGAGAGAGAGAGAGAGTCAGAGAGAGATAGAGAGAGAGAGTGTTAGGGAGTCAGACAGAGAGAGAGAGAATGTGGGAGTCAGACAGACGATTGAGAGAGAGAGTGGGGGCGTCAGACAGAGAGAGGAATGATTGAGAAAGACAGAGAGAGAGTGAGAGTCAAAGAGACGGAGAGAGAAAGAGGAAGGAGTGGGTGTCAGACGGAGAGAGAAAGAGGAAGGAGTGGGTGTCAGACAGATGGAGAGAGAGAGATGGGGGGAGTCAATCAGATGGAGAGAGGGTGAGAGAGACAGGGAGTCAGACAGAGAGATGGGAGACTGAGATAGAGAGCGTGAGAGAGGGAGTCAGACAGACGAGTCAGACAGAGAGATGGGAGACTGAGATAGAGAGGGTGAGAGAGGGAGTCAGACAGACGGAGAGAGAGAGGGGGATGAGACAGAGAGAGGGAGTCAGGCAGAGAGATAGGTGGGAGTCAGATGGAGTGAGAGTGTGAGTGGGGGAGTCAGAGAGAGAGAGGGAGAGAGAGATATTCAGGCAGAGAGAGGTGTAGACCGACAGACAGAGAGAGAGGGGGAGTCAAACAGATAGAGAGAAAGAGTAGGGGAGTCAGACAGACAGAGAGAGAGAGAGTGGTAGGGAGGCAGACAGACGGAGAGAGAGAGGGACTGTGGGGAAGTTAGACAGAGAGTGAGACAGTCAGACAGAGAGACAGACAGACAGAGAGAGAGAGAGAGAATGGGGGAGTCAGGCACACAGAGAGGAGAGAGAGAGAATGGTGAAGTCAGACAGACAGAGAGAGAGAAGGCGGCAGTTGGACAGATGAGAGAGGGAGTCAGAAAGAGAAAAAGAAGGGGTAGTCAGACAGACAGAGAGAGAGAGAGGGGAGAGAGGGAGAGAGAAGGGGGAATCAGACAGAGAGAGGGAGAGCGAGGGCATCAGACAGAAAGGGAGAGTGACAGGGGGAGTAAAATAAACAGAGAGAGAGAGAAAGTCGGACAGAGAGAGAGAGGGGTGGAGGGTGTCAGACAGAGGGGATGTCAGATGGACAGAGAGTGAGAGAGAGTGATGGAGAGAATCAAACAGAGAGAGAGAGAGTGGGGAGTAGGACAGAGAGAGAAAGAGAGTGAGAGTCAGACAGAGAGAGAGAGAGAGAGAGAAATTCAGACTGAGAAGATAGAGTCAGACAACAGAGTGAAAGAGTGGGGGAGTCAGACAGAGAGAGAGATGTAGGGAATCAAACAGAGAGAGAGGGGAGGTGTCAGACAGTTGGAGAGGGAGAGAGTGGGCAATTCAGAGAGAGACAGACATACAGAGAGAGATATAGAGAAAGACAGAGAGAGGGGTGGGAAATCAAACAGAGCGAGAGAGAGAGTGAGTCAGACAGTGAGAGAGAGTCAGAGAGAGATGGAGAGAGAGTGAGTGGGGGAGTCAGATAGAGAGAGAGATGTAGGGAATCAAACAGAGAGAGAGGGGAGGTGTCAGACAGTTGGAGAGGGAGAGAGTGGGCAATTCAGAGAGAGACAGACATACAGAGAGAGATATAGAGAAAGACAGAGAGAGGGGTGGGAAATCAAACAGAGCGAGAGAGAGAGTGAGTCAGACAGTGAGAACGAGTCAGAGAGAGATGGAGAGAGAGTGAGTGGGGGAGTCAGATAGAGAGAGAGAGAGAGAGAGGGAGGGAGTCAGACAGACACAGAGAGAGGGTGGGAGTCAGACAGACAGATTGAGAGAGAGAGTGGGGGTATCAGACAGAGAGAGAGAGGAATGAGTCAGAAAGAGAGAGAGAGAGTGAGACTCAAACAGACAGAGAGAGAGAGAGAGGATGGAGTGGGTGTCAGACAGAAGGAGAGGGAGGGGGGGAGTCAGACAGATGGAAGGGTGAGAGAGAGAGAGGAGGGAGTAAGAGACAAACAGAGAGAGGGGGTAGTCAAACAGAGTGAGAGTGTGAGAGAGAGGGAGTTAGACATAGAGAGAGGGAGTCAGACAGACAGAGAGATTGGGGGAGTCATACAGAGAGAGGGAGGGTCAGACAGAGAGAGCGCGAGGGAGACAGACAGAGAAAGAGAGAGAGAGTCAGACAAAGATAAAGAGGGAGAGGGAGGGAGTCAGACAGACGGAGAAAGAGAGAGGGACTGTGGGGAAGTCAGACAGAGAGTGAGACAGTCAGACAGAGAGACAGACAGACAGAGAGAGAGAGAGAGAGAGAGAGAGAGAGAGAGAATGGGGGAGTCAGGCACACAGAGAGGAGAGAGAGAGAATGGTGAAGTCAGACAGACAGAGAGAGAGAAGGCGGCAGTTAGACAGATGAGAGAGGGAATCAGAAAGAGAAAGAGAAGGGGTAGTCAGACAGACAGAGAGAGAGAGAGAGGGGAGAGAGGGAGAGAGAAGGGGGAATCAGACAGAGAGAGGGAGAGCGAGGGCATCAGACAGAAAGGGAGAGTGACGGGAGGAGTAAAATAAACAGAGAGAGAGAGAAAGTCGGACAGAGAGAGAGAGGGTTGGAGGGAGTCAGACAGAGGGGATGTCAGATGGACAGAGAGTGAGAGAGAGTGATGGAGAGAATCAAACAGAGAGAGAGAGTGGGGAGTAGGACAGAGAGAGAAAGAGAGTGAGAGTCAGACAGAGAGAGAGAGAGAGAGAAATTCAGACTGAGAAGATGGAGTCAGACAACAGAGTGAAAGAGTGGGGGAGTCAGACAGAGAGAGAGATGTAGGGAATCAAACAGAGAGATAGGGGAGGTGTCAGACAGTTGAAGAGGTAGAGAGTGGGCAATTCAGAGAGAGACAGACATACAGAGAGAGATATAGAGAAAGACAGAGAGAGGGGTGGGAAATCAAACAGAGCGAGAGAGAGAGTGAGTCAGACAGTGAGAGAGAGTTAGAGAGAGATGGAGAGAGAGCGAGTGGGGGAGTCAGATAGAGAGAGAGAGAGAGAGAGAGGGAGGGAGTCAGACAGACACAAAGAGAGGGTGGGAGTCAGACAGACAGTGAGAGAGAGAGAGAGAGGATGGAGTGGGTGTCAGATATCGGAGAGAGGGGGGAGTCAAACAGAGTGAGAGTGTGAGAGAGAGGGAGTTAGACATAGAGAGAGGGAGTCAGACAGACAGAGAGATTGGGGGAGTCATACAGAGAGAGGGAGGGTCAGACAGAGAGAACGCGAGGGAGACAGACAGAGAAAGAGAGAGAGAGTCAGACAAAGATAAAGAGGGAGAGGGAGGGAGTCAGACAGACGGAGAGAGAGTTTGAGTGTGGGAGTCAGACAGGGAGAGAGAGTCAGACAGAGAGAGAGAGAGGGAGTTAGACAGATGGAGAGAAAGAGTGGGGAAGTCAGACAGAGAGACAGACAGACAGACAGACAAACAGACAGACAGTGAGTGTAGGGGTGTCAGGCACACAGAGAGAGGGAGAGAGAGTGTGGGAGTCAGACAGACAGAGAGAAAGGGAGTCAGAGAGATGGTGAGAGAGGGGGGTGGTGAGTCAGACAGACAGAGAGATAGAGAGTTGGGGAGTCAGACACAAGGATAGAGGGAGAGAGAGAGAATGGGGGAGTCAGAGAGAGAGAGAAAGTGAGTCAGACAGAGAGAAAGAGGGGTTTAAAAAGACAGAGAGTGGGAGGGAGAGAGAGTCAGATAGACAGACAGAGAGATAGAGAGTTGGGGAGTCAGGCAGAGAGATGGCAGGGGAGTCAGACAGACAAATAGAAGGAGAGAGAAGGGGGTAATCAGACAGACAGACAGAGAGAGGGAGGGAGTCAGATAGACAGAGAGAGAGAGAGAAGGGGAGTTAGAAAGACAGAGAGAGAATGTGGGGAGTCAGACAGTGAGAAAGAGAGGGGGGAGTCAGACAGGGAGAGAGAGAGGGACTGTGGGGAAGTCAGACAGAGAGTGAGACAGACAGATAGAGAGACAGACAGACAGACAGAGAGAGAGAGAGAGAATGGGGGAGTCAGATAGAGAGAGAGAGAGAGGGAGGAGGGAGTCAGACAGACAGATTGAGAGAGAGAGAGTGGGGGTGTCAGACAGAGAGAGAGAGGAATGAGTCAGAAAGAGAGAGGGAGAGAGAGAGAGAGAGGGAGGAGGGAGTCAGACAGACAGATTGAGAGAGAGAGTGGGGGCATCAGACAGAGAGAGAGAGGAATGAGTCAGAAAGAGAGAGGGAGAGAGTGAGAGTCAAACAGACAGAGAGAGAGAGGATGGAGTGGGTGTCAGACAGATGGAGAGGGAGGGGGGAGTCAGACAGATGGAAGGGTGAGAGAGAGAGAGAGGGAGTAAGAGACAAACAGAGAGAGGGGGGAATCAAACAGAGTGAGAGTGTGAGAGAGAGGGAGTTAGACAGAGAGAGAGGGAGTCAGACAGACAGAGAGATTGGGGGAGTCATACAGAGAGAGGGAGGGTCAGACAGAGAGAGCGTGAGGGAGACAGACAGAGAAAGAGAGAGAGAGTCAGACAAAGATAAAGAGAGAGAGGGAGGGAGTCAGACAGACAGAGAGAGAGTCTGAGTGTGGATGTCAGACAGGGAGAAAGGGAGTCAGACAGAGAGAGAGAGGGAGTTAGACAGATGGAGAGAAATAGTGGGGATGTCAGACAGAGAGAGAGAGAGACAGACAGACAAACAGACAGACAGAGTGAGTGTGGGGGTGTCAGGCACACAGAGAGAGGGAGAGAGAGAGTGTGAGTCAGACAGACAGAGAGAAAGGGAGTCAGATAGACAGAGAGAGAGAGAGAAGGGGAGTTAGAAAGACAGAGAGAGAATGTGGGGAGTCAGACAGTGAGAAAGAGAGGTGGGAGTCAGACAGGGAGAGAGAGAGGGACTGTGGGGAAGTCAGACAGAGAGTGAGACAGACAGATAGAGAGACAGACAGAGAGAGAGAGAGAGAGAGAGAATGGGGGAGTCAGATAGAGAGAGAGAGAGAGAGAGAGGGAGGAGGGAGTCAGACAGACAGATTGAGAGAGAGGAATGAGTCAGAAAGAGAGAGGGAGAGAGTGAGAGTCAAACAGACAGAGAGAGAGAGGATGGAGTGGGTGTCAGACAGATGGAGAGGGAGGGGGGAGTCAGACAGATGGAAGGGTGAGAGAGAGAGAGGGAGTAAGAGACAAAGAGAGAGGGGGAGTCAAACAGAGTGAGAGTGTGAGAGAGAGGGAGTTAGACAGAGGGAGAGGGAGTCAGACAGACAGAGAGATTGGGGGAGTCATACAGAGAGAGGGAGGGTCAGACAGAGAGAGCGTGAGGGAGACAGACAGAGAAAGAGAGAGAGAGTCAGACAAAGATAAAGAGAGAGAGGGAGGGAGTCAGACAGACGGAGAAAGAGTCTGAGTGTGGATGTCAGACAGGGAGAAAGGGAGTCAGACAGAGAGAGAGAGGGAGTTAGACAGATGGAGAGAAATAGTGGGGATGTCAGACAGAGAGAGAGAGAGACAGACAGACAAACAGACAGACAGAGTGAGTGTGGGGGTGTCAGGCACACAGAGAGAGGGAGAGAGAGAGTGTGAGTCAGACAGACAGAGAGAAAGGGAGTCAGATAGACAGAGAGAGAGAGAGAAGGGGAGTTAGAAAGACAGAGGGAGAATGTGGGGAGTCAGACAGTGAGAAAGAGAGGGGGGAGTCAGACAGGGAGAGAGAGAGGGACTGTGGGGAAGTCAGACAGAGAGTGAGACAGACAGATAGAGAGACAGACAGAGAGAGAGAGAGAGAGAGAGAATGGGGGAGTCAGATAGAGAGAGAGAGAGAGAGAGAGAGGGAGGAGGGAGTCAGACAGACAGATTGAGAGAGAGGAATGAGTCAGAAAGAGAGAGGGAGAGAGTGAGAGTCAAACAGACAGAGAGAGAGAGGATGGAGTGGGTGTCAGACAGATGGAGAGGGAGGGGGGAGTCAGACAGATGGAAGGGTGAGAGAGAGAGAGGGAGTAAGAGACAAAGAGAGAGGGGGGAGTCAAACAGAGTGAGAGTGTGAGAGAGAGGGAGTTAGACAGAGAGAGAGGGAGTCAGACAGACAGAGAGATTGGGGGAGTCATACAGAGAGAGGGAGGGTCAGACAGAGAGAGCGTGAGGGAGACAGACAGAGAAAGAGAGAGAGAGTCAGACAAAGATAAAGAGAGAGAGGGAGGGAGTCAGACAGATGGAGAAAGAGTCTGAGTGTGGATGTCAGACAGGGAGAAAGGGAGTCAGACAGAGAGAGAGAGGGAGTTAGACAGATGGAGAGAAATAGTGGGGAAGTCAGACAGAGAGAGAGACAGACAGACAGACAAACAGACAGACAGAGTGAGTGTGGGGGTGTCAGGCACACAGAGAGAGGGAGAGAGAGAGTGTGAGTCAGACAGACAGAGAGAAAGGGAGTCAGAGAGATGGCGAGAGAGAGGGGGGTGGTGAGTCAGACAGAGAGAGATAGAGAGTTGGGGAGTCAGACACAAGGATAGAGGGAGAGAGAGAGAATGGGGGAGTCAGAGACAGAGAAAGTGAGTCAGACTGACAGACAGAGAGGAAGAGGGGTTTAAAAAGACAGAGAGAGGGAGGGAGAGGGAGTCAGATAGACTGACAGAGTGATAGAGAGTGGGGGAGTCAGACAGAAAGAGAGGGGGAGTCAGGTAGAGAGTTGGAGTTAGACAGACAAAGAGAAGGAGAGAAAAGGGGGTAATCAGACAGACAGACAGAGAGAGGGAGGGAGTCAGATAGACAGACAGAGAGAGAGAAGGGGAGTCAGACAGAGAGAGAGAGAGAGAATCAGACAGAGAGAGAGAGAGTGGGTAGTCAGACAGAGCAAGAAAGAGAGAGTCAGACAGACAGAGAGAGAGAGAGAGTCAGAGAGAGATGGAGAGAGAGAGTGTTAGGGAGTCAGACAGAGAGAGAGGATGTGGGAGTCAGACAGACGATTGAGAGAGAGAGTGGGGGCGTCAGACAGAGAGAGAGAGGAATGATTGAGAAAGACAGAGAGGGAGTGAGAGTCAAAGAGACGGAGAGAGAAAGAGGAGGGAGTGGGTGTCAGACAGATGGAGAGAGAGAGAGATGGGGGGTCAATTAGATGGAGAGAGGGTGAGAGAGAGAGGGAGTCAGACAGAGAGATGGGAGAGAGAGATAGAGAGGGAGAGAGAGGGGGTTGAGTCAGAGAGAGGGAGTCAGGCAGAGAGATAGGGGGAAGTCAAATAGAGTGAGAGTGTGAGTGGGGGAGTCAGAGAGAGAGAGAGAGAGAGAGAGAGATATTCAGGCAGAGAGAGGGGTAGACCGACAGACAGAGAGAGATGATGAGTCAAACAGATAGAGAGAAAGAGTAGGGAAGTCTGACAGAGAGAGAGAGTGAGGGAGTCAGACAGAAAGGGAGAGTGACAGGGGGGAGTCAAACAAACAGAGAGAGAGAGAGAGTCGGACAGAGAGAGAGAGAGGGGTGGAGGGAGTCAGACAGAGGGGATGTCACACGGACAGAGAGAGAGAGAGTGATGGAGAGAATCAAACAGAGAGAGAGTGGGGAGTAGGACAGAGAGAGAAAGAGAGTGAGAGTCAGACAGAGAGAGAGGGATAGAGGAAGTCAGACTGAGAAGATGGAGTCAGACAACAGAGAGAAAGAGTGGGGGAGTCAGACAGAGAGAGAGATGTAGGGAGTCAAACAGAGAGAGAGGGGAGGTGTCAGACAGTCGGAGAGAGAGAGAGTGGGCAATTCAGAGAGAGAGAGACATACAGAGAGAGACGTAGAGACAGACAGAGAGAGGGGTGGGGAATCAAACAAAGTGAGAGAGAGTGAGTCAGACAGTGAGAGAGAGTCAGAGAGAGATGGAGAGAGAGAGTGAGTGGGGGAGTCAGATAGAGAGAGAGAGAAAGCGAGAGAGAGAGAGAGGGTGGGAGTCAGACAGACAGATTGAGAGAGAGAGTGGAGGCGTCAGACGGTGAGAGAGAGGAATGAGTCAGAAAGAGAGAGAGAGTGAGAGTCAAACAGACAGAGAGAGAGAGAGAGGATGGAGTGGGTGTCAGACAGACGGAGAGAGAGAGGGGGTAGTCAGACAGATGGAGAGAGGGTGTGAGAGAGAGAGAGGGAGTCAGAGACAAACAGAGAGAGGGGGGAGTCAAACAGAGTGAGAGTGTGAGAGGGAGGGAGTTAGACAGAGAGAGAGATTGGGGGAGTCATACAGAGAGAGGGAGGGTCAGAAAGAGAGAGCGCGAGGGAGACAGTCAGAGAAAGAGAGAGAGAGTCAGACAAAGATAAAGAGGGAGAGGGAGGGAGTCAGACAGACGGAGAGAGAGTCTGAGTGTGGGAGTCAGACAGGGAGAGAGAGAGTCAGACAGAGAGAGAGAGGGAGTTAGACAGATGGAGAGAAAGAGTGGGGAAGTCAGACAGAGAGACAGACAGACAGACAGACAGACAGAGTGAGTGTGGGGGTGTCAGGGACACAGAGAGAGGGAGAGAGAGAGTGTGAGTCAGACAGACAGAGAGAAAGGGAGTCAGAGAGATGGCGAGAGGGGAGGGTGGTGAGTCAGACAGAGAGAGATAGAGAGTTGGGGAGTCAGACAGAGAAAGAGAGTGAGAGACAGACAGAGGGAGTCAGACAGACAGAGAGAGAGAGAGGGGTGTTAGACAGGTGAAGGGAGGGCGAGAGAGAGAGAGAGAGAGAGAGGGAGTAAGACAGACAGAGAGAGGGAGTCAGACAGACAGACAGAAAGGAAGAGGTGTTTAAAAAGACAGAGAGAGGGAGAGAGAGCGAGTCAAACAGAGAGACAGAGTTAGACAGACTGAGAGAGTGAGCCTGAGTGGGGGAGTCAGTCAGAGAGAGAGAGAGAGAGAGTCAGACAGAGATAGAGGAGGGAGAATCAGACAAACAGAGAGGGAGGGGGAGTCAGAAAAACAGACAGAGAGAGTGAGAGTGGGGGTGTCAGACAGAGAGATGGCGGGGGATTCAGACAGACAAAGAGAAGGAGAGAGAGGGGGGTAATCAGACAGACAGACAGAGAGAGGGAGGGAGTCAGATAGACAGACAGAGAGAGAGAGTGGGGAGTCAGACAGAGCGAGAAAGAGAGAGAGTCAGACAGAGAGAGAGAGAGAGAGAGAGAGAGAGAGAGAGAGAAAGAGAGTCAGAGAGAGATGGAGAGAGAGAGTGTTAGGGAGTCAGACAGAGAGAGAGAGCGGGGAGTCAGACAGAGCGAGAAAGAGAGAGAGTCAGACAGAGAGAGCGAGAGAGAGAGAGAGAGGGAGAGAAAGAGAGTCAGAGAGAGATGGAGAGAGAGAGTGTTAGGGAGTTAGACAGAGAGAGAGAGAATGGGAGTCAGACAGACGATTGAGAGAGAGAGTGGGGGCGTCAGACAGGGAGAGAGAGGAATGATTGAGAAAGACAGAGAGAGTGAGAGTCAAAGAGACGGAGAGAGAAAGAGGAGGGAGTGGGTGTCAGACAGATGGAGAGAGAGAGATGGGGGGAGTCAATCAGATGGATAGAGGGTGAGAGAGAGAGGGTCAGACAGAGGATGGGAGACAGAGATAGAGAGGGAGAGAGAGGGAGTCAGACAGACGGAGAGAGAGGGGGATGAGTCAGAGAGAGGAAGTCAGGCAGAGAGATAGGGGGGTGTCAGACAGAGTGAGAGTGTGAGTGGGGGTGTCAGAGAGAGAGAGAGAGAGAGAGAGAGAGGGATATTCAGGCAGAGAGAGGGGTAGACCGACAGACAGAGAGAGAGGGGGTGTCAAACAAATAGAGAGAAAGAGTAGGGAGGTCAGACAGAGAGAGAGGGGGTGTCAAACAAATAGAGAGAAAGAGTAGGGAGGTCAGACAGAGAGAGAGAGGTAGGGAGGCAGACAGACAGAGAGAGAGAGAGAGAGAGAATGGGGGAGTCAGGCACACAGAGAGAGGGAGAGAGAGAGAATGGTGAAGTCAGACAGACAGAGAGAGTGAGAAGGGGGAGTTAGACAGACGAGAGAGCGAGTCAGAAAGAGAAGGAGAAGGGGGAGTCAGACAGACAGAGAGAGAGAGAGGGGAGAGAGAGAGAGGGGGGAATCAGACAGAGAGAGAGCGAGGGAGTTAGACAGAAAGGGAGAGTGACAGGGGGGGGTGTCAAACAAACAGAAAGAGAGAGAGTCAGACAGAGAGAGAGAGGGGTGGATGGAGTCAGACACAGGGGATGTCAGACGGACAGAGAGAGTGAGAGAGAGAGAGAGTGATGGAGGGAATCAAACAGAGAGAGAGAGTGGGGAGTAGGACAGAGAGAGAAAGAGAGTGAGAGTCAGACAGAGAGAGAGAGAAAGTCAGACTGAGAAGATGGAGTCAGACAACAGAGAGAAAGAGTGGGGGAGTCAGACAGAGAGAGAGATGTAGGGAGTCAAACAAAGAGAGAGGGGAGATGTCAGACAGTCGGAGAGAGAGAGAGTGGGCAATTCAGAGAGAGACAGACATACAGAGAGATACATGGAGACAGACAGAGAGAGGGGTGGGGAATCAAACAGAGCGAGAGAGAGAGTGTGTCAGACAGTGAGAGAGAGTCAGAGAGAGATGGAGAGAGAGAGTGAGTGGGGGAGTCAGATAGAGAGAGAGAGAGAGCGAGAGAGGGAGGGAGTCAGACAGAGACAGAGAGAGGGTGGGAGTCAGACAGACAGATTGAGAGAGAGTGGGGGCGTCAGACAGAGAGAGAGAGGAATGAGTCAGAAAGAGAGAGAGAGAGTGAGTCAAACAGACAGAGAGAGAGAGAGAGAGAGAGAGAGGATGGAGTGGGTGTCAGACAGACGGAGAGGGAGAGGGGGGAGTCAGACAGAAGGGGAGAGGGTGAGAGAGAGAGAGAGGGAGTCAGAGACAAACAGAGAGAGGGGGGAGTCAAACAGAGTGAGAATGTGAGAGAGAGGGATTTAGACAGAGAGAGAAATTGGGGGAGTCATACAGAGAGAGGGAGGGTCAGACAGAGAGAGCACAAGGGAGACAGACAGAGAAAGAGAGAGAGAGTCAGAAAAAGATAAAGAGGGAGAGGGAGGGAGTCAGACAGACGGAGAGAGAGAGGAAGTTAGATAGAGCGAGAAAGAGAGAGAGTCAGACAGACAGAGAGAGAGAGAGAGTCAGAGAGAGATGGAGAGAGACAGTGTTAGGGAGTCAAACAGAGAGAGAGAGAATGTGGGAGTCAGACAGATGATTGAGAGAGAGAGTGTGGGCGTCAGACTGAGAGAGGAATGATTGAGAAAGACAGAGAGAGAGTGAGAGTCAAAGAGACGGAGAGAGAAAGAGGAAGGAGTGGGTGTCAGACAGATGGAGAGAGAGAGATGGGGGGAGTCAATCAGATGGAGAGAGGGTGAGAGAGACAGGGAGTCAGACAGAGAGATGGGAGACTGAGATAGAGAGGGTGAGAGAGGGAGTCAGACAGACGGAGAGAGAGAGGGGGATGAGACAGAGAGAGGGAGTCAGGCAGAGAGATGGGGGGAGTCAGATGGAGTGAGAGTGTGAGTGGGGGAGTCAGAGAGAGAGAGGGAGAGAGAGATATTCAGGCAGAGAGAGGTGTAGACCGACAGACAGAGAGAGAGGGGGAGTCAAACAGATAGAGAAAAAGAGTAGGGGAGTCAGACAGAGAGAGAGAGAGAGAGAGTGGTAGGGAGGCAGACAGACAGAGAGAGAGAGAGGGACTGTGGGGAAGTCAGACAGAGAGTGAGACAGTCAGACAGAGAGACAGACAGACAGAGAGAGAGAGAGAGAGAGAGAGAGAGAATGGGGGAGTCAGGCACACAGAGAGAAGGAGAGAGAGAGAATGGTGAAGTCAGACAGACAGAGAGAGAGAAGGCGGCAGTTAGACAGATGAGAGAGGGAATCAGAAAGAGAAAGAGAAGGGGTAGTCAGACAGACAGAGAGAGAGAGAGGGGAGAGAGGGAGAGAGAAGGGGGAATCAGACAGAGAGAGGGAGAGCGAGGGCATCAGACAGAAAGGGAGAGTGACGGGAGGAGTAAAATAAACAGAGAGAGAGAGAAAGTCGGACAGAGAGAGAGAGGGTTGGAGGGAGTCAGACAGAGGGGATGTCAGATGGACAGAGAGTGAGAGAGAGTGATGGAGAGAATCAAACAGAGAGAGAGAGTGGGGAGTAGGACAGAGAGAGAAAGAGAGTGAGAGTCAGACAGAGAGAGAGAGAGAGAGAAATTCAGACTGAGAAGATGGAGTCAGACAACAGAGTGAAAGAGTGGGGGAGTCAGACAGAGAGAGAGATGTAGGGAATCAAATAGAGAGAGAGGGGAGGTGTCAGACAGTCGGAGAGGGAGAGAGTGGGCAATTCAGAGAGAGCAGACATACAGAGAGAGATATAGAGAAAGACAGAGATATAGAGAAAGACAGAGAGAGGGGTGGGAAATCAAACAGAGCGAGAGAGAGAGTGAGTCAGACAGTGAGAGAGAGTCAGAGAGAGATGGAGAGAGAGTGAGTGGGGGAGTCAGATAGAGAGAGAGATGTAGGGAATCAAACAGAGAGAGAGGGGAGGTGTCAGACAGTTGGAGAGGGAGAGAGTGGGCAATTCAGAGAGAGACAGACATACAGAGAGAGATATAGAGAAAGACAGAGAGAGGGGTGGGAAATCAAACAGAGCGAGAGAGAGAGTGAGTCAGACAGTGAGAACGAGTCAGAGAGAGATGGAGAGAGAGTGAGTGGGGGAGTCAGGTAGAGAGAGAGAGAGAGGGAGGGAGTCAGACAGACACAGAGAGAGGGTGGGAGTCAGACAGACAGATTGAGAGAGAGAGTGGGGGTATCAGACAGAGAGAGAGAGGAATGAGTCAGAAAGAGAGAGAGAGAGTGAGACTCAAACAGAGAGAGAGAGAGAGAGAGAGGATGGAGTGGGTGTCAGACAGATGGAGAGGGAGGGGGGGAGTCAGACAGATGGAAGGGTGAGAGAGAGAGAGGAGGGAGTAAGAGACAAACAGAGAGAGGGGGTAGTCAAACAGAGTGAGAGTGTGAGAGAGAGGGAGTTAGACATAGAGAGAGGGAGTCAGACAGACAGAGAGATTGGGGGAGTCATACAGAGAGAGGGAGGGTCAGACAGAGAGAGCGCGAGGGAGACAGACAGAGAAAGAGAGAGAGAGTCAGACAAAGATAAAGAGGGAGAGGGAGGGAGTCAGACAGACAGAGAGAGAGTCTGAGTGTGGGAGTCAGACAGGGAGAGAGAGAGTCAGACAGAGAGAGAGAGAGGGAGTTAGACAGATGGAGAGAAAGAGTGGGGAAGTCAGACAGAGAGACAGACAGACAGACAGACAAACAGACAGACAGTGAGTGTAGGGGTGTCAGGCACACAAAGAGAGGGAGAGAGAGAGTGGGAGTCAGACAGACAGAGAGAAAGGGAGTCAGAGAGATGGCGAGAGAGGGGGGTGGTGAGTCAGACAGACAGAGAGATAGAGAGTTGGGGAGTCAGACACAAGGATAGAGGGAGAGAGAGAGAATGGGGGAGTCAGAGAGAGAGAGAAAGTGAGTCAGACAGAGAGGAAGAGGGGTTTAAAAAGACAGAGAGAGGGAGGGAGAGAGAGTCAGATAGACAGACAGAGAGATAGAGAGTTGGGGAGTCAGGCAGAGAGATGGCAGGGGAGTCAGACAGACAAAGAGAAGGAGAGAGAAGGGGGTAATCAGACAGACAGACAGAGAGAGGGAGGGAGTTAGATAGACAGAGAGAGAGAGAAGGGGAGTTAGAAAGACAGAGAGAGAATGTGGGGAGTCAGACAGTGAGAAAGAGAGGGGGGTGTCAGACAGGGAGAGAGAGAGGGACTGTGGGGAAGTCAGACAGAGAGTGAGACAGACAGATAGAGAGACAGACAGACAGACAGAGAGAGAGAGAGAGAATGGGGGAGTCAGATAGAGAGAGAGAGAGAGGGAGGAGGGAGTCAGACAGACAGATTGAGAGAGAGAGTGGGGGTGTCAGACAGAGAGAGAGAGGAATGAGTCAGAAAGAGAGAGGGAGAGAGTGAGAGTCAAACAGACAGAGAGAGAGAGGATGGGGGAGTCAGACAGAGAGATGGCGGAGGATTCAGACAGACAAAGAGAAGGAGAGAGAGGGGGAAATAAGACAGAGAGAGAGAGAAAGAGAGAGAGAGAGAGTGGGACAGAGTCAGAAAGAGAAAGAGATGGGGGGAGTCAGACAGACAGAGAGAGAGAGGGAGAGTGAGAGAGAGAGAAGGGGGGAATCAGGCAGAGAGAGAGAGGGAGGGATTCAGACAGAATGAAAGAGTGACAGGGGGGAGTGAGACAAACTGATAGTTAGAGGGAGAGAGAATTGGACAGAGAGAGGGAGGGATGGAGGGAGTTGGACAGAGAATGGGGTGTCAGACGGACAGAGAGAGAGTGAGAGGGAGAGTCAGACAGAGAGAGAAAGAGAGGGAGAGTCAGACAGAGAGAGGGGGAATTAGACAATGGAGAGAGAGAATGAGGGAGTCAGACAGAGAGATGTAGAGAGTCAAACAGAGAGAAAGGGGATGTGTCAGACTGTCGGAGAGAAAGAGAAAGTGGGGAATTCAGAGAGAGACAGACAGACAGAGAGCGATATAGAGACATACAGAGAGAGAGAGGGGTGGGGAGTTTGACAGAGCGAGAGAGAGAGAGTCAGACAGACAGAGAGAGAGAGGGTCAGAGAGAGATGGAGAGAGAGAGAGTGGGGAAGTCAGACAGAGAGAGAGAGCGAGAGAGAGAGAGAGGGAGGGAGGGAGGGAGTCAGACAGAGAAAGAGATGATGGGAGTCAGACAGATGGATTCAGAGAGAGAGGGGGGCGTCAGACAGAGAGAAAGAGGAATGAGTCAGAAAGACAGAGAGTGAGAGTCAAACAGATGGAGAGAAAGAGAGGAGGGAGTGGGTGTCAGACAGATGGAGGGAGAGGGGGGAGTCAGACAGATGGAGAGAGTGTGTGAGAGAGAGAGAAGGGGAGTCAGACAGACAGAGAGAGAGGGAGGGTGAGAGAGAGAGAGAGAATCAGACAGAGAGAGAGAGTGGGGAGTCAGACAGAGCGAGAAAGAGAGAGAGTCATAGAGAGAGAGAGAGAGAGAGAGAGAGAGAGAGAGAGAGATGGAGAGAGAGAGTGTTAGGGAGTCAGACAGAGAGAGAGAGAATGTGGGAGTCAGACAGACGATTGAGAGAGAGAGTGGGGGCGTCAGACAGAGAGAGAGAGGAATGATTGAGAAAGACAGAGAGAGTGAGAGTCAAAGAGACGGAGAGAGAAAGAGGAGGGAGTGGGTGTCAGACAGATGGAGAGAGAGAGATGGGGGTGTCAATCAGATGGATAGAGGGTGAGAGAGAAAGGGTGAGGCAGAGGATGGGAGACAGAGATAGAGAGGGAGAGAGAGGGAGTCAGACAGACGGAGAGAGAGGGGGATGAATCAGGGAGAGGAAGTCAGGCAGAGAGATAGGGGGGTGTCAGACAGAGTGAGAGTGTGAGTGGGGGTGTCAGAGAGAGAGAGAGAGAGAGAGAGTGAGAGAGAGAGGGATATTCAGGCAGAGAGAGGGGTAGACCGACAGACAGAGAGAGATGATGAGTCAAACAGATAGAGAGAAAGAGTAGGGAAGTCTGACAGAGAGAGAGAGTGAGGGAGTCAGACAGAAAGGGAGAGTGACAGGGGGGAGTCAAACAAACAGAGAGAGAGAGAGAGTCGGACAGAGAGAGAGAGAGGGGTGGAGGGAGTCAGACAGAGGGGATGTCACACGGACAGAGAGAGAGAGAGAGTGATGGAGAGAATCAAACAGAGAGAGAGTGGGGAGTAGGACAGAGAGAGAAAGAGAGTGAGAGTCAGACAGAGAGAGAGGGAAAGAGGAAGTCAGACTGAGAAGATGGAGTCAGACAACAGAGAGAAAGAGTGGGGGAGTCAGACAGAGAGAGAGATGTAGGGAGTCAAACAGAGAGAGAGGGGAGGTGTCAGACAGTCGGAGAGAGAGAGAGTGGGCAATTCAGAGAGAGAGACAGACATACAGAGAGAGACGTAGAGACAGACAGAGAGAGGGGTGGGGAATCAAACAAAGTGAGAGAGAGTGAGTCAGACAGTGAGAGAGAGTCAGAGAGAGATGGAGAGAGAGAGTGAGTGGGGGAGTCAGATAGAGAGAGAGAGAAAGCGAGAGAGAGAGAGAGGGTGGGAGTCAGACAGACAGATTGAGAGAGAGAGTGGAGGCGTCAGACGGTGAGAGAGAGGAATGAGTCAGAAAGAGAGAGAGAGTGAGAGTCAAACAGACAGAGAGAGAGAGAGAGGATGGAGTGGGTGTCAGACAGACGGAGAGAGAGAGGGGGTAGTCAGACAGATGGAGAGAGGGTGTGAGAGAGAGAGAGGGAGTCAGAGACAAACAGAGAGAGGGGGGAGTCAAACAGAGTGAGAGTGTGAGAGGGAGGGAGTTAGACAGAGAGAGAGATTGGGGGAGTCATACAGAGAGAGGGAGGGTCAGAAAGAGAGAGCGCGAGGGAGACAGTCAGAGAAAGAGAGAGAGAGTCAGACAAAGATAAAGAGGGAGAGGGAGGGAGTCAGACAGACGGAGAGAGAGTCTGAGTGTGGGAGTCAGACAGGGAGAGAGAGAGTCAGACAGAGAGAGAGAGGGAGTTAGACAGATGGAGAGAAAGAGTGGGGAAGTCAGACAGAGAGACAGACAGACAGACAGACAGACAGAGTGAGTGTGGGGGTGTCAGGGACACAGAGAGAGGGAGAGAGAGAGTGTGAGTCAGACAGACAGAGAGAAAGGGAGTCAGAGAGATGGCGAGAGGGGAGGGTGGTGAGTCAGACAGAGAGAGATAGAGAGTTGGGGAGTCAGACAGAGAAAGAGAGTGAGAGACAGACAGAGGGAGTCAGACAGACAGAGAGAGAGAGAGGGGTGTTAGACAGGTGAAGGGAGGGCGAGAGAGAGAGAGAGAGAGAGAGAGGGAGTAAGACAGACAGAGAGAGGGAGTCAGACAGACAGACAGAAAGGAAGAGGTGTTTAAAAAGACAGAGAGAGGGAGAGAGAGCGAGTCAAACAGAGAGACAGAGTTAGACAGACTGAGAGAGTGAGCCTGAGTGGGGAGTCAGTCAGAGAGAGAGAGAGAGAGAGAGTCAGACAGAGATAGAGGAGGGAGAATCAGACAAACAGAGAGAGAGGGGGAGTCAGAAAAACAGACAGAGAGAGTGAGAGTGGGGGTGTCAGACAGAGAGATGGCGGGGGATTCAGACAGACAAAGAGAAGGAGAGAGAGGGGGGTAATCAGACAGACAGACAGAGAGAGGGAGGGAGTCAGATAGACAGACAGAGAGAGAGAGTGGGGAGTCAGACAGAGCGAGAAAGAGAGAGAGTCAGACAGAGAGAGAGAGAGAGAGAGAGAGAGAGAGAGAGAGAGAAAGAGAGTCAGAGAGAGATGGAGAGAGAGAGTGTTAGGGAGTCAGACAGAGAGAGAGAGCGGGGAGTCAGACAGAGCGAGAAAGAGAGAGAGTCAGACAGAGAGAGCGAGAGAGAGAGAGAGAGGGAGAGAAAGAGAGTCAGAGAGAGATGGAGAGAGAGAGTGTTAGGGAGTTAGACAGAGAGAGAGAGAATGGGAGTCAGACAGACGATTGAGAGAGAGAGTGGGGGCGTCAGACAGGGAGAGAGAGGAATGATTGAGAAAGACAGAGAGAGTGAGAGTCAAAGAGACGGAGAGAGAAAGAGGAGGGAGTGGGTGTCAGACAGATGGAGAGAGAGAGATGGGGGGAGTCAATCAGATGGATAGAGGGTGAGAGAGAGAGGGTCAGACAGAGGATGGGAGACAGAGATAGAGAGGGAGAGAGAGGGAGTCAGACAGACGGAGAGAGAGGGGGATGAGTCAGAGAGAGGAAGTCAGGCAGAGAGATAGGGGGGTGTCAGACAGAGTGAGAGTGTGAGTGGGGGTGTCAGAGAGAGAGAGAGAGAGAGAGAGAGAGAGAGAGGGATATTCAGGCAGAGAGAGGGGTAGACCGACAGACAGAGAGAGAGGGGGTGTCAAACAAATAGAGAGAAAGAGTAGGGAGGTCAGACAGAGAGAGAGGGGGTGTCAAACAAATAGAGAGAAAGAGTAGGGAGGTCAGACAGAGAGAGAGAGGTAGGGAGGCAGACAGACAGAGAGAGAGAGAGAGAGAGAGAATGGGGGAGTCAGGCACACAGAGAGAGGGAGAGAGAGAGAATGGTGAAGTCAGACAGACAGAGAGAGTGAGAAGGGGGAGTTAGACAGACGAGAGAGCGAGTCAGAAAGAGAAGGAGAAGGGGGAGTCAGACAGACAGAGAGAGAGAGAGGGGAGAGAGAGAGAGGGGGGAATCAGACAGAGAGAGAGCGAGGGAGTTAGACAGAAAGGGAGAGTGACAGGGGGGGTGTCAAACAAACAGAAAGAGAGAGAGTCAGACAGAGAGAGAGAGGGGTGGATGGAGTCAGACACAGGGGATGTCAGACGGACAGAGAGAGTGAGAGAGAGAGAGAGTGATGGAGGGAATCAAACAGAGAGAGAGAGTGGGGAGTAGGACAGAGAGAGAAAGAGAGTGAGAGTCAGACAGAGAGAGAGAGAAAGTCAGACTGAGAAGATGGAGTCAGACAACAGAGAGAAAGAGTGGGGGAGTCAGACAGAGAGAGAGATGTAGGGAGTCAAACAAAGAGAGAGGGGAGGTGTCAGACAGTCGGAGAGAGAGAGAGTGGGCAATTCAGAGAGAGACAGACATACAGAGAGATACATAGAGACAGACAGAGAGAGGGGTGGGGAATCAAACAGAGCGAGAGAGAGAGTGTGTCAGACAGTGAGAGAGAGTCAGAGAGAGATGGAGAGAGAGAGTGAGTGGGGGAGTCAGATAGAGAGAGAGAGAGAGCGAGAGAGGGAGGGAGTCAGACAGAGACAGAGAGAGGGTGGGAGTCAGACAGACAGATTGAGAGAGAGTGGGGGCGTCAGACAGAGAGAGAGAGGAATGAGTCAGAAAGAGAGAGAGAGAGTGAGTCAAACAGACAGAGAGAGAGAGAGAGAGAGGATGGAGTGGGTGTCAGACAGACGGAGAGGGAGAGGGGGGAGTCAGACAGAAGGGGAGAGGGTGAGAGAGAGAGAGAGGGAGTCAGAGACAAACAGAGAGAGGGGGGAGTCAAACAGAGTGAGAATGTGAGAGAGAGGGATTTAGACAGAGAGAGAAATTGGGGGAGTCATACAGAGAGAGGGAGGGTCAGACAGAGAGAGCACGAGGGAGACAGACAGAGAAAGAGAGAGAGAGTCAGAAAAAGATAAAGAGGGAGAGGGAGGGAGTCAGACAGACGGAGAGAGAGAGGAAGTTAGATAGAGCGAGAAAGAGAGAGAGTCAGACAGACAGAGAGAGAGAGAGAGTCAGAGAGAGATGGAGAGAGACAGTGTTAGGGAGTCAAACAGAGAGAGAGAGAATGTGGGAGTCAGACAGATGATTGAGAGAGAGAGTGTGGGCGTCAGACTGAGAGAGGAATGATTGAGAAAGACAGAGAGAGAGTGAGAGTCAAAGAGACGGAGAGAGAAAGAGGAAGGAGTGGGTGTCAGACAGATGGAGAGAGAGAGATGGGGGGAGTCAATCAGATGGAGAGAGGGTGAGAGAGACAGGGAGTCGACAGAGAGATGGGAGACTGAGATAGAGAGGGTGAGAGAGGGAGTCAGACAGACGGAGAGAGAGAGGGGGATGAGACAGAGAGAGGGAGTCAGGCAGAGAGATGGGGGGAGTCAGATGGAGTGAGAGTGTGAGTGGGGGAGTCAGAGAGAGAGAGGGAGAGAGAGATATTCAGGCAGAGAGAGGTGTAGACCGACAGACAGAGAGAGAGGGGGAGTCAAACAGATAGAGAAAAAGAGTAGGGGAGTCAGACAGAGAGAGAGAGAGAGAGAGTGGTAGGGAGGCAGACAGACAGAGAGAGAGAGAGGGACTGTGGGGAAGTCAGACAGAGAGTGAGACAGTCAGACAGAGAGACAGACAGACAGAGAGAGAGAGAGAGAGAGAGAATGGGGGAGTCAGGCACACAGAGAGAAGGAGAGAGAGAGAATGGTGAAGTCAGACAGACAGAGAGAGAGAAGGCGGCAGTTAGACAGATGAGAGAGGGAATCAGAAAGAGAAAGAGAAGGGGTAGTCAGACAGACAGAGAGAGAGAGAGGGGAGAGAGGGAGAGAGAAGGGGGAATCAGACAGAGAGAGGGAGAGCGAGGGCATCAGACAGAAAGGGAGAGTGACGGGAGGAGTAAAATAAACAGAGAGAGAGAGAAAGTCGGACAGAGAGAGAGAGGGTTGGAGGGAGTCAGACAGAGGGGATGTCAGATGGACAGAGAGTGAGAGAGAGTGATGGAGAGAATCAAACAGAGAGAGAGAGTGGGGAGTAGGACAGAGAGAGAAAGGCAGTGAGAGTCAGACAGAGAGAGAGAGAGAGAGAAATTCAGACTGAGAAGATGGAGTCAGACAACAGAGTGAAAGAGTGGGGGAGTCAGACAGAGAGAGAGATGTAGGGAATCAAACAGAGAGAGAGGGGAGGTGTCAGACAGTCGGAGAGGGAGAGAGTGGGCAATTCAGAGAGAGCAGACATACAGAGAGAGATATAGAGAAAGACAGAGAGAGGGGTGGGAAATCAAACAGAGCGAGAGAGAGAGTGAGTCAGACAGTGAGAGAGAGTCAGAGAGAGATGGAGAGAGAGTGAGTGGGGGAGTCAGATAGAGAGAGAGATGTAGGGAATCAAACAGAGAGAGAGGGGAGGTGTCAGACAGTTGGAGAGGGAGAGAGTGGGCAATTCAGAGAGAGACAGACATACAGAGAGAGATATAGAGAAAGACAGAAAGAGGGGTGGGAAATCAAACAGAGCGAGAGAGAGAGTGAGTCAGACAGTGAGAACGAGTCAGAGAGAGATGGAGAGAGAGTGAGTGGGGGAGTCAGATAGAGAGAGAGAGAGAGGGAGGGAGTCAGACAGACACAGAGAGAGGGTGGGAGTCAGACAGACAGATTGAGAGAGAGAGTGGGGGTATCAGACAGAGAGAGAGAGGAATGAGTCAGAAAGAGAGAGAGAGAGTGAGACTCAAACAGAGAGAGAGAGAGAGAGAGAGGATGGAGTGGGTGTCAGACAGATGGAGAGGGAGGGGGGGAGTCAGACAGATGGAAGGGTGAGAGAGAGAGAGGAGGGAGTAAGAGACAAACAGAGAGAGGGGGTAGTCAAACAGAGTGAGAGTGTGAGAGAGAGGGAGTTAGACATAGAGAGAGGGAGTCAGACAGACAGAGAGATTGGGGGAGTCATACAGAGAGAGGGAGGGTCAGACAGAGAGAGCGCGAGGGAGACAGACAGAGAAAGAGAGAGAGAGTCAGACAAAGATAAAGAGGGAGAGGGAGGGAGTCAGACAGACGGAGAGAGAGTCTGAGTGTGGGAGTCAGACAGGGAGAGAGAGAGTCAGACAGAGAGAGAGAGAGGGAGTTAGACAGATGGAGAGAAAGAGTGGGGAAGTCAGACAGAGAGACAGACAGACAGACAGACAAACAGACAGACAGTGAGTGTAGGGGTGTCAGGCACACAAAGAGAGGGAGAGAGAGAGTGGGAGTCAGACAGACAGAGAGAAAGGGAGTCAGAGAGATGGCGAGAGAGGGGGGTGGTGAGTCAGACAGACAGAGAGATAGAGAGTTGGGGAGTCAGACACAAGGATAGAGGGAGAGAGAGAGAATGGGGGAGTCAGAGAGAGAGAGAAAGTGAGTCAGACAGAGAGGAAGAGGGGTTTAAAAAGACAGAGAGAGGGAGGGAGAGAGAGTCAGATAGACAGACAGAGAGATAGAGAGTTGGGGAGTCAGGCAGAGAGATGGCAGGGGAGTCAGACAGACAAAGAGAAGGAGAGAGAAGGGGGTAATCAGACAGACAGACAGAGAGAGGGAGGGAGTTAGATAGACAGAGAGAGAGAGAGAAGGGGAGTTAGAAAGACAGAGAGAGAATGTGGGGAGTCAGACAGTGAGAAAGAGAGGGGGGAGTCAGACAGGGAGAGAGAGAGGGACTGTGGGGAAGTCAGACAGAGAGTGAGACAGACAGATAGAGAGACAGACAGACAGACAGAGAGAGAGAGAGAGAATGGGGGAGTCAGATAGAGAGAGAGAGAGGGAGGAGGGAGTCAGACAGACAGATTGAGAGAGAGAGTGGGGGTGTCAGACAGAGAGAGAGAGGAATGAGTCAGAAAGAGAGAGGGAGAGAGTGAGAGTCAAACAGACAGAGAGAGAGAGGATGGGGGAGTCAGACAGAGAGATGGCGGAGGATTCAGACAGACAAAGAGAAGGAGAGAGAGGGGGAAATAAGACAGAGAGAGAGAGAAAGAGAGAGAGAGAGAGAGTGGGACAGAGTCAGAAAGAGAAAGAGATGGGGGAGTCAGACAGACAGAGAGAGAGAGGGAGAGTGAGAGAGAGAGGGAGGAGGGAGTCAGACAGACAGATTGAGAGAGAGAGTGGGGGCATCAGACAGAGAGAGAGAGGAATGAGTCAGAAAGAGAGAGGGAGAGAGTGAGAGTCAAACAGACAGAGAGAGAGAGGATGGAGTGGGTGTCAGACAGATGGAGAGGGAGGGGGGGAGTCAGACAGATGGAAGGGTGAGAGAGAGAGAGAGGGAGTAAGAGACAAACAGAGAGAGGGGGGAGTCAAACAGAGTGAGAGTGTGAGAGAGAGGGAGTTAGACAGAGAGAGAGGGAGTCAGACAGACAGAGAGATTGGGGGAGTCATACAGAGAGAGGGAGGGTCAGACAGAGAGAGCGTGAGGGAGACAGACAGAGAAAGAGAGAGAGAGTCAGACAAAGATAAAGAGAGAGAGGGAGGGAGTCAGACAGACGGAGAAAGAGTCTGAGTGTGGATGTCAGACAGGGAGAAAGGGAGTCAGACAGAGAGAGAGAGGGAGTTAGACAGATGGAGAGAAATAGTGGGGAAGTCAGACAGAGAGAGAGACAGACAGACAGACAAACAGACAGACAGAGTGAGTGTGGGGGTGTCAGGCACACAGAGAGAGGGAGAGAGAGAGTGTGAGTCAGACAGACAGAGAGAAAGGGAGTCAGAGAGATGGCGAGAGAGAGGGGGGTGGTGAGTCAGACAGAGAGAGATAGAGAGTTGGGGAGTCAGACACAAGGATAGAGGGAGAGAGAGAGAATGGGGGAGTCAGAGAGAGAGAAAGTGAGTCAGACTGACAGACAGAGAGGAAGAGGGGTTTAAAAAGACAGAGAGAGGGAGGGAGAGGGAGTCAGATAGACTGACAGAGTGATAGAGAGTGGGGGAGTCAGACAGAAAGAGAGGGGGAGTCAGGTAGAGAGTTGGAGTTAGACAGACAAAGAGAAGGAGAGAAAAGGGGGTAATCAGACAGACAGACAGAGAGAGGGAGGGAGTCAGATAGACAGACAGAGAGAGAGAAGGGGAGTCAGACAGAGAGAGAGAGAGAGAATCAGACAGAGAGAGAGAGAGTGGGTAGTCAGACAGAGCGAGAAAGAGAGAGTCAGACAGACAGAGAGAGAGAGAGAGAGTCAGAGAGAGATGGAGAGAGAGAGTGTTAGGGAGTCAGACAGAGAGAGAGAGGATGTGGGAGTCAGACAGACGATTGAGAGAGAGAGTGGGGGCGTCAGACAGAGAGAGAGAGGAATGATTGCGAAAGACAGAGAGGGAGTGAGAGTCAAAGAAACGGAGAGAGAAAGAGGAGGGAGTGGGTGTCAGACAGATGGAGAGAGAGAGAGATGGGGGGAGTCAATTAGATGGAGAGAGGATGAGAGAGAGAGGGAGTCAGACAGAGAGATGGGAGAGAGAGATAGAGAGGGAGAGAGAGGGGGTTGAGTCAGAGAGAGGGAGTCAGGCAGAGAGATAGGGGGAAGTCAGATAGAGTGAGAGTGTGAGTGGGGGAGTCAGAGAGAGAGAGAGAGAGAGAGAGAGAGAGATATTCAGGCAGAGAGAGGGGTAGACCGACAGACAGAGAGAGATGGTGAGTCAAACAGATAGAGAGAAAGAGTAGGGAAGTCTGACAGAGAGAGAGAGTGAGGGAGTCAGACAGAAAGGGAGAGTGACAGAAGGGGGAGTCAAACAAACAGAGAGAGAGAGAGAGTCGGACAGAGAGAGAGAGAGGGGTGGAGGGAGTCAGACAGAGGGGATGTCATTCGGACAGAGAGAGAGAGAGAGAGTGATGGAGAGAATCAAACAGAGAGAGAGTGGGGAGTAGGACAGAGAGAGAAAGAGAGTGAGAGTCAGACAGAGAGAGAGGGATAGAGGAAGTCAGACTGAGAAGATGGAGTCAGACAACAGAGAGAAAGAGTGGGGGAGTCAGACAGAGAGAGAGATGTAGGGAGTCAAACAGAGAGAGAGGGGAGGTGTCAGACAGTCGGAGAGAGAGAGAGTGGGCAATTCAGAGAGAGAGACAGACATACAGAGAGAGACGTACAGACAGAGAGAGGGGTGGGGAATCAAACAAAGTGAGAGAGAGTGAGTCAGACAGTGAGAGAGAGTCAGAGAGAGATGGAGAGAGAGAGTGAGTGGGGGAGTCAGATAGAGAGAGAGAGAAAGCGAGAGAGAGAGAGAGGGTGGGAGTCAGACAGACAGATTGAGAGAGAGAGTGGAGGCGTCAGACGGAGAGAGAGAGGAATGAGTCAGAAAGAGAGAGAGAGTGAGAGTCAAACAGACAGAGAGAGAGAGAGAGGGTGGAGTGGGTGTCAGACAGACGGAGAGAGAGAGGGGGTAGTCAGACAGATGGAGAGAGGGTGTAGTCAGACAGATGGAGAGAGGGTGTGAGAGAGAGAGAGGGAGTCAGAGACAAACAGAGAGAGGGGGGAGTCAAACAGAGTGAGAGTGTGAGAGGGAGGGAGTTAGACAGAGAGAGAGATTGGGGGAGTCATACAGAGAGAGGGAGGGTCAGAAAGAGAGAGCGCGAGGGAGACAGTCAGAGAAAGAGAGAGAGAGTCAGACAAAGATAAAGAGGGAGAGGGAGGGAGTCAGACAGACGGAGAGAGAGTCTGAGTGTGGGAGTCAGACAGGGAGAGAGAGAGTCAGACAGAGAGAGAGAGGGAGTTAGACAGATGGAGAGAAAGAGTGGGGAAGTCAGACAGAGAGACAGACAGACAGACAGACAGACAGAGTGAGTGTGGGGGTGTCAGGGACACAGAGAGAGGGAGAGAGAGAGTGTGAGTCAGACAGACAGAGAGAAAGGGAGTCAGAGAGATGGCGAGAGGGGGGGGTGGTGAGTCAGACAGAGAGAGATAGAGAGTTGGGGAGTCAGACAGAGAAAGAGAGTGAGAGACAGACAGAGGGAGTCAGACAGACAGAGAGAGAGAGAGGGGTGTTAGACAGGTGAAGGGAGGGCGAGAGAGAGAGAGAGAGAGAGGGAGTAAGACAGACAGAGAGAGGGAGTCAGACAGACAGACAGAAAGGAAGAGGTGTTTAAAAAGACAGAGAGAGGGAGAGAGAGCGAGTCAAACAGAGAGACAGAGTCAGACAGACTGAGAGAGTGAGCCTGAGTGGGGGAGTCAGTCAGAGAGAGAGAGAGAGAGAGTCAGACAGAGATAGAGGAGGGAGAATCAGACAAACAGAGAGAGAGGGGGAGTCAGAAAAACAGACAGAGAGAGTGAGAGTGGGGGTGTCAGACAGAGAGATGGCGGGGGATTCAGACAGACAAAGAGAAGGAGAGAGAGGGGGTAATCAGACAGACAGACAGAGAGAGGGAGGGAGTCAGATAGACAGACAGAGAGAGAGAGTGGGGAGTCAGACAGAGCGAGAAAGAGAGAGAGTCAGACAGACAGAGAGAGAGAGAGAGAGTCAGAGAGAGATGGAGAGAGAGGGTGTTAGGGAGTCAGACAGAGAGAGAGAGAATGTGGGAGTCAGACAGACGATTGCGAGAGAGAGTGGGGGCGTCAGACAGAGAGAGAGAGGAATGATTGAGAAAGACAGAGAGAGAGTGAGAGTCAAACAGACAGAGAGAGAGAGGATGGAGTGGGTGTCAGACAGATGGAGAGGGAGGGGGGGGAGTCAGACAGATGGAAGTGTGAGAGAGAGAGAGAGAGAGGGAGTAAGAGAGAGATGGAGAGAGAGGGTGTTAGGGAGTCAGACAGAGAGAGAGGATGTGGGAGTCAGACAGACAGAGAGAGAGAGAGAGAGTCAGAGAGAGATGGAGAGAGAGGGTGTTAGGGAGTCAGACAGAGAGAGAGAATGTGGGAGTCAGACAGACGATTGAGAGAGAGTGGGGGCATCAGACAGAGAGAGAGAGGAATGATTGAGAAAGACAGAGAGAGAGTGAGAGTCAAAGAGACGGAGAGAGAAAGAGGAGGGAGTGGGTGTCAGACAGATGGAGAGAGAGAGATGGGGGAAGTCAATCAGATGGAGAGAGGATAAGAGAGAGAGGGAGTCAGACAGAGAGATGGGAGAGAGATAGAGAGGGAGAGAGAGGGAGTCAGACAGACAGAGAGAGAGGGGGATGAGACAGAGTGAGGGAGTCAGGCAGAGAGATAGGGGGGAGTCAGACAGAGTGAGAGTGTGAGTGGGGGAGTCAGAGAGAGGGAGAGAGAGAGAATGGGGGAGTCACAGAGGGAGAGAGAGAAAATGTCAGACTGACAAACAGAGAGGAAGAGGGTTTTAAAAAGACAGAGAGATGGAGGGAGAGGGAGTCAGATAGACTGACAGAGATAGAGAGTGGGGGAGTCAGACAGAAAAAGAGGGGGAGTCAGAGAGAGAGATGGCGGGGTAGTCAGACAGACAAAGAGAAGGAGAGAGAGGGGGATAATCAGACAGACAGACAGAGAGAGGGAGGGAGTCAGATAGACAGACAGAGAGAGAGAAGGGGAGTCAGACAGACAGAGAGAGAGAGAGAGAGAGAGAGAATCAGACAGAGAGAGAGAGTGGGGAGTCAGACAGACAGAGAGAGAGAGGGGGATGAGACAGAGTGAGGGAGTCAGGCAGAGAGATAGGGGGGAGTCAGACAGAGTGAGAGTGTGAGTGGGGGAGTCAGAGAGAGGGAGAGAAAGAGAGAGAGATATTCAGGCAGAGAGAGGGGTAGACCGACAGAGAGAGAGATGGGGAGTCAAACAGATAGAGAGAAAGAATAGGGGAGTCAGACAGAGAGAGAGAGAGAGGTAGGGAGGCAGACAGACGGAGAGAGAGAGGGACTGTGGTGAAGTCAGACAGACAGACATAGAGACAGACAGACAGACAGAGAGAGAGAGAGTGAATGGGGGAGTCAGGCACACAGAGAGAAGGAGAGAGAGAGAATGGTGAAGGCAGACAGACAGAGAGAGAGAAGGGGGGAGTTAGACATACGAGAGAAGGAGTCAGAAAGAGATAGAGAAGGGGGAGTCAGACAGACAGAGCGAGAGAGAGAGGGGGGAATCAGACAGAGAGAGAGAGCGAGGGCGTCAGACAGAAAGGGAGAGTGACGGGGGGAGTCAAACAAACAGAGAGAGAGAGAAAGTCGGACAGAGAGAGAGGGGTGGAAGGAGTTAGACAGAGGGGATGTCAGACGGACAGAGAGTGAGAGAGAGTGATGGAGAGAATCAAACAGAGTGGGGAGTAGGACAGAGAGAGAAAGAGAGTGAGAGTCAGGCAGAGAGAGAGAGAGAGAAAGTCAGACTGACAAGATGGAGTCAGACAACAGAGAGAAAGAGTGGGGAAGTCAGACAGAGAGAGAGATGTAGGGAGTCAAACAAAGAGAGAGGGGAGGTGTCAGACAGTCGGAGAGAGAGAGAGTGGGCAATTCAGAGAGAGAGACAGACATACTGAGAGAGACATAGAGACAGACAGAGAGAGGGGTGGGGAATCAAACAGAGCGAGAGAGAGAAAGTGAGTCAGACAGTGAGAGAGAGTCAGAGAGAGATGGAGAGAGAGAGTGAGTGGGAGTCAGATAGAGAGAGAGAGAGAGGGAGGGAGTCAGACAGAGACAAAGAGAGGGAGGGAGTCAGACAGACAGATTGAGTGAGAGAGTGGGGGCATCAGACAGAGAGAGAGAGGAATGAGTCAGAAAGAGAGAGAGAGAGAGAGTGAGAGTCAAACAGACAGAGAGAGAGAGGATGGAGTGGGTGTCAGACAGACGGAGAGGGAGAGGGGGGGAGTCAGACAGACAGATTGAGAGAGAGAGTGGGGGCGTCAGACAGAGAGAGAGAGGAATGAGTCAGAAAGAGAGAGGGAGAGAGTGAGAGTCAAACAGACAGAGAGAGAGAGGATGGAGTGGGTGTCAGACAGATGGAGAGGGAGGGGGGGGAGTCAGACAGATGGAAGGGTGAGAGAGAGAGAGAGAGAGGGAGTAAGAGACAAACAGAGAGAGGGGGGAGTCAAACAGAGTGAGAGTGTGAGAGAGAGGGAATCAGACAGACAGAGAGATTGGGGGAGTCATACAGAGAGAGGGAGGGTCAGACAGAGAGATCGTGAGGGAGACAGACAGAGAAAGAGAGAGAGAGTCAGACAAAGATAAAGAGGGAGAGGGAGGGAGTCAGACAGACGGAGAGAGAGTCTGAGTGTGGGAGTCAGACAGGGAGAGAGGGAGTCAGACAGAGAGAGAGAGGGAGTTAGACAGATGGAGAGAAATAGTGGGGAAGTCAGACAGAGAGAGAGACAGACAGACAGACAAACAGACAGACAGAGTGAGTGTGGGGGTGTCAGGCACACAGAGAGAGGGAGAGAGAGAGTGTGAGTCAGACAGAAAGAGAGAAAGGGAGTCAGAGAGATGGCGAGAGAGAGGGGGGTGGTGAGTCAGACAGAGAGAGATAGAGAGTTGGGGAGTCAGACACAAGGATAGAGGGAGAGAGAGAGAATGGGGGAGTCAGATAGAGAGAGAAAGTGAGTCAGACTGACAGACAGAGAGGAAGAGGGGTTTAAAAAGACAGAGAGGGAGGGAGAGGGAGTCAGATAGACTGACAGAGTGATAGAGAGTGGGGGAGTCAGACAGAAAGAGAGGGGAGTCAGACAGAGAGATGGAGTTAGACAGACAAAGAGAAGGAGAGAAAAGGGGGTAATCAGACAGACAGACAGAGAGAGGGAGGGAGTCAGATAGACAGACAGAGAGAGAGAAGGGGAGTCAGACAGTGAGAGAGAGAGAGAGAGAGAGAGAGAGAGATAATCAGACAGAGAGAGAGAGTGGGTAGTCAGACAGAGCGAGAAAGAGAGAGTCAGACAGATAGAGAGAGAGAGAGAGAGAGAGAGTCAGAGAGAGATGGAGAGAGAGAGTGTTAGGGAGTCAGACAGAGAGAGAGAATGTGGGAGTCAGACAGACGATTGAGAGAGAGAGTGGGGGCGTCAGACAGAGAGAGAGAGGAATGATTGAGAAAGACAGGGAGGGAGTGAGAGTCAAAGAGACGGAGAGAGAAAGAGGAGGGAGTGGGTGTCAGACAGATTGAGAGAGAGAGATGGGGGGAGTCAATCAGATGGAGAGAGGGTGAGAGAGAGAGGGAGTCAGACAGAGAGATGGGAGAGAGAGATAGAGAGGGAGAGAGAGGGAGTCAGACAGATGGAGAGAGAGAGGGGGTTGAGTCAGAGAGAGGGAGTCAGGCAGAGAGATAGGGGGAAGTCAGATAGAGTGAGAGTGTGAGTGGGGGAGTCAGAGAGAGAGAGAGAGAGAGAGATATTCAGGCAGAGAGAGGGGTAGACCGACAGACAGAGAGAGAGGGTGAGTCAAACAGATAGAGAGAAAGAGTAGGGAAGTCTGACAGAGAGAGAGAGAGAGCGAGTGAGTCAGACAGAAAGGGAGATTGACAGGGGCGGAGTCAAACAAACAGAGAGAGAGAGAGAGTCGGAGAGAGAGAGAGAGAGAGGTGTGGAGGGAGTCAGACAGAGGGGACGTCACATGGACAGAGAGAGAGAGAGTGATGGAGAGAATCAAACAGAGAGAGAGTGGGGAGTAGGACAGAGAGAGAAAAAGAGAGTGAGAGTCAGACAGGGAGAGAGAGAGAGGAAGTCAGACTGAGAAGATGGAGTCAGACAACAGAGAGAAAGAGTGGGGGAGTCAGATTGAGAGAGAGATGTAGGGAGTCAAACAGAGAGAGAGGGGAGGTGTCAGACAGTCGGAGAGAGAGAGAGTGGGCAATTCAGAGAGAGAGAGACAGACATACAGAGAGAGACATAGAGACAGACAGAGAGAGGGGTGGGGAATCAAACAAAGCGAGAGAGAGTGAGTCAGACAGTGAGAGAGAGTCAGAGAGAGATGGAGAGAGAGTGAGTGGGGGAGTCAGATAGAGAGAGAGAGAAAGAGAGAGAGAGAGTGAGAGGGAGGGAGGGAGTCAGACAGAGAGAGAGAGAGAGAGAGGGTGGGAGTCAGACAGACAGATTGAGAGAGAGAGTGGAGGCGTCAGACAGAGAGAGAGAGGAATGAGTCAGAAAGAGTGAGAGAGTGAGTCAAACAGACAGAGAGAGAGAGAGAGGATGGAGTGGGTGTCAGACAGACGGAGAGGGAGAGGGGGGAGTCAGACAGATGGAGAGAGGGTGAGAGAGAGAGAGGGAGTCAGAGACAAACGGAGAGAGGGGGGAGTCAAACAGAGTAAGAGTGTGAGAGAGAGGGAGTTAGACAGAGAGAGAGATTGGGGGAGTCATACAGAGAGAGGGAGGGTCAGACAGAGAGAGCGCGAGGGAGACAGACAGAGAAAGAGAGAGAGAGAGTCAGACAAAGATAAAGAAGGAGAGGGAGGGAGTCAGACAGACGGAGAGAGAGAGTCAGACAGAGAGAGAGAGAGAGAGGGGGAGTTAGAGAGATGGAGAGAAAGAGTGGGGAAGTCAGACAGAGAGACAGACAGACAGACAGACAGACAAACAGACAGACAGAGTGAGTGTGGGGGTGTCAGGCACACAGTGATATGGAGAGAGAGAATGGGAGTCAGACAGACAAAGAGAAAGTGAGTCAGAGAGATGGCGAGAGAGGGGGAGTGGTGAGTCAGACATACAGAGAGTTAGAGAGTTGGGGAGTCAGACACAAGGATAGAGGGAGAGAGATAGAATGGGGGAGTCAGAGAGAGAGAGAGAAAGTGAGTCAGACTGACAGACAACAGAGCAAGAGGGGTTTAAAAAGACAGAGAGAGGGAGGGAGAGAGAGAGGGAGAGAGAATCAGATAGACCGACAGAGAGATAGAGAGTGGGGGAGTCAGACAGAAATAGCGGGGGAGTCAGACAGAGAGATGGCGGGGGAGTCAGTCAGACAAAGAGAAGGAGAGAGAAGGGGGTAATCAGACAGACAGACAGAGAGAGAGAGGGGGAGTCAGATAGACAGACAGAGAGAGAAGGGGAGTCAGACAGACAGAGAGAGAGAGAGAGAGAATCAGACAGAGAGAGAGAGTGGGGAGTCAAACAGAGTGTGAAAGAGAGGGCGAGTCAGACAGAGAGAGAGAGAGAGAGAGGGAGGGATCAGATAGAGAGAGGGGGGAGTCAGACAGATGGAGAGAGATAGAGAGAGAGAGTCAGACAGAGTGAGAGGAATGAGTCAGAAAGACAGAGAGAGTGGGGAGAGTGGGGAGAAGGTAGTCAGATAGACAGAGAGGAAGCGAGGGAGTCAGACAGAGAAAGAGAGTGAGAGACAGACAGAGATAGAGAGGGAGAAAGAGGGAGTCAGACAGACGGAGAGAGAGAGAGGGGTGTTAGACAGGTGGAGGGAGGGCGAGAGAGAGAGAGAGAGAGAGGGAGTAAGACAGACAGAGAGAGGGAGTCAGACAGACAGACAGAAAGGAAGAGGTGTTTAAAAAGACAGAGAGAGGGAGAGAGAGCGAGTCAAACAGAGAGACAGAGTCAGACAGACTGAGAGAGTGAGCCTAAGTGGGGGAGTCAGTCAGAGAGAGAGAGAGAGAGTCAGACAGAGATAGAGGAGGGAGAATCAGACAAACAGAGAGAGAGGGGGAGTCAGAAAAACAGACAGAGAGAGTGAGAGTGGGGGTGTCAGACAGAGAGATGGCGGGGGATTCAGCCAGACAAAGAGAAGGAGAGAGAGGGGGTAATAAGACAGAGAGAGAAGAGAGAGACAGAAAGAGAGGGACGGAGTCAGAAAGAGAATGAGATGGGGGGAGTCAGACAGATAGAGAGAGAGAGGGAGAGAGAGAGAGAGAGGGGGGGAATCAGTCAGAGAGAGGGAGGGATTCAGACAGAAAGAAAGAGTGACAGGGGGGAGTCGGACAAACTGAGATAGATGGAGAGAGAGAGAGTTGGACAGAGAGAGAGATTGGGGGAGTCATACAGAGAGAGCGCGAGGGAGACAGTCAGAGAAAGAGAGAGAGTCAGAAAAAGATAAAGAAGGAGAGGGAGGGAGTCAGACAGATGGAGAGAGAGTCTGAGTGTGGGAGTCAGACAGAGTGAGAGTGTGAGAGGGAGGGAGTTAGACAGAGAGAGAGATTGGGGGAGTCATACAGAGAGAGGGAGGGTCAGAAAGAGAGAGCGCGAGGGAGACAGTCAGAGAAAGAGAGAGAGAGTCAGACAAAGATAAAGAGGGAGAGGGAGGGAGTCAGACAGACGGAGAGAGAGTCTGAGTGTGGGAGTCAGACAGGGAGAGAGAGAGTCAGACAGAGAGAGAGGGGGGGAGTTAGACAGATGGAGAGAAATAGTGGGGAAGTCAGACAGAGACAGACAGACAGACAGACAGAGTGAGTGTGGGGGTGTCAGGCACACAGTGATATGGAGAGAGAGAATGGGAGTCAGACAGACAAAGAGAAAGTGAGTCAGAGAGATGGCGAGAGAGGGGGAGTGGTGAGTCAGACATACAGAGAGTTAGAGAGTTGGGGAGTCAGACACAAGGATAGAGGGAGAGAGATAGAATGGGGGAGTCAGAGAGAGAGAGAGAAAGTGAGTCAGACTGACAGACAACAGAGCAAGAGGGGTTTAAAAAGACAGAGAGAGGGAGGGAGAGAGAGAGGGAGAGAGAATCAGATAGACCGACAGAGAGATAGAGAGTGGGGGAGTCAGACAGAAATAGCGGGGGAGTCAGACAGAGAGATGGCGGGGGAGTCAGTCAGACAAAGAGAAGGAGAGAGAAGGGGGTAATCAGACAGACAGACAGAGAGAGAGAGGGGGAGTCAGACAGACAGAGAGAAAGGGAGTCAGAGAGATGGCGAGAGAGAGGTGGGTGGTGAGTCAGACAGAAAGATAGAGAGTTGGGGAGTCATACACAAGGATAGAGGGAGAGAGAGAGAATGGGGGAGTCAGAGAGAGAGAAAATGAGTCAGACTGACAAACAGAGAGGAAGAGGGTTTTAAAAAGACAGAGAGAGGGAGGGAGAGGGAGTCAGATAGACTGACAGAGAGATAGAGAGTGGGGGAGTCAGACAGACAAAGAGAAGGAAAGAGAGGGGGTAATCAGACAGACAGACAGAGAGAGGGAGGGAGTCAGATAGACAGACAGAGAGAGAGAAGGGGAGTCAGACAGACAGAGAGAGAGGGAGAGAGAGGGAGAGAGAGAGAGAGAGAATCAGACAGAGAGAGAGAGTGGGGAGTCAGACAGAGCGAGAAAGAGAGAGAGTCAGACACACAGAGAGAGAGAGAGAGTCAGAGATGGAGAGAGAGAGTGTTATGGAGTCAGACAGAGAGAGAGAATGTGGGAGTCAGACAGACGATTGAGAGAGAGAGTGGGGGTGTCAGACAGAGAGAGAGAGGAATGATTATGAAAGACAGAGAGAGAGTGAGAGTCAAAGAGACAGAGAGAGAAAGAGAAGGGTGTGGGTGTCAGACAGATGGAGAGAGAGAGATGGGGGGAGTCAATCAGATGGAGAGAGGGTGAGAGAGAGAGGGTCAGACAGAGAGATGGGAGACAGAGATAGAGAGGGAGAGAGAGGGAGTCAGACAGACGGAGAGAGAGGGGGATGAGTCAGAGAGAGGGAGTCTGGCAGAGAGATAGGGGGGAGTCAGACAGAGTGAGAGTGTGAGTGGGGGAGTCAGAGAGAGGGAGAGAGAGAGAGATATTCAGGCAGAGAGAGGGGTAGACCAACAGACAGAGAGAGAGGGGGAGTCAAACAGATAGAGAGAAAGAGTAGGGGAGTCAGACAGAGAGAGAGAGAGGTAGGGAGGCAGACAGACGGAGAGAGAGAGGGACTGTGGGGAAGTCAGACAGAGAGTGATACAGACAGACAGAGAGACAGACAGAGAGAGAGTGAGAGAGAGAATGGGGGAGTCAGGCACACAGAGAGAAGGAGAGAGAGAGAATGGTGAAGTCAGACAAACAGAGAGAAAGAAGGGGGAGTTAGACAGACGAGAGAGGGAGTCAGAAAGAGAAGGGGGAGTCAGACAGAGAGAGAGAGAGAGGGGAGAGAGAGTGAGTGGGGGGAATCAGACAGAGAGAGAGAGCGAGGGCATCAGACAGAAAGGGAGAGTGACGGGGGAGTCAAACAAACAGAGAGATAGAGAAAGTCAGACAGAGAGAGAGGGGTGGAGGGAGTCAGACAGAGGGGATGTCAGACGGACAGAGAGTGAGAGAGAGTGATGGAGAGAATCAAACAGAGTGGGGAGTAGGACAGAGAGAGTGAGAGTCAGACAGAGAGAGAGAGAGAGAGAGAGAAAGTCAGACTGAGAAGATGGAGTCAGACAACAGAGAGAAAGAGTGGGGGAGTCAGATAGAGAGAGAGATGTAGGGAGTCAAACAAAGAGAGAGGGGAGGTGTCAGACAGTCGGAGAGAGAGAGTGGGCAATTCTGAGAGAGAGACAGACATACAGAGAGAGACATAGAGACAGACAGAGAGAGGGGTGGTGAATCAAACAGAGTGAGAGAGAGAGTGAGTCAGACAGTGAGAGAGAGTCAGAGAGAGATGGAGAGAGAGAGTGAGTGGGGGAGTCAGATAGAGAGAGATAGAGAGAGAGAGAGAGAGGGAGGGAATCAGACAGAGACAAAGAGAGGGAGGGTGTCAGACAGACAGATTGAGTGAGAGAGTGGGGGCATCAGACAGAGAGAGAGAGGAATGAGTCAGAAAGAGAGAGAGAGAGAGTGAGAGTCAAACAGCAGAGAGAGAGAGAGGATAGAGTGGGTGTCAGACAGAGAGGGAGAGGGGGGAGTCAGACAGATGGAGAGAGGGTGTGAGAGAGAGAGAGGGAGTCAGAGACAAACAGAGAGAGGGGGGAGTCAAACAGAGTGAGAGTGTGAGAGGGAGGGAGTTAGACAGAGAGAGAGATTGGGGGAGTCATACAGAGAGATGGAGGGTCAGACAGAGAGAGCGCGAGGGAGACAGACAGAGAAAGAGAGAGAGAGATTCAGACAAAGATAAAGAAGGAGAGGGAGGGAGTCAGACAGACGGAGAGAGAGTCTGAGTGTGGGAGTCAGACAGGGAGAGAGAGAGTCAGACAGAGAGAGAGAGAAAGATGGAGTTAGACAGATGGAGAGAAATAGTGGGGAAGTCAGACAGGGAGACCGACAGACAGACAGACAGACAAACAGACAGACAGAGTGAGTGTGGGGGTGTCAGGCACACAGAGAGAGGGAGAGAGAGAGTGGGAGTCAGACAGACAGAGAGAAAGGGAGTCAGAGAGATGGCGAGAGAGGGTGGGGTGGTGAGTCAGACAGACAGAGAGATAGAGAGTTGGGGAGTCAGACACAAGGATAGAGGGAGAGAGAGAGAATTGGGGAGTCAGAGAGAGAGAGAAAGTGAGTCAGACTGACAGACAGAGAGGAAGAGGGGTTTAAAAAGACAGAGAGAGGGAGGGAGAGAGAATCAGATATACTGACAGAGAGATAGAGAGTGGGGGAGTCAGACAGAAATAGCGGGGGAGTCAGACAGACAAAGAGAAGGAGAGAGAAGGGGGTAATCAGACAGACAGACAGAGAGAGGGAGGGAGTCAGATATACAGACAGAGATAGAAGGGGAGTCAGACAGACAGAGAGAGAGAGAGGGAGAGAGAGAGAGAGAGACAGAATCAGACAGAGAGAGAGAGTGGGGAGTCAAACAGAGTGTGAAAGAGAGGGAGAGTCAGACAGAGAGAGAGAGAGGGAGGGAGTCAGATAGAGAGAGGGGGGAGTCAGACAGGTGGAGAGAGAGAGAGGGGTGTTAGACAGATGGAAGGAGGGCGAGAGAGAGAGAGAGAGAGAGTAAGACAGACAGAGAGAGGGAGTCAGACAGACAGACAGAAAGGCAGAGGTGTTTAAAAAGACAGAGAGGGGGAGAGAGAGCGAGTCAAACAGAGAGACAGAGTCAGACAGACTAAGAGAGTGAGCCTGAGTGGGGGAGTCAGTCAGAGAGAGAGAGAGAGTCAGACAGATAGAGGAGGGAAAATCAGACAAACAGAGAGAGCGGGGAAGTCAGAAAAACAGACAGAGAGAGTGAGAGTGGGGGTGTCAGACAGAGAGATGGCGGGGGATTCAGACAGACAAAGAGAAGGAGAGAGAGGGGGTAATAAGACAGACAGAGAGAGAGAGAGAGAGAGAGAGAGAGAGAGAGAGAGAGAGAGGGACGGAGTCAGAAAGAGAAGAGATGGGGGGAGTCAGACAGACAGAGAGAGAGAGGGAGAGAGAGAGAGAGAAAGGGGGGGAATCAGGCAGAGAGAGAGAGGGAGGGATTCAGACAGAAAGAGTGACAGGGGGGAGTCAGACAAACTGAGATAGATAGAGAGAGAGAGAATTGGACAGAGAGGGAGGGATGGAGGGAGTCGAACAGAGAATGGGGTGTCAGACGGATAGAGAGAGAGTAAGAGGGAGAGTCAGACAGAGAGAGAAAGAGAGGGAGAGTCAGTCAGAGAGAGAAAGAGAGGGAGAGTCAGACAGAGAGAGAGGGAATTAGACAATGGAGAGAGAGAATGAGGGAGTCAGACAGAGAGATGTAGAGAGTCAAACAGAGAGAGAGATGGGATGTGTCAGACAGTCGGAGAGAAAGAGAAAGTGGGGAATTCAGAGAGAGACAGACAGACAGAGAGAGATATAGAGACATACAGAGAGAGAGAGGGGTGGGGAGTTTGACAGAGCGAGAGAGAGAGAGTCAGACAGACAGAGAGAGAGAGGGTCAGAGAGAGATGGAGAGAGAGAGAGTGGGGAAGTCAGACAGAGAGAGAGAGAGAGTGTGAGAGAGAGAGAGAGAGGGAGGGAGGGAGTCAGACAGAGAAAGAGAGATGATGGGAGTCAGACAGATGGATTCAGAGAGAGAGAGTGGGGGGGTCAGACAGAGAGACAGAAGAAAGAGTCAGAAAGACAGAGAGTGAGAGTCAAACAGATGGAGAGAAAGAGAGGAGGGAGTGGGTGTCAGACAGATGGAGGGAGAGGGGAGGAGTCAGACAGATGGAGAGAGTGTGAGAGAGAGAGAGAGAGGGAGTCAGACAGAGACAGAGAGAGGGTTGGAGTCAGACAGACAGATTGGATGCATCAGACAGAGAGAGGAATGAGGCAGAAAGACAGTGAGAGATGAGAGTCAAACAGACGGAGAGAGAGAGGAAAGAGTGGGTGTCAGACAGACAGAAAGAGAGAGGGGGGGTTAGACAGATAGAGATAGAGTGAGAGAGAGAGAGAGAGACGGAGTTAGAGACAGACAGAGAGAGGGGGAGAGAGAGAGAGAGAGACAGGGAGTCGAGGAGACTGAGAGTGTGAGAGAGAGCCAGACAGATGGAGATAGTGAGCGTTAGTGGGGGAGTCAGTCAGAGAGTTAGGTGGGAGTCAGATGGAGTGAGAGTGTGAGTGTGGGAGTCAGAGAGAGAGAGAGAGAGAGAGAGAGAGAGAGAGAGAGAGAGAGAGAGAGAGAGAGAGAGAGAGAGATATTCAGGCAGAGAGAGGGGTAGACCGACAGACAGAGAGGGAGGGGGTGTCAAACAAATAGAGAGAAAGAGTAGGGAGGTCAGACAGAGAGAGAGAGAGAGAGAGAATGGGGGAGTCAGGCACACAGAGAGAGGGAGAGAGAGAGAATGGTGAAGTCAGACAGACAGAGAGTGCGAGAAGGGGGAGTTAGACAGATGAGAGAGCGAGTCAGAAAGAGAAAGAGAAGGGGGAGTCAGACAGATAGACAGAGAGAGGGGAGAGAGAGAGAGGGGGGGAATCAGACAGAGAGAGAGAGCAAGGGAGTTAGACAGAAAGGGAGAGTGACAGTGGGGAGTCAAACAAACAGAGAGAGAGAGAGTCAGACAGAGAGAGAGAGGGGTGGATGGAGTCAGACACAGGGGATGTCAGACGGACAGAGAGAGAGAGAGAGAGAGAGAGAGAGAGAGAGAGATATTCAGGCAGAGAGAGGGGTAGACCGACAGACAGAGAGAGAGGGGGAGTCAAACAGATAGAGAGAAAGAGTAGGGGAGTCAGATGGAGAGAGAGAGAGAGAGAGAGAATGGGGGAGTGAGGCACACAGAGAGAGGGAGAGAGAGAGAATGGTGAAGTCAGACAGACAGACAGAGAGAGAGAGAAAGGGGGAGTTAGACAGAGAGAGCGAGTCAGAAAGAGAAAGAGAAGGGGAGTCAGATAGACAGAGAGAGAGAGAAAGTCAGACAGAGAGAGAGAAGGGTGGAGGGAGTCAGACAGAGGGGATATCAGACGGACAGAGAGTGAGAGAGAGAGTGATGGAGAGAATCAAACAGAGAGAGAGAGTGGGGAGTAGGACAGAGAGAGAAAGAGAGTGAGAGTCAGACAGAGAGAGAGAGAGAGAGGAAGTCAGACTGAGAAGATGGAGTCAGACAACAGAGAGAAAGAGTGGGGGAGTCAGGCAGAGAGAGAGATGTAGGGAGTCAAACAGAGAGAGAGGGGAGGTGTCAGACAGTCGGAGAGAGAGAGAGTGGGCAATTCAGAGAGAGAGAGAGACATACAGAGAGAGACATAGAGACAGACAGAGAGAGGGGTGGGGAATCAAACAGAGCGAGAGAGAGAGAGAGTGAGTCAGACAGTGAGAGAGAGTCAGAGAGGGAGAGAGAGTGAGTGGGGGTCAGATAGAGAGAGAGAGAGAGGGAGAGAGAGAGAGAGAGGGAGGGAGGGAGTCAGACAGAGACAGAGAGAGGGTGGGAGTCAGACAGACAGATTGAGAGAGAGTGGGGGGGGCGTCAGACAGAGAGAGAGAGGAATGAGTCAGAAAGAGAGAGAGATAGAGAGAGAGTCAAACAGACAGAGAGAGAGAGAGAGGATGGAGTGGGTGTCAGACAGACGGAGAGGGAGAGGGGGGGAGTCAGACAGATGGGGAGAGGGTGAGAGAGAGAGGGAGTCAGAGACAAACAGAGAGAGGGGTGAATCAAACAGAGTGAGAGTGTGAGAGAGAGGGAGTTAGAAAGAGAGAGAGATTGGGGGAGTCATACAGAGAGAGAGAGGGTCAGACAGAGAGAGCGCGAGGGAGACAGACAGAGAAAGAGAGCGAGAGTCAGAAAAAGATAAAGAGGGAGAGGGAGGGAGTCAGACAAACGGAGAGAGAGCCAGAGTGTGGGAGTCAGAAAGGGAGAGAGTCAGACAGAGAGAGTGAGAGGGAGTTAGACAGAGCGAGAAAGAGAGTCAGACAGACAGAGAGAGAGAGAGAGAGAGTGTCAGAGAGAGATGGAGAGAGACAGTGTTAGGGAGTCAGACAGAGAGAGAGAATGTGGGAGTCAGACAGACGATTGAGAGAGAGAGTGGGGGCATCAGACAGAGAGAGGAATGATTGAGAAAGACAGAGAGAGAGTGAGAGTCTGAGACGGAGAGAGAAAGAGGAAGGAGTGGGTGTCAGACAGATGGAGAGAGAGAGATGGGGGGAGTCAATCAGATGGAGAGAGGGTGAGAGAGACAGTGAGTCAGACAGAGAGATGGGAGACTGAGATAGAGAGGGAGAGAGAGGGAGTCAGACAGACAGAGCTAGAGAGGGGGATGAGACAGAGAGAGGGAGTCAGGCAGAAAGATAGGGGGAGTCAGATGGAGTGAGAGTGTGAGTGGGGGAGTCAGAGAGAGAGAGAGAGATATTCAGGCAGAGAGAGGGGTAGACCGACAGACAGAGAGAGAGGGGGAGTCAAACAGATAGAGAGAAAGAGTAGGGGAGTCAGATGGAGAAAGAGAGAGAGAGAGAATGGGGGAGTGAGGCACACAGAGAGAGGGAGAGAGAGAGAATGGTGAAGTCAGACAGACAGACAGACAGACAGAGAGAGAAAGGGGGAGTTAGACAGATGAGAGAGCGAGTCAGAAAGAGAAAGAGAAGGGGAGTCAGACAGACAGAGAGAGAGAGAGAAAGTCGGACAGAGAGAGAGAAGGGTGGAGGGAGTCAGACAGAGAGGATGTCAGACGGACAGAGAGTGAGAGAGAGAGAGAGTGATGGAGAGAATCAAACAGAGAGAGAGAGTGGGGAGTAGGACAGAGAGAGAAAGAGAGTGAGAGTCAGACAGAGAGAGAGAGAGAGAGAGAGGAAGTCAGACTGAGAAGATGGAGTCAGACAACAGAGAGAAAGAGTGGGGGAGTCAGACAGAGAGAGAGATGTAGGGAGTCAAACAGAGAGAGAGGGGAGGTGTCAGACAGTCAGAGAGAGAGAGAGTGGGCAATTCAGAGAGAGAGACAGACATACAGAGAGAGACATAGAGACAGACAGAGAGAGGGGTGGGGAATCAAACAGAGCAAGAGAGAGAGTGAGTCAGACAGTGAGAGAGAGTCAGAGAGAGATGGAGAGAGAGTGAGTGGGGGAGTCAGATATAGAGAGAGAGAGAGAGAGAGAGAGGGAGGGAGTCAGACAGACAGATTGAGAGAGAATGGGGGCATCAGACAGAGAGAGAGAGAGGAATGAATCAGAAAGAGAGAGAGAGTGAGAGTCAAACAGACAGAGAGAGGGAGAGAGAGGATGGAGTGGGTGTCAGACAGACGTAGAGGGAGCGGGGGTGGAGTCAGACAGATGGAGAGAGGGTGAGAGAGAGAGAGAGGGTGTCAGAGACAAACAGAGAGAGGGGGGAGTCAAACAGAGTGAGAGTGTGAGAGAGAGGGAGTTAGACAGAGAGAGGGAGTCAGACAGACAGAGAGATTGGGGGTGTCATACAGAGAGAGGGAGGGTCAGACAGAGATAGCGCGAGGGGAGACAGACAGAGAAAGGGAGAGAGAGTCAGACAAAGATAAAGAGGGAGAGGGAGGAAGTCAGACAGATGGAGAGAGAGTCTGAGTGTGGGAGTCAGACAGGGAGAGAAAGAGAGTGAGAGAGACAGAGAAAGAGGGAATCAGACAACAGAGAGAAAGAGTGGGGGAGTCAGACAGAGAGAGAGATGTCGGGTGTCAGTCAGAGAGAGAAGGGAGGTGTCAGACAGTCAGAGAGAGAGAGACAGTGGGCAATTCAGAGAGAGAGAGACATAGAGACACAGACAGAGGGGTGGGGAGTTAGACAGAGTGTGTGAGAGAGAGAGAGAGAGAGAGAGAGTCAGACGGACAGAGAGAGAGAGAGTCAGAGAGAGAGAGTGAGTGGGAGAGTCAGACAGAGAGAGAGAGAGAGAGAGGGAGGGAGTCAGACAGATGGAGATATTGAGCTTGAGTGGGTGAGTCAGTCAGAGAAAGAGAGAGATGGGGAAGAGAGGGAGTCAAACAGAGAGAGAGAGAGAGAGGAGAGAGAGAGAGAGGCTGTCAGACTGACAGAGAGAGTAAGAGAGAGAGTCAGAGAGAGAATGGGGGGCAGTTAGAAAAAGTGAGTGGGGAAGTCAGACATAGAGAGAGTCAGACAGAGATAGAGAGGGAATGAGTCAGGCAGAGAGAGAGTGAGAGGTGGGAGTCAGACAAACTGAGTGAGAGAGAGAGTCAGACAAAGGGAGAGAGAGAGTCAGACAGAGAGAGGAGTCATACAGATGGAAAGAGTGAGAGTGAGTGGGGGTGTCAGACAGACAGAGAGAAATGGAGTCAGATAGACAGAGAGGAAGAGTGGTTTGAAAAGAAAGAGAGAAGGAGTCAGACAGAGAGAGGTGGGTAGTAAGACAGAGAGAGAGAGAGTCAGACAGAGAGAGAAACAGAGGGACAGAGAGTGAGACAGAGAGAAAATGAGGGGGGAGTTAGAAAGAGAGTAGGGAAGTCAGACAGAGAAATATATATAGAGAGAGTCAGACAGAGAAAAGGGGATCAGACAGAGAGAGAGAGGGAGAATCAGACAGAGAGGGAGAGAGAGAGGGAGAGAGAGAAACACAGAGAGAGATAGAGTGGGGGAGTCAGACAGACAGAGAGAAATAGAGAGGGAGTCAGAAAGACGGGGGGAAGTCAGACACAGAGAGAGAGAGTTGCGGATTCAAACAGAGAGAGTGTCGGAGAGATAGACAGAGAGAAACAGAGAGAGAGAGAGTGAGACAGAGAGAAAGTTAGGGGGGAGTTAGACAGAAAGAGAAAGAGGGAGAGAGTAGGGAAGTCAGACAGAGAGAGAGAGAGAGAGGGAGGGAGGAAGAGAGTGAGAGGGGGGAGTCAGACAAACTGAGAGAGAGAAAAAGAGAGAGGGGAAGTCAGACAGAGAAATAGAGAGAGTCAGACAGAGAGAGAGAGGGGGTGAATCAGACAGAGAGTGAGAGAGAGGGGGAGAGAGTCAGACACAGAGTGAGAGATAAAGTGGGGGAGTCAGACAGAGAGAGAGTGAGAGGGAGTCAGAGAGTGAGACAGAGAAAGTGAGAGAGGGATTCAAAGAGAGAGAGAGAGAGAGGGGAGGGGGAGAATCAGGCAGAGAGAGAGAGAGAGAGAGAGAGAGAGAGAGAGAGGGAATCAGTCAGACAGAGAGACAGAGGGGGGTGAGAGTCAGACAGACGGAGAGAGAGAGAGGGAGGCAGACAGACAGACAGACAGATAGTGATTGAGTCAGACATACGGAGAGAGAGAGAGAGTGGAAAGAGAAAAGGGGAAAAAAACTTGAGAATTCCTGGTTGGCTTCACCTTTTGGAATTTAGACAACTGATTAATAAAAATGATTCTGCTCCTGTTTTGAGGGGATGATGGAAAAGAGGGCTTAGAGAGAGTGAGAGAGAATGTGTGAGAGAGAGAGAGAGAGAGAGAGCTGAGGTAAAGGCACCATGGGAAGTGTGGGAGTGCTTATACCTTGAGCTCAGAATGTCAGTGATATACAGTACCTTTACACAGAGAGAGGTGGGGAGTGTGGAACGAGCTGAAGTGGTGAATGTCGGCTCAGTTTGGACATTTAAGAAAAGTTGTCTGGGTGCAAGTCAGTGGGGATTAGACAGAATCATAGTTCAGCACAGTCCGAAGGCCTGCTTCTATGCTGTAGGGATCGACAAACACTAAAAAGAGTAGCCTGGAGTCCGTTCCCCGCCCTCCCCCCCCCCCCCCCCCAATCTATTATTTCACCAGGTGCAAATAAATTCCAGCAGTTCCAACCTGGAATGAACTCAACCACCGAAATGTTAGTATTTTCATCTTTGCTATACAAATGACATTATTTGACCTGTGGAGTTTCGGCAGCCTTGTGTCATTACTCCAACACCTGACCACGGGCATCGCTGGGGAAATGAGTGGAATCAAAACTGTCTCAATCCTTCACCCGCTGCCGGCAGAGTCCCAGAATGTCCAGCCCGTCCATCTCTGGAGGGCCCAGCGCGTTTCTGGAGAAACCCACTCACCAAACAAAGATCTGTCGGACAACCTTGCATTGCCACCGGCCTGATGAGCCAACACCAGGACCCCAAGCATCAGCAGCAACAATTTCAGCATCTTCCGTCCAGCACCTCAATGTGAGTGAGGCCAACGGGTGTGAGGAGCCTTTATATATAATCCAGTGGCACGTTCTGCAGTTAAAACATTACCCATCTTGAAATGAGACCAGGTCTCCCTGAAGATCGTCGATACCTCTTCAAAACAGCTTGACTTTGTGGAACCAACTTTCAGCTTCAGGAGAAAGTGACCATCATTCAGGATAGGATCAGCCCAGAATTATGCCCCTTCCACCCCCGATCTAGCAGAGGCAGTTAAAATGCTGGAGGACTCTGCAGGACTCGAAGCATCCACAGTCATGCAGATTTCACTCCCGCCTCCTGCCCCGCGGGATCTTGCTGCGCCAGCATTGGCTGCCGTTCACTGGCAGGAGTCTGGAGTGCATTGTTCACTTCAAGCTGTGAGAATCTCACTTCTGGTCCAACGGTGAAATGGCCTGGATGAAAGGGGGGGCGGGAAGTTTGCAGATGACACCAAGGTTGGAGTACGAAGCTGAGGCAGGGTATGGAGTTGGGCAGAAAGGGTGCAGACGGGTTTCAATCCGGATCATGTGGGAGGCGATGGAGGACAAAGCTGAGGCAGGGTGTGGAGTTGGGCAGAAAGGGTGCAGACGGGTTTCAATCCGGATCATGTGGGAGGTGATGGAGGACAAAGCTGAGGCAGGGTGTGGAGTTGGGCAGAAAGGGTGCAGACAGGTTTCAATCCAGATCATGTGGGAGGTGATGGATTTTGGAAGGACAAACCAGAAGGTTGAGTTACAGGGTTACTTAAGAGTGTGGATGAACAGAGGGACCAAATGGAGTCCAAATCCATACATCCCTCAAGGTTGCTGCACAGGTTGATTGGATAGTTAAGAAGGCCTATGGGACCCTGGGCTTCATTAATGGGGGGAGTGAGTTCAGGAGAAGAGAGGTCACATTGCAATTCTACAAATCTCTGGTGAGTCTACACTTGGAGTATTGTGTTCAGTTCTGGTCCCCTCATTACAGGAAGGATGTGGAAGCTATGGAGAGGGTGCAGAAGAGATTCACCAGGAGGTTGCCTGGATTCTCTTTCTGCTCGACCAGCTGAATCAAAAATGGTTTTTATTCAATTCACGTTGAAATCAAAGACATTTGGCCACACTTCTTGTTCTGATTTTTTTCAATAATTGTTTCTCTCTAGTCTCTGCCTTTCTTTAACTCTCTCTCTCTCTCTCTCTCCATCCCCTCTCTCCCCACTCCCTCTTTCTCCCTCACACTCTTTCTCACTTTTCCTCACCTCCTCTCTCTTTCTACCTCTGAAATTCTCTCTCCCCTCTCTCTCCCTCCCCATCTCCCCCTCTATCTCTCTCCCTTTTCCTCTCTTTCCTTCCCCTCTCTCTCTATCTCCCCCCTTTCACTCTCCCTCTAACTCTCTCTCCCTCCTCATCTCCCTCTTTATCTCTCTCCCTCTTCCTTTTCCTCCCTCTTTCCCTCCCCTCTCTCTCTCCTCATCTCCCCCTCTTATCTCTCTCCCTCTTCCTTTTCCTCCCTCTTTCCCTCCCCTCTCTCCTCATCTCCCCCTCTATCTCTCTCCCTCTTCCTTTTCCTCCCTCTTTCCCTCCCCTCTCTCTCCCTCATCTCCTCATCTCTCTCTCTCCCTTTTCCTCTTTCCCTCCCCTCTCTCTTTCCCTCTACCTCTCTCTCTCCCTCCTCATCTCCCCCTCTATCTCTTGCCTTTTTCCCCTCTCTTCTCTTCCTCTCCCCATCTCCCTTTCTCCTCTCCCTCTTTCTCTCTCTTTCCCTCCCCCTCTCTCTTTCCATGCTCTCCCTCTTCCCCCCTCCCTCTCTCTCCCCCCATCTCTCCCTCTATCTCTCCCCTCTCCCTCTCCTTCTTCCTCTCTCTCTCTCTCTCCCTCTCCCCTCTCTCTTTCCCCCCTCTCTCTCTCCCCCACCTGGCTATTCCATCCTCATCATGGGTGTTCATTTTTTTATAATCTCCTGTTCAGCAGTGGGGATTTATTAAATATTTGCCTCTGAAGCGGAACTGGCCCATCTTCAATTGCTGCTCTTTTTGAGAGCCCTGTTACCTGTCGACGTCTGCACAAATCACCTATTAGGTGCTGTCTGTTACAGTGTGCAAAGTTTAAACAGTAAACCGTCACCACATGCCAGGAGACAGAGTGCCTGCCCACTAATCCGGAGAGAATTCCTGGTTGGCTTCATATCCCGGAATTTAGACCACTGATTAATCTAGTAAAAAGTGACAGAGAAAGGGGGGAGAGAGAGAAAGGAGAAAGAGGGGGAATGGGAAAGGGGGAAAGAAACGGAAATGTTCCCTCTTCAACCTGCTTCCATCGGGGAGGAGGTCCAGGAGCTTGAAGATAAGCCCCCAGTGGCACAAGGGCAGCTTCTTCCCCCACGCCAGCAGATTTCTGACCCACAGACATTCCCTCACCCTCTCCTATTTGTTTGCACTATTGATTTATCTTTGAAATGTAATTTATAGCAATATTTGCACTGTGATCCTTCCGCAAATCAACAAATTCCGCGACGGGTTCATGGCCATAAATTCCACTCATGATTGGAGAATAAATAATCAATTTCTGTACATCAGGATCTCACAAATATCTACGTGAGCAAGTTCAGGTTTTATTGGGGCAGTAATTTGTTCTTTCAGTTAAAACCAGAGATTAAAACAGAATGGCAATGTAATGTTTCTCACTCTCTTTCTCTTTCTCTCTCTCCCTCACTTGCTCTCCCTTTCACTCTCTCTCCCATTCTCTCTCTCACTCACTCTCTCCCATTCTCTATCTTCCATTCTCTCTCTCCCATTCTCTACCTCTCCCATTCTCTCTTTCTCACTCACTCTTTCCCATTCTCTCACTCACTCACTCTCCCCCACCCCCTGGATCTCTTTCTCTCTCTCTCTCTCTCTCTCTCTCTCCTTCTCTCCCCCTCCAACTGGATAGCATTAACATCAATGTCTCTGATTTTGTTAGAAACCACTCCCCCTCCATCTCCTTCCCCTGTCTCTTTCTCTCTCTCACTCTTTTCCCTCTTCCCTCTGTCTCCTTCCACAGAGCCAAAATCAATTCTCACCTCTCTTATCCTATATTGAGTTTGTTGGTATGGACTCCACCCCCTCCCCTCCCACCAACCTTTAATTCAGATGCCTGTCTTTTCTTCACTCACACCTTGTTATAGGGCTCAGGCTCGAAACATCTTTACCTCCTGTGGACGCTGCGACACCAACTGAGTTCCTCCAGCATCTGTGTTTTGGCTACAGTCACTGTGCCTGTAGACTTTCATGTTTTACAACCAGGAGATCTAATTAGGATTAGATTTTAGAATCAGATTTCAGATTTATTGTACAATACAACCCTGAGATTCCTTTTTCCTGCAGGCAAGGCAGAACTACCACTTATCAGCAGTGCAAAAAATAACTGTACTCAACATACACGTGTAAACAAATAAAGAAATGTAAACAAACTGACTGCGCAATACAGAGAGAATTTTTAAAAATCAATAAAATGTACAAGTCAGAGTCCTTAAATGAGTCCCTGATTGAGTTTGTCATTGGGGAGTCTAATGGTGGAGGGGGAGCAGCTGTTCCTGAACCTGGGGGCTGGAGGTGGAGGGGGAGCAGCTGTTCCTGAACCTGTGGGGCTGGAGGTGGAGGGGGAGCAGCTGTTCCTGAACCTGGGGGCTGCAGGTGGAGGGGGTGTGGATCTCCGACGGCAGCATTCCCTGTGGATGCTCTCGACAGGGTGGGGGAGGGTTTTTCCGGTGATGTCCTGGGCTGTGTCCGCTACCTTTTGCAGGGCACACAATGCATAGAGAGAATGTTCTCATTCGGAAAAGGGAGAAGAACCAGAGGCTTCAGATCATTAACAAAGAAATTCATTTGTTTTACACAGCGAGACCTTGCCATCTGAAATGCGTTGACGAGCAGGGCAGTGAAAGGCTGATTCAATGGGGGCTTTTCAATCAGAATTCGAAGACAACTCAACAGACAACAAATTGCTGGGTTAGAGAGGAGACTGAAAGGGTTGAATGGATCCCTTCCCTGCAGATATTCTCCATGGACCTCGCGATTCAGGGGAGAGTTTATTTATTTTTTTTTAATTTGATATTTAGACATACAGCACAGTAACAGACCCTTCTGGCCCATGAGCCCGCGCCGCCCAATTTACACCCAATTAACCAAAAAACCCCAATGCCTATTTTTTTTAGAACGGGGGAGGAAATTGGAGCACCGGGAGAGAACCCGCACAGGCCTGCTGAGAGAACGTGCAAACTCCTCACCGGTGGCGTGGGATTCGGAATCCGGTCCCGATCACCGGAGCTGGAACAGCGTGGCGCTAAACATGGCACCCTGAAGAGAGTCAAGGAGGAACTTTGTCTCCCAGAGAGGAGAGGGTCTGTAGAATTCTCTGCCCGAGGAAGCAGCAGACCCATCTCTCTATTGAACACACGGATAGACACAGAATCAGGATTTATTGTCACGAACACATCATGATATTCGTCATTTTATTGCAACATCACAGGTGCAAATATTGCTCCAAATTATAATTCATAAATAGGTAAATAGTGGAAGATTTTTGATTTTTGAGAGGGGAATTATGAGTTACAGAGAGCGAGTGGGTAAGTGGAGTTAAGTCCTAGGTCAGGTTAGCGTGATCTTATTGAAAGGTGAAGCAGGCTCGATGGGCCAAATAGCCGATGCCTGCTCCTGTTTAATTTTAAATTTTAAATTTAGACGTAAAGCACGGTAACAGGCCCTTCTGGCCCAAGAGCCCCGCGCTGCCCAATTTACACCCAATAAACCTACAGCCCCCGGTACGTTTCGAATGGTGGGAGGAAATTGGAACCTCCCCAGGGGAAAACCCCATGCAGGCAGGGCGGAATCCGAACCCGGGACGCTGACGCTGCGCTAACCTCTACGTTAACCACTTTTACACTCTCGTTAGATTCCATGATCTCCCCTTTGCGAATCTTGGATTTGGTCACATTAAATTGGTTCAATCATTGCTTGGGTCTGTCATTTGATGTATTTAATGAGAAACGAGTTGGTACAGAGATCTGACGCTCGTCGTCTGGGTCGCCTGTTACTGATCACTAATCCTGCCCAGTCACCGATTTGATATAAGTGCCTTCGCTCGCTCAGTCTGGCCACTGAGCTGGAGAGAGGAGAGGATGCAGGCAGTGCTCTTGACACTTGATGTCCTGTTGCTGATCCAGCCCATTCTTGCCAATGAGAGAGCGGAACCAAGATTCCTTTTTGGTGTGGATTTCTTGGGAAATATTCTGCAGAAAATAGAGGGTGAGGGGGTGGGGGGTGGGGGGGGGCAGGGGTGGTGATAACAAGAGTTCTTTTCCCCTGGTTTGTAAGACTCCAGAACAACGGGAGTGTCGGAGTAAAAGGTCTGAATGCTTGAGATTCTCAACCTGATCGGCTGGATTAGGAACTCGCTTCAACACCACAAAGAGTAGAACTGGAACGATACAGAGAAGATTAGCCTGGTCCTGACGCACGGATGTCACGCAAATCTGATTGGCGCGGTTGGTGTAGCGGTGAGCGCCACGGTGTTACAGCGCCAGCAAATAGGGTTTGAATCTTGCGTTGTCTGTACGTTCTTCCCGTGTCTGACCGGGGGTTCCAGTTTCCTCCCACCATTCGAAATATACCAGGGGGCTGCAGGTTAATTGGGTGTAATTAGGTGGCATGGACTCGCGGGCCAGAAGGGCTTTTTACGGCACTGTACGTCTGTATATAAAAATACCCCAGGTGGTCTGTCCCTGAATGGCCAGGAAGAGGATTTGATGAACAGCCCACAGTATGGGAGAGGTTCGGTCTTGATTATACCGTATGCTATGAGAGCCCATGGGGCAGAGTGGTCTCTTTTTAATTGATTTCTAATTTAATTTTAGGCGTACAGTGTGGCAACAGGCCTTTCAGGCCCACGAGCCCGTGCCTGTAAAGTTACACCCAATTAACCTCCAACCCCTGGTTCGTTTTGAAGGGTGGGAGGAAACCAGAGCCCGCCCCCCCCCCTCCCGGGGTAAACCTACACAGACCAGGGGAGGGGGGAGAATGCACAAACTCCTTATAGACCCTGTGGGATTCGAACCCGCCTTAACGGAGTGACGCTCCCCCCTCTGCACTGCCCTCGTTTTCTCCGCCTCCCCGCTCGCTTCTGAGAGCTGTATTACGTCCCCCCATTATTTTTAGCTCACTTTCCATCACTTTAAGCGAGTGAAACCCTGCAACTGTTCAACTGTGAGCTGAAGGCAGCGTGTTACTAAATTGGGTCCATCTGAAGAGAGAGGATGGGGGCCCTGGGAAGCCTGGCTGCAGAGACCATGTGTGACCAACAGATTCAAAACTGAGGCCACTATTTTGGTCAGGGGCCATTTTAAAAATGAGCACTTGGAGAAGCATCGTTTGCAGGGATGCTGTGCCGAATGTGACCTCATATGGTGATAGGCAGGTTCCTCCATGTAACAGGGGAAGGAGGATCCCACTCTGTGACCAAAGAAAAGGGGACTTGTTGAATCCCATTGTGGTCAAAGGAAGGGAATTACTGAATCCCAAGGTGGCTAAAAGGCATTTCTCCAGAAGCATCTCAACAAGGATTTCAAGAGTTAATACACAGTCTGTAATCTCCCCACCCCCCATCCCCCGTCTCTCCCACCTACTCCATGAACTCTGCATCCATCTAAACCCTGCGTGTCGACAATGGATTTTCTGAGACTGAACTTCCAGAATTAGGCCAGAGCTGTAGTAGCAAAGGCATCAAACACACACACACACACACACACACACACACACACACACACACACACGTAGATTTGCGCACAGTTGGGGGTTATATTGATAAGGTGTTACAGTATTGTTGATTAATAGTTTAAAATAATTATATTAAATATAACACTGCTCGGGACAGTTTCTGTTGCTGCCGCCGTCTGGTCCGTAACAGCGCAGATCTCTCAAATCTTTCTCTCTTCACTTCAGATAAGGCATTAGCCTGCGAAGTGGCCGGTGGTGGGTGCAGGCCAGGATCTTGCCACAGAGATGAGATGTACATCCCTGATAAGTGCATCCTCTTCTACAAGTGTTGCAAGAAGAAAAGAAGAACAGATTCCAGCTAAAGCTGCCTCCGGTATCTCAACATAAGTGATCTTTAATCCGGCCTCCCTACGAATGCATAGGCCTTATCAATTCTATCCTGTTTAATATATGAATAAAACCTTGATTAAGCCAACTTCTAATGACCGTGTTTTATTTCATGGGTAAAATACAAAAGTCTGCAGACACCGTGGTCAAAGATAAGACCCAATGCTGAAGAAATTCATGACCGAGAATTTGTTATTTTGCAGCAGGAAATATTGCTGTGAATTTGATTTTTTTAAAAACAAATAAATTATTGCAAAAGAAGAGAGAGTTAGGTAGTAAAACACAATGTTGGAGAACCCCACAGGTCAAACCGTATATTTTATGTAGCAAAGATAAAGACGTTTCGGGCTTGAGCCCTTCATCCATGACAGCAGATGCCTGGACAAAATGTTGGAGGGGAGGGACAGGAGAAGGAGCCCGGTCCCACTGGCAGGAGGTGAGAGGTGGATTAAGGGAGGGAGGGCGTAGCAATGAACGGGGTGGGGGGGAAAATGGCTCTGTGAATGGAGAGGGAAAGTGGGGTGGAGAGCTGAAGGAAAGGAGACGGAGGGACGGGAGGGAGGACGGGGAGCGGGCCTGGCAGAAACCAGGAGATTCGCCCTTTGATGCCATCCAGTTGGAAGGTGCCCAGATGGAAAATCAAGCGCTGCTCCTCCGATTTGCGGGGTGGTCCCGATGGGATGGAACACAGACACGAGTGGGGTGCGGAATTGGAAAAGGACAGCCACTGGGAGATCCCTGTCACTGGTGCGGACTGAGTGAAGGTGCTCAGCAAAGCGACCTCCCAGTCGGCGCCCAATTAACCCACAATAGGGAGCACCGGTTGCAGGAGATCACTCCTGCAGATACACAGGTGAAGTGTGGCTTCACTTGGACAGACTGTTTGGACCCCCAAATAATGGTGAGGGAGGAGGTGTGGACGCAGTATAATATCATATTAGAATCAGTGTGGCCAATATATTTTATAAAATAACTTACGAAGGCAAAGATGTGAGGAAAATAATGTTTGAAGAGTAAGTTTCTCAGACTCCGGCCTTTGGTGGATTTGATGAAGGCTATCCTTGCTAATGGACCAACGCCAGTCATCGTTCTCCCTCTGCCGACTCCCGCCGGGGGCACCGGTCGCATTGTCTGCTTCGAGATCATTGCTGGCTGTTGCACGGGGCATGGAGAGGACCTTTCAGCCGGAGAACCTGAATGGCGCGGCCCTGAGGCCCGGTACCCGATCGCATCTTGCGCCCCCACCCCGGCAGTTCCTTTCCCCATTTTTATGCCCTTTCTTTCCTGACTCGAAAAGTTGACTGGCTCTCTCTCCCCATGGATGCTGCCTGTCCATTTCCCACCCCGAGTCCCTTCAGTGTCCCTGACTTGGCCAGGGAGGGGAGATGAACTAAGTAGCGGGATATTGTACTCCACCGTGGTGGTGAGAGGGGCGATGAGGAAGCGATGGAGGAAGAGCTGTGATTCCTTAACTCAGCGACATGTTGAGTCCTCCGCTATCGAATTAACCCTTCATTATCACTTCCAAGCTGGACAATCTCATGTTTTTTTAACATATTATATTCTATCCATTTTGAGTTTTGTGTGCCCGATGGAGATGTGGGGGGGCTGGTAGTCATGGTGGGGAGCTGGCTGATGGAGGACCTCAGTTTTCTTCAGGCTGACTTCCAGGCCAAACGTTTTGGCAGTTTCCGCAAAACAGGACGTCAAGCGCTGAAGAGCTGGCTCTGAATGGGCAACTAAAGCGGCATCGTCTGCAAAGAGTAGTTCACGGACAAGTTTCTCTTGTGTCTTGGTGTGAGCTTGCAGGCGCCTCAGATTGAAGAGACTGCCATCCGTGCGGTACCGGATGTAAACAGCGTCTTCGTTGTTGAGGTCTTTCATGGTTTGTTTCAGCATCATGCTGAAGAAGATTGAAAAGAGGGTTGGTGCGAGAACGCAGCCTTGCTTCATGCCATTGTTAATGGAGAAGGGTTCAGAGAGCTCATTGCTGTATCTGACCCAACCTTGTTGGTTTTCGTGCAGTTGGATAACCATGTTGAGGAACTTTGGGGGGCATCCAAGGCGCTCTAGTATTTGCCAAAGCCCTTTCCTACTCACGGTGTCGAAGGCTTTGGTGAGGTCAACAAAGGCTTCCACCAGCGTTGTCTCCGCTCCATCCTCAACATTCATTGGAGCGACTTCATCTCCAACATCGAAGTACCCTAGATGGCAGAGGCCGACAGCATCGAATCCATACTTCTGAAGATCAAACTGCGCTGGGTAGATCACATCTCCAGAATGGAGGACCATCGCCTTCCCAAGATCGTGCTATATGGTGAGCTCTCCACTGGCCACCGAGACAGAGGTGCACCAAAGAAGAGGTACAAGGACTGCCTGAAGAAAGCTCTTGGTGCCTGCCACATTGACCATCGCCAGTGGGCTGATATCACCTCAAACCATGCATCTTGGCGCCTCACAGTTCAGTGGGCAGCAACCACCTTTGAAGAAGACAACAGAGCCCACCTCACTGTCAAAAGGCAAAGGAGGAAAAACCCAACACCCAACCCCAACAAACCAATTTTCCCTTGCAACCACTGCAACCGTGTCTGCCTGTCCCGCATCGGATTCGTCAGCTACAAACGAGCCTGCAGCTGACGTGGACATTACCCCTCCATAAATCTTCGTCCGCGAAGCCAAGCCAAAGAGAGAGATTCTATCCACTAGCCTCTTGCTTCAGAATCAGAATTTATCGTCATGAACGTGTCAAAAAATTCATTATTTTCCAGAGAGTAGATGAAATCTAATGTATATGCCCATCTGCAAATCATGCAAATCAATATGGAGCCCACTAGAAATGTCCAAGGAGGTTCAGTTGGGGCAACATTTGATGCTAAATCTCATGACCACATTGAATTTAACTTTTATAGCCGTATAAAGTTCAAATATTCAAAAAAATCGGAACTTTCCTCAGGGACACCTTGATTAGTTACAGGGCTGTGCATCAATGTTTTTTTCTCTTCTTTGGCTTGGCTTCGCGGACGAAGATTTATGGAGGGGTAATGTCCACGTCAGCTGCAGGCTCGTTTGTGGCTGACAAGTCAGATGCGGGACAGGCAGACACGGTTGCTACGGTTGCAAGGGAAAATTGGTTGGTTGGGGTTGGGTGTTGGGTTTTGCCTCCTTTGTCTTTTGACAGTGAGTTGGGCCATGCGGTCTTCTTCAAAGGAGGTTGCTGCCTGCCGAACTGTGAGGCGCCAAGATGCACGGTTTGAGGCGATATCAGCCCACTGGCGATGGTCAATGTGGCAGGCATCAATGTACAGTCAGAATAAATAGCAAGTGGCCAAACCTGGTTCAATCTGGGCCCCAAGAAAGCAAATCAACATTTGACAGAAGCTCTTCACAAGCCTGTAGAGTTAGCCAGAGGAGAAAGCGAGAGACGGTAGAGGAACGGCAATCTCACCCCTCACTGTGGATGCTTCCAGACAGGCCAGGGATGGGCACCGGGAAACAGGACAGCAGCGATAGGGAGAGACATTCCAGTCGCCAACTTCCTGGGGAATGAAAACAGGTATTCATGAGGGGTCTCGTTGGCAGCCGTACACAGAAATGACCTAATGACATGGAGCGCCTCAGGCAGGGCGACCTGCTAGTATTCGACAGCCCACCCATTTGACTTGAGGGCCAGGAGGACTGCCTTCCAGACCACCACATTTTCAAGTTCCACTTGCTCATTGCCTCTTGGGTTATAACTAGTCATGCGACTAGTTGCAATGCCCCTCGCCATCAGGTACTGGCACAGCTCGTCAATCATAAAGCTCGACCACCTGCTCGCTGTGGATGAAAGCGGGGTAGCCAACATGGTGAAGATCTGGTCCAGGGCCCTGATGTCAGTGGCCGTAGAGGTGTCTGGGCAAGGGATAGCGAAAGGGAAGTGGGAGTACTCGTCCACTACCATGAGGAAGTAGACATTTAGGTTCGTGGAAGGCAGGAGCCCTTTAAAATCCATGCTGAGGCACTCGAAGGGCCGAGTGGCCTTTACAACATAGGCCTAGGGCAGGCAGAAGAAGCGGAGTTTACACTCTGCGCAGACCCAGAAGGCCTTAGTCATGTCCCTCACGTCCCTGATGGTGTACGGCAGGTTCCAGGACTTAATGAAATGATACAACCTGGTGACGCCCGGATGGCAGAGGGACTCGTGCAGTGCCTGCAGCTGGTCATCGTGTATAGACACACAGGTCCGAGAGAGGGAATCGGGGGAGTCGTTAAACTTTCCCGGATGGTACTGTATGTCATAGCTGTAGGTTGCCAGCTCGACTCTTCGGTTCAACATCTTTGTCATTCTTGATCTTGCTCTTGTGGGTGGTGTTAAACATGAACACCACGGCCCGCTGGTCGGTGAGGAGGGTGAATCTCCTGCCGGCCAGGTAGTGGCGGACCGTTTCCACATTTGCCTGGGCCTCCTTTTCAATGGCAGAATGCCCTAGCTCGGAGCCGTGGAGGGTCCTAGAGAAGAAAGTGACGGGGTGCCCCCCCCCCAACCATGGTTGAGAGTAGCGGTGAGGGCTACATCGGAGGCATCGCTCTCCACTTGAAAAGGGGAGTCCTCATCCATGGCCTGCATCGTAGCATCTGCGATGTCCTGCCTGATGCGCGTGAAAGCTGCCTGCGCTTCGGGTGGGAGAGGAAAAGTTGTAGCTTGGGCCAGTGGGCGGACCTTGTCCGAGAAGCAGGGAACCCACTGCAAGTAATAGGAGAATAAGCCAAGGCACCTGGCCTTTAGTGTGGGGGGGAAGAGGTAGCTCCATTAATGGGTGCATCTGCTCTGGATCTGGGCCAATGACTCCATGGGCCACTTTGTACCCCAGGATGGTGAGGCAGGTGGTACTGAACACGCACTTCTCCTTGTTGTAAGTGAGGTTCAGCTCCCCAACCATCTGGAGGAATTTCTCTAGGTTGGCATCGTGGTCCTACTGGTCACAGCCGTGGATAGTGACGTTATCCAGATATGGGAATGTCGCCTTCAGCTTGTGCCAGTCTACCATACGATGCATCATAGGGCGCCCGAGGTCGTGGGGGATGTTCCTAGTCAGAGTGGTGGCAGCCAGGACTATCTTGGGATTGGAGTCATTGCTCTCCAGTTGTGTGCAGCGATTTATGGCATCCGGAGCATCGGTAGAGTGGCCTGGTCATCACCCGTGTTGACCATGTTGTCATTGGTAGTGTGGAGCATTGGTGTGGTGGCCTGGTCATTGCCCATGTTGACCACGTCGTTCCCATTATCATCGGGGGGCCTCCGTGTCGGCCTCTGCCTGGCCCAAGATGCTGACGCCACGTGGGGGCCCGCAGCATGGCTGGCCTCCTTCCCCAGCTGTGTTCATTGCGCCAGCAAAAGTGACATCACTCCATCAGTCGAACGTGATGTCACGCCGTGCGCCGGAAATGATGTCATTGAAGTCTTCAGCAAAGTGGCCTTTCTTGCCACATCGGGAACAGTACCAATTCCTAGCCGGGCAGTATCGTCAATCTGTCCCACACCAGGACCCACAGTACCCACAGGGGCGCCGGGTGCCTGTCACAGCAATGGTCTCCTCCCCAGCTTGGTCCGGGGCTGCAGCTGCCATGTGAAGAGGGCATGAGGGAGCCTGGGGGAATCTAGAATTGAAGGCTTCAATATACAGGGCTGCAGCTTCCAGGGTTCGGATCACTTCCACAGTCTTGGCCAGGGCATGGATGCTATCTTCCAGCAGCTTCTGCCGGATGGCCCTCGAAGGCGTCCCGGATCAGCCTATTGACCTCCTCTGTGCCTACCTTGGCTTCAGCCAGACATGGTCAGGCCAACTCTCCCAGGTGCCCCAGGTAAGATTCAGCCGTCCCAGCTTGCTGGGTCGGGTATTGAGGAGGTTCTTTGCAAAGACCTCATTCATGGGGGGATTGTACAAGGTCTCAAGTGTGTCCATTGCTTCTTTGTACTTGGAGCAGCCTTTGGTTGCCTTTGGTTGAGGAGGTTCTTTGCAAAGACCTCATTCATGGGGGGGATTGTACAAGGTCTCAAGAGTGTCCATTGCTTCTTTGTACTTGGAGCAGCCTTTGGTTGCCTTTGGTTGAGGAGGTTCTTTGCAAAGACCTCATTCATGGGGGGATTGTACAAGGTCTCAAGAGTGTCCATTGCTTCTTTGTACTTGGAGCAGCCTTTGGTTGCCTGGAAAGTTTGGGGTCCCAGCTTTGATCGGAGTAGAACGAGCTTCTTCTGATGCCAGGATGCCGTCTGTAAACACCTTGATGATTGCTTCGACCGTGTGCCTCCAGATCTCGAAGCGTGTCTGGGCTTCTGGGTGGCATGGGTCTACTTCAAGGCTCCCCGCGCTCAGGAGTTTTTCCATAGCAGCCGTGGGAAAAAGTCTTTGTTGATTAAATTGTGGTGCACTATTAGACAGAAGCAGTTACACAAGATAAACAGGCTTTAATCCACAAAGACTTCCACAGAGCCAGGCTGGCTGTTGCTGCAGTAACTCTGAGTGAGACTTCGGAGGCCGGCGCAGGCTTATATCCTGGAGGGTGACTGACACCCGACCGGGTGGGGCTTGATCCATTCAGGTCGACTGATTGACAACCGACCAGGTGTTGTCCTGTCCCCTTACACTCCTGCAGGTACAGAGGTTGCTGCCTGTAGTAGGCCAGTAGTGTACCACCACAGGGCAGGCACCAGGAAACAGAACAGAAACACTAGGCCTGTCTCAGTGCCCAGGCCTCCAGACAGGCAAGGGACAGGCACCAGGAAACAGAACCGAAACACTAGGCCTGTCTCAGTGCCCACGTCTCCAGACAGGCCAAAGACAGGCACCATGAAACAGAACAGCAACACTAGGCCCGTCTCAGTGCCCAGGCCTCCAGACAGGCCAGGGGTAGGCAGCAGGAAACAGAACTGAAACACTAGGCCCGCCTGTAGGCTTCTAGCATCAAACCACATGAGGCAGAGGGCAGGTAAAACACCAGTTTTAATAGACTGGTATATTGCTAGGCTTTGAGGATTTGGTCTTGCCTCTGTTCAAGCCTAGGCCAGAATGAGGGGGAAGGGATCCCCCGGGCTTATATACAAGGTCACCAGGTGAGCCACCTGGTGGTCTAGTGATGTAATGACATCATGCATGATATACCACCGCACCAACTCAGTGCCCAGGCCTCCAGACAGGCCAGGGGCAGGCACCAGGAAACGGAATAGCAACACTAGGCCCGACTCAGTGCCCAGGCCTCCAGACAGGCCTGGACATTTCCTGGACAACGCCGGGTATCCTATTGGTGAATAATACATACAGAAAATAACATAACATATTATATAAAGCTATTATAAATGGTCCTGTGAGAGATGGGAAAACTGATCTAAAATTATGAACATGAAGGTAACTAAAATTCATACATCAGTTAATGGCTGTAACCAGTACAAACAGGATGAACTTGGGGATTAGGATGCAGGAAAGCAGAGTCAGCACGATTAACATAAGAATCTTCTAGTCTTTGTGACAAGACCATAAGACTAAGATAAGGAGTGGTAAGGAACAATAGAATGTAGGAAGTTGAGGTAGTCTGGATCAGATAAGGGTCTCCTAGCCCTGGACAGAAGTACCAAGTCCTACATATCTAATTAGCTAACCTTACACAGATTTATACATATTAAATTAGCCAACCCTAGACAGGATGAGCCAACTCTGCATATCAAGAGACTGTAGCCCCGAGAATCAGGAAGGTGTGAATAAGGACAATAACATGAAGGGACACCGACAGGATACCCCCTGGTCCTCCAAGTATACTGAAATTGCACGTAGGCAGGCAGGATTGCCTAATGCCAAACCTCTCCAACAGGAGGCAGAAGAATGTAAGGGGGAGGGTATTCCTATACTGAAATCAACTGTATAAAAGTTGGGTGAGCCCCAGTATATGTGTGTATTCCCAGGGTAAGGGGAAGCACCCAACTTTGCATTGTTGTAAAATAAATGTTCTTTGTTCTCAATTTTTGTCTCGAGCAATTTCTTTAAAGGTACTTCTATTTCTAACAAATGGGGGCTCGTCCGGGATCACACTCCCTCCACTGACAGAGTACCCTGACGACGAGAGTAGGTGCACCCCGGCTGATTCAGCTGGACTCACGGACGACGGGTGGCTGGTCAGTGGAAGAAGCGAGTGATATCCGAGAAGAGGCATTGAGAACAAACGACGGAAGGAAGCGCGCTAGAGCATTGCTACTGGAACCCGGTAAGAGGAATTTTACTTGCCTCTCAGTATGGGAAATATGGGTAGCAAGGAAGAGAGTCCTGGTTCAGGATGTGAGGATCAGATAACTACATACAGCCCGCCCGGGTTGATGTTATCTGAGTGGGGCACGGGAAGGACCCGTGGAAAGGACAAACTGACCATGGTCAGGTATTGTTGTAGGGACTGGGTTAAATACCCGATAAAAGGGAGCTCCGTGTACTGGCCAAAACTCGGATCCGAGATGACTGGATGTGTCAAGCATTGAACATCTGGCTCTATCAAAACCAGAGAGATAACCTAGAGAGCAGAAAATATGCAGCCTGCTGGCTTAGGGGATCGTTTGATCAATTGGTTTTGAAAGAAAAAGAGTACAAGGACAAGAGAGAGGAGGAACCTTTTGTCCCTGAACCACAAGGGTGGGATGTGTTACATTCCCTCCCTCCACCTTATGTTCCTCCTATGCCGGCTCCTATCTTTCCTCCCCCTCCTATAACCTACCCTTCTGCACCTTCCCCACCTCCCCCACCACTAGAGAAGAGAGAAGAGAGCAGGAGTGGTATGATGACTCGCTCACAAAGCACTCGATTACCACCTCTGTTGACAGGAGAGAGAGGTAACTTTAATTCAGAACAGCGTGAGACTCTTCAGGAAGAAAGGGCAGAACCCTTTGATTCATTTCCCAGGGAGCAGGAACCCAGACTTAATAAGCTAGAAACCAACTGGATGAGACCACTGTGGGAAGTTCCCATGGGAGAGGGTCTCGGTTTCGTAAATGTGCCCCTGACCAGTACTGAAGTGCGTAACTTTAAGAAAGAACTGACCTCCCTGATAGAAGATCCCCAGGGATGTGCCGAACAGTTAGACCAATTTTTGGGACCAAATATATATACAATATGGGGGTCTCGACATAGAATCCCCAGCAGGGGAACAATTGGTACTAACTGGTTTTGTTACCAACTCAGCCCCAGACATTAGAAGAAAATTACAAAAGACAGAAAATTGGCATGAGCAGGGAATAACCCAGCTTCTACAGATAGCACAAAAAAGCATTTGTCCAGACATCTGAGGATAAGCAGAAAGCAAAGGCTAAAATTTTAATGCAAGCAGTTAAAGGAATAGTAGATGAGTAACGTCGAGGTACTCGAGATGGCAGAGGTCGACAGCATCGAGTCCACGCTGCTGAAGATCCAGCTGCGCTGGATGGGTCACGTCTCCAGAATGGAGGACCATCGCCTTCCCAAGATCGTATTATATGGCGAGCTCTCCACTGGCCACCGTGACAGAGGTGCACCAAAGAAAAGGTACAAGGACTGCCTAAAGAAATCTCTTGGTGCCTGCCACATTGACCACCGCCAGTGGGCTGATAACGCCTCAAACCGTGCATCTTGGCGCCTCACAGTTTGGCGGGCAGCAGCCTCCTTTGAAGAAGACCGCAGAGCCCACCTCACTGACAAAAGGCAAAGGAGGAAAAACCCAACACCCAACCCCAACCAACCAATTTTCCCTTGCAACCGCTGCAATCGTGTCTGCCTGTCCCGCATCGGACTGGTCAGCCACAAACGAGCCTGCAGCTGACGTGGACTTTTTGCCCCCTCCATAGATCTTCGTCCGCGAAGCCAAGCCAAAGAAAGAAGAAGAGATGAGCAACATGAAAAAAGGCAGGGACTGTGTGCCAGCTCCTGAATGTTGGGAGAAGTGCAGGGAGTGGGAGAGTAGAGACTAGAGATAATTTCATAAATCACGACTTCCCACTTCAGTCACTGACCAATATTGATTAAAATTCATGCTAAAATTTAAATGTCATAAAGGATCGTTTATCAATACTGTAGAATGAGCGAATTTAACTACCAGTTAATTCCAATTTATGAAATAAATTGTATTCAAATGTGATTTTGCACAGGGAGTACCTGAGAGTTGAGTGATGTTATAACATTTGCAGGGAGAAATGTTTGCGCAAATAGGGTGAGTTCTATACATCTTAACTTTAAGTGTATGTGAGATAAAGAAAGGATCTGATGTGTAAAGTGGCTGGATCAGCCAGTTGAAGGGGGAGTGTGCATGTCCCTTTAAGTGCACTGTGGCACTTGAAATTGAGGCTTCAGGCTCTTGTCTTGCAGTTAGAGGTATGGAGCCCTATTAATAGATTTAGTACATTTCTTCTACACATTCAGCAGTCAAGGTCTGTGAGTTTAAAGATCACCCACCTCTGGAGAATAAAGATACCTCTGGGGATTCCTATGGGGATTCCTATAAGTTTAATCATTCATTTCTCTGGTGCATTTTCCTCTGGAGTGAAATTAATGCCTCAGCACAATTTCTCTGTATTGCCGCTGTTATTTAATTCATGATAACTTTCCCCCATTCATCAGGTTTATATTTAAATCCGGTAGTGCGGAAGTTACATTGTAAATAATCACGGAGGTAAACCCTGCGCAACTGGATTCAGCTTAATGGAGAAATAAACCTGCGAACTGGTCTATGGTGCTGTGTGAGTACTGCAATAGGTAGAATATGATTTAAATTGGTGGCATAGTTCAGAACAATTGGGTGCATAAGAATAATAATATCATTAATAACTCACAGATCTTGTACCAGATGCTATTCAGTACATCTTGACTTAAGGACTGGAGAAATTGGCATGTTAGAATGAGATTGGCACGGCACCAATACTTCTTGATTCAATAATGACTCCACAAGCTCCAGGATTCATGCAGCAGAACTTTTAAGTGGAATATAATAGAAACTAGCCTGTACTTAAATGATTGTGTGTGCAATCTTCATAAGAACATCTTTTAACTTTTTTTGGTGCCTGTTTTACAGACTGTTTTAAATAAGGCCAGCTCCTGTGAGCTGTGGCACAAGGCATTTTACTTAAGGTTAAAGGTTGAATATGTTTCAAGTTCTCTTGCAGGGGCTCTTGTGCTGCAATGTCTGTTATGTACTCACTCTAACAAATTGGAGGGTTGTGCCCCATACAGACAAGCAGCTTCAACTGCATTTTAATAAGTTCTAACATATTCAAAACCCATGGAAATATGGTTTGTGTTTCATTTTACAATTTTTACACTAACACAAAGGAAAGTCAGATTGTTATTCATTTTATTAAAATCTAGTGATTGGTTATATGTAAAAGCATGGCAAGAGGATCAACTAAAACCTGCCTGGGATGGTCCCTACTGTGTACTTTTAATTACAGACACCGCAGTACAAACAAGACAAAAAGGCTGGACCCACATTCAAAGAATCAAACCAGCTTCCAAACCACAACATCATGACACACAGACTCAACCCTCAACCTGGCGTGCAGTCCCTCATCCTTCTGACCTGAAAGTGACACTACACCGTGAAAAAGTGCCGTAATGTTGTTTTTACCATTTATTGTATTGTTTAATTGTTACTTCTCCATTTCTGGGACATCACTTAATTACTCACAATGTATTAAGTCCTCCTGGGATAGTGGCAGCAGAGGTGACAATTATTTTCCTTTAGAATGTAGACAGGGCATAGATTTAATGTATAGTCATAGTGGGATATGGGTTAACAAGGGATTCCAATACGGACCAGGGGAACTGAGCAGCTTTAGTGGAGTACATCTAATTTGTATCTTAGCCTACACAGGTATTAAAGACAGGAGTTTTAAAGCGATAGCACAAAGGACATGGTGGGACAAAGACAGACAGAATGGTAGTCAGGATTGTACATGTCGCAGAGAGAGAGATTAATACATATGCTAATGTACACAGACAGGCTGCAACTCACAAGTTCAATGATACCCATGCTAATGTTAGCAGACAAGCTGCAACACACAGTTAAATCACAAGAAACAATCCTCCCCAGCTTGGTCTCTTCTCAAACATCCTTTGGGTCTCTCATACATTCAAAATGAAAAAAACCACCCTGTGAAGGGGAGCACCAGTTACAAACGTGAGCTGCTACAGTACTCTAAAGCTGCTTGGCATTTCAATATCAGACTCCAGACAGCCTTCGGAGATCGGTGCCCCTAGGGTTCGGGGCTGAAGAGGAACATCAGATACTAGCCACAATTCAACGGAACCGCCTGACTCTCGACTATTCGTTCGCTGCTGAAGGCAGCATTTCTCAGAGACTTCTACAGGACAATGCTTACAACAGTCAGGTGGTTAAAGACACTGCTTCAGGACTTCGACAAGAATCTGCCCATGCCCATGTTCAGACTTGGCAACCTTGGACTGATGTGGGATGGACTAGACTTTTTACTGAAAACTGGAGCCTGATACTCACAACCTTTATAGCAGCTGGACTCGCTACTCTGACCTTTATGGTGCTCCCCTGCCTAAAGACTTGGCTGCAGTTTTTAATTCATCGAACCCCTCATCAGAACACTATACCCCAAAGAAAGTATGTTTCCCTAACTCTATCTAACTCTATAATCAACTGTATAAAAGTTGGGTGAGCCCCAGTATATGTGTGTATTCCCAGGGTAAGGGGAAGCACCCAACTTTGCATTGTTGTAAAATAAATGTTCTTTGTTCTCAATTTTTGTCTCGAGCAATTTCTTTAAAGGTACTTCTATTTCTAACAGTCCTATACACTGAAATATTGTACAATATCTATCCCCACCTACCTAGACTGGAATTGTGTGGTGAGAAGATTAATACTCTGCACCAGAAAAGATCGTAAAAAAGATCATAGAAATTGTTATTGTTCCTAGAACATTCACAAATGGTCCCCACTTATTTTGAAAATTCTCATTTTTGAAAACAAATAAATTAGGGCAAAAGAAGAGAAAGTTAGGTAGTAAAACACAACACTGGAGAAACTCAGCAGGTCAAACCGTTTACTTTATGTAGCAAAGATAAAGATACAGAACTGACGTTTCAGGCCTGAGCCCTTCATCAAGGTGTGAGCAAAATGTCGACAGGTGCCCGAACAATATGATGAGGAGTTAGGGGAGGAGCAATGTTCCACAGGCAGGAGGTAATAGGTGGATAAGGGAGGGAGGGCACAGTAACGAACGCGGGGAGGACTCTTTGAATGGAAGGAAGGAGTGGAGAGCTGTTGAAAAGGAGACAGACAGATGGGGAAGGGGGAGTGGGCTAGCAGAAACTGGAGAAGTTGACGTTAATGCCGTCCAGTTGGAGAGTGGCCAGACGGAAAATTAAGTGTTGTTCCTCCAATTTCTGGTTAAGTTCCTGTCAGTGGTTCACTGTCTGTTCAGGAATCTGATGGCAGGTGTGGGGAAGAAGCTGTCCTTGTGCCGCTGGGGGCTCGTCTTCAGGCTCCTAGACCTCCTTCCGGGTGATAGCAGGGTGAAGAGGGCACGGCCTGGTGATGGGTGGGGGTCCTTGAGGATAGAAGCTGCTTCCTTGAGATTTCATGTCTTGTAGATGCCCTCGATAGAGTGAAGACTTGTGCCCGTGATGGCACTGGCCAAGTTCACAACCCTTTGTGTTCTCTGAATTGGCACTTCTGTACCAGACAGTGAGGCAACCAGTCCGAAATTTGTGAGTCTTTCATGACACACCACATGGTGCCCCCTACCCTGCCCCTATATGGTAGGATCTTTGTGTAATTCCTTGCTATCATGAGCACCTTCGGTGAAAGTAAACGCTGATCCTTTATCTGTCGATGTAAAGCAGTGGTTCTCAACCTTCCCTTCCCACTCACATCCCACTTTAAGTAATCCCTAGGTCATCGATGCTCTGTGATTAGTAAGGAGTTGTTTAAGGTGGAATGTGAGTGGAAAGAAAAAGGGGGCAGGCTTGTGGCACAATAACCTTTATGGGGAAGAAAGGGAGAGGAGTCAGGAGCCAGCCAGTGAGTTAAGGGTCAAAGCCAGCCAGTGAGAGCAGGGTCAAAGCTGGACTGTGAGAGTAGGGTCAAAGCTGGCCAATGAGAGCAAGGTCATCCAGGAAAGGTCATGACATTTACATATAGCAAATATGTACGATAGTGGTTTCACCACAAGGGAGAACCACTGATTTACTGGAAGCAACCCAGTGGCACTTCACGATTTACCACTGCCAACTTTAGAATGGCCCAACTTTAGAATGACCCAATTTTAGAATGGCCCAATTTTAGAATGGCCCAACTTTAGGATGGCCTATTTAGAAAGGCCCATTTAGAATGGCCCAACTTTAGAATGGCCAAAATTTAGAATGGCCCAACCTTAGAATGGCCCATTTAGAATAGACCAACTTTAGAATCGTCCATTTAGAATGGCCAATTTAGATTTGCCCAACTTTAGAAAGGCCCATTTAGAATGGTCCATCTTTAGAATGGCCCACCTTTATAATGTCCTAACATTAGAATGCCAATTTTAGAATGGCCCAATGTTAAAATGGCCCAACTTTAGAATGACAATTTTAGAATGGCCCAACATTAGAATGGCCCAACTTTATAATACCAATTTTACAATGGCCCAACTTTAGAATGGTCTATCTGTTCTGTCTCTGTCGGCTTTGTTGCTTCACCACAAACTGATCCATGCCAATACATCACCTCCAAGACACTCTTTTTGTTTTGAATATTTTATTTTAAATTTTTCAAAGACGTGCAAATCCAATAAACTGAATTTTCCTTCTCTTTCCGCGTAATATGATTTATAGTGTCTTTATTTCCTCCTCCTTACTCCCTCCCCTCCCTTTCCCTTAAACTGTACAAACACCAGAATGCAGACATACAAAAACTCCCTAAATACCGACTCAGGCAATGATCCTCCTCAAGGCTAGAGTACCTCGCAGATTAAGTAAAAACAGGGCGGGGAAGAAACACACATTGTCTGCGCCGCATTCCATACTTTTAATCCTTTACCTGCTGGGATGGATTGTTCCTTTTCCCTTATTTGGTGAGGGGGTGTGAATTATATCTGTGCGCCTCTGTGTCTCAGATATGGTTCCAAACTTAAACAAATGTGTCATATCTCTTCTGTAAATTGTTGGTGATTTTCTCGAGGGGAATACAACCTGTATTACTGTATTCCATCATGCAATGTTTATCGGGGACTTACAAGTGACCCCTAGACAAGGCAGTCTTCACAAATGGAATATGGGGTTTGGACAGTCTAAATTGTCCTTCCACAACATCCCCCAGAAGGTACAACTCCAGATCCTGTGGAAAATCCACCTTTGTCAACTTTTTCACAGTCTTCCTCCACCCCTCATCCCCGCCTATCTCCCCCCCCGCACCCCCCACCAGGTCTTCCCACAAGGATCTCACCCTCGTACACAGCCAGGTGGAGTAGACATAGGTTCCATGATTCATCAAAAGCACATTTCTGAGATTCAACACAAACACTCTTGAACTGGCCTGAAACTACGGCACCTGGAAGGATTATTTCTGGAATTGCAGACCCAGTTGGGTTGTGGTGCCAGTGATGTGTCAGGCAACTTCAGAGAGACATTTTAACAAGGAGCAACATTCAATCAAGTTAGCAGTTAAACCATACTCAACAGCCAGTGCGGGGGAGGTGGGGAGGGGGACTACAACCCCCGGAAGCCAGAGTGCATTAAATAATAGCCTTTCCTTCTCATCATCTCACATTTGTTATGTTGTGAGATAGGAGCAGAAATAGGCAATTCAGCCCATTGAGTCTGACCTGCCATTTCAAACCAAAACCTCACCGATACCCACCATTCCCTCCCTTGAAGTGAGAGCCGAAGGATATGGGGTAATGGTAAAAAGGGGAGCTTTGGTAGAATTTCTTCCCAGAGAGAGCGGCGGGAGTGCAGAACAGGTTGAAACGGTTGCCATGGGCTCGATTTCAACATTTGAGAAAAATGGGAGGGGCAAGGAGGGTTCAGTGCCAGGTGCTGGCCAGTGTTGATGAGGCTGAATAATATCTCAGCACAATCTAGAAGGGCCAAAGGGCCTGTTTCTGGGCAGCGGTGTTCGCAAAACTCCAGAGGGTTGATAACTCACCCTGCCACATCATGGGCACCAGACTTCACACCACCGAGAAAATCTATAATTTGAAGGGGGAAACAGCAGCGATGGATACCGGTGACTATATCAAGCCACCACCTTTTTCAGACCTGGAGAAAATGGGTGAAGAAGATTTGATGTTCATAGCAAGGGAATTAAAGCTTGATGAAGACAAAACTGGGATGAAGAAAATTTGAAATACAGAGAAATATCGCAAAACATGATATAATCCAAGAACTATTTGGGAAGGAATGTTTAGAGGATGTTCCTGTTGGCAGCTCGACTGAACTGCAATTCGAATTTTAATAATTGGAGCTGGAAGAAGCCAATAAAAAGATAAATCGTGAAGCGAAAGAAGCTGGAAAAAATTGTAAATATGAGAAAGCTGAAAGAATGAGGATGTTTTAATTCGAGGAGATAAGACTTGGGATGCAGGGAGAGAATAAACGTGATGCTCCACCTCCTGCCGATGTTTAAGGTGAGGAGAGAGGTTCATTTAGTTCCTCCTTTTGATGAGAGGGACATTGATACCTGTTCTTCAGCTTTTCGAAATGGTCGCTCAGAGCTCAAAACGGCCAAAAGGAAAATGGCCTCTCGGGCTTCAAATGGCATTGAAGTGAAAAGCACAACTGGCAGATGCTGGTTTGAAGGCAGAGCAAGTTGTAGATTATGGCACCGATACAAAGACTATTTCAGAATTTCCTGTGCGGGATATCTTATGCTTATTAGGAAATAACTGAGCAGAAGATAAAGTTAACCATATAACGATATAACAACTTACAGCACAGAACATGCCGTAACAAATCCCCACCCTCCTAGTCCCACTGACCAGCACCCGGTCCATACCCCTCCAGTCCTCTCCTATCCATGTAACTATCCAGTCTTTCCTTAAATGTAACCAATGATCCCGCCTCGACCACGTCTGTCAGCTCATTCCACATCCCTACCACCCTTTGCGTAAAGAAATTTCCCCTCATGTTCCCCTTATAATTTTACCCCTTCAATCTTAAACCATGCCCTCTAGTTTGAATCTCCCCCACTCTTAATTGAAAAAGCCTATCCACGTTTACTCTGTCTGTCCCTTTTAAAATCTTAAACACCTCTATCAAGTCCCCTCAATCTTCTACGCTCCAGAGAAAAAAGCCCCAATCTGCACAACCTTTCCCTGTAACTCAAACATTGAAATTCTGTCAACATTCTCGTGAACCTTCTCTGCACTCTCTCTATTTTGTTTATATCTTTCCTATAATTTGGTGACCAAAACTGTACACAGTACTCCAAATTTGGCCTCACCAATGCCTTGTACAATTTCATCATAACCTCCCTACTCTTGAATTCAATACTCCGATTTATGAAGGCCAACATTCCAAATGCCTTCTGCACCACACCATCTACCTGAGTATCAGCCTTGAGGGTACTATTTACCACAACTCCTAAATCCCTTTGTTGCTCTTGTTAGGTCTGCTTTGTTCGAGAATGAGTGAGTCAGACACCAGACTGAGTCGAAATCAAGGTTCTTTATTACCGGATTGTAACACTTGCAACTAAGTGTTAGTTGGAGAAGGCGCATTCTCCTGATATCAGCAAGTGGTGTTTTTTTATACCTCAGGACACACACTTAGTAAATTATCATACCATTACACTGTCCAATGAATAAGCTGTTGCTACCCTTCACTGTTAGTCTGCTGCTCATCAGCTTGTTAGTGCCAAACTTATCTTGAGCATACAAGGTCACACCTGCATCCTGTTACTCCTTAGTACTGGGTGACTCCTTCTCCGGTCCCATCTCATGATGTTTTTACCTTAAACTCTGCACATCTCAATAGCCTACCATTTAATGCATGACCGATTTAGATTTGCCTTTCCAAAATGTAACACCTCACAGTTATCTGTATTAAATTCCATCAGCCATTTCTCAGCCCACACCTCCAGCCTTCCTAAATCACCTTTTAATCTATGGTAATCTTTCTCACTGTCCACAACACCACCAATCTTTGTATCATCCGCAAACTTGCTTATCCAATTCTCCATCCCGAATTCCAGATCGTTAATATATATAACAAACAATAGTGGACCCAGGACCGATCCCTGAGGAACTCCACTAGTCACCGGCCTCCAATTGGACAAACAATTTTCTACCACTACTCTCTGACACCTCCCATCCAACCATTGCTGAATCCATTTCACTACCTCCTCATTTATACCTAATGCCTCCACCTTTTTTCCTAACCTCCTGTGGGGAACTTTGTCAAAAGCTTTACTAAAGTCTAAATAGACAATTTCCACAGCTTTCCCTTCATCAACCTTTTTTGTAACCCCCTTGAAAAACTCAATCAGATTTGTCAAGCATGACAAACCCTGACAAAACCATGCTGATTACTCCTTATCAATCCCTGTACCTCCAAATATTTGTAAATACCATCCCTCAGAACACTTTCCATCAACTTACCCACCACAGACATCAGACTCACAGGCCTATAATTCCCAGGTTTACATTTAGACCCTTTCTTAAACAGCGGAACCACATGCGCCACCCTCCAATCCTTTGGCACTACCCCCGTGGCCAGTGACATCCTAAATATCTCTGTTAATGGCCCCACTATCTGTCCACTAGCCTCCCTGAGTGTTCTTGGGAATATTTTGTCCAGTCCCGGAGATTTATCCACCTTTATCTTTTTCAACACAGCCATCACTACCTCCTCGGTTATCCTTATATGCTTCATTACCTCCCCAGTATTTTTCTTTACCTCAACTGGTTCAATATTTTTTTCCCTAGTGAATACCGAGGCAAAGAAATCATTCAAAATTTCCCCCATTTCCTCTGACTTCTCACTCAGCCTACCCTCACTATCTACAAGGGGTCCAATTTTATCCCTCACTAATCTTTTACTTTTAATGTACTTATAGAAACCTTTTGGATTTATTTTTACTCTGTCTGCCAAAGCCTCTTCGTGCCTTTTTTTGGCCTTTCTTGTGTCAGTCTTGAGATAAACAAATATTCCAAGTTTGGTAAAACTGCAGTTGATAAAGATTGTGAGATATATCTTGCATGTGGTGTGACAAAATCTTGGTCTAAAGGATCAAAGCAAAGGAAGGTCCGTCCAGTTGACAGAGACATGCCCAGTACTTCAGAAATAGGAGAAACAGGAAGAACAGGTTAAATTTGATCGTCAGTATTTGATTGAGCAGCAAAAGATTGATGTGGATCTTGCTGACTTGAGGGAGAAAGCTGTGAATGAGGAGGAAAGTGAGGAAATGCCCTGTGGATATTACTGGAAAGGTGAACTGTTAGTGAGGAAATGAAAGCCATGTGACGTGGCTGCAAATGGGGAAGGGCTGTGGTTCATCAGGTGGTCATTCCTAAAGTCTATTGGAATAAAATTTGGCCCATAGTATGCCTTTGGGAGGTCATTTAGGTGTGAAGAAGACCATGGATAAAATTTTGAAACAGTTTTTTCTGGCCTGGTTTGAGAAGGGATGTTGTGAATGTTTGCTGGCCATGCCACATTTGCCGGTAGCTCCTTTGCAACCTATTCCTGTGGTTGTGGAACCTTTCACTGGAGTTATCCTGGATCGTGTAGGTCCCCTGCCTAAAACTGGAGCTGGGAATCGGTATTTGTTAACAATCATTGGTGCGGCGTCAAGGTTTCCAGAGGCTACACCGTTGAGGAATAGCCAAGCATAAATTGTGGTAAAGGATTGCATAACATTTTTCTTATGATCTAAAGTGATCAACGAAGCAATTTCAATTCTGGAATATTGCAGCAGTTGGTGTCTGAACGAGTAATTTAACAGATCACTTCATCCTGAAACTCAGGGAGTTTTGGAAAGATTTCATTCTACTCTCAAAAACATGATGAGGATTTATTGTCTGGGGAACGGAAAAGATTGGAATGAGGGTATTCACTTATTGTTATTTACAGTGAGAGTGTTTGTTCAGGAATCATTAGGTTTCAGCCCTTTTGAAATTGTGTTTGGACATCACGTGAGAGGACCTTAAAGGTCATTAAAGAACAAGGGATGAGGATGTACAGTTGGGATTTGCTGGATTATGCTTCTAAATTAAAAACTTGCTTGGAAAAACTTTGGACTTTGACTCAAGAGAATTTAAAAGTGTCTCAGGGGAAAATGAAGCGATTGTTTGATAGAAAGTCTCAAATAGGAATTTTAAGTCAGGAGGTAAAGTGTTAATTTTGTTTCCAACACATTGACAACCCTCTTAGAGAAAGATTTTCTGGTCCATATGAGGTTAAATCAAAACTAAGTGATGGATAAACACTCCAGGCCATAGGTATGAAATTCAGGTTTGTCATATCAATATGTTGAAGCCTTACGATGGGAAAAATTGTTGTGCAGAACAGGTTGAAACAGAGATGTTGACTTTTGACAGGATTGAGCAAGTTATGGATCGTAAGATCGTGGAAACAACATCTCTTGAGGGTTACCTTAAAGAAACCATAGGTCCTGTGTGTCTGTCTACTCTAACTCGAAAGTTTTGGAAAACACAGATGAAATGTCATGCCATCTTATGCCACAGGAACAAAGGTAGCTGAATCATTTGCTTTTGAAATATGCAGATTTCTTTCCTGATTTTCCAAAGAGTACGTCAGTGCTTTTTCATGATATGGATGTGGGAGAAGCAAATCCTATAAAATAACGTCCCTATCGAATAAACTTTGAAAAAAAGCAAAATAATGGATAAGGAGATGGAATACATGCTGGAGAATGATATTATTAAGCCTTCAAATTCAACTTTAAAATTCAAATTCAAAGTTAGTCATTACTTTAGCTATGGACGAGTTTTTATCCTAGCATAAAAAATCTTTTGGAAGGGGAGAGTTTCACACAATAGGTCAATTAAATATATGCTTATTAGAGGGATTCGAATTGCGTTAGCTGTTAGGTTGCATGCATTTCACAGACGCCAAGTTCCAAGGGCAGGGACAAACAGAAGGTTCTGGGCTTTAGCAACAAGTGCAAGCAACGGCCCTGGAAATGGAAACATTTGCAGAGAATTTGGGCCATGTGTGTTTTCAGCAAAGCCTGGAAAGTGCAACATTTGCAAATTGAAACCCCCCCCAAAAAAAAATAAAACAGTGCCCTGATGATCTGGAGGGGACGGGCAGAGAACAAGAGAGAGAGGGCAGTCAGCAGAGAGGGTCTGAGAACAGGGTGAAGAGGAGATGAACCTGCTGAAAAGGCTCCTTTTACAAGACAGGGTAGAGTTCCAATATGGTAGCCGGAGTCTACTCACTGCGCAAATCCGGAGTGCCGTCTCGTCTTTCCAGTGTGGCGAAGAGGAGAAGAACTCTGTGAGAAGAACCTGGAAAGAAGACAAGTTTCTTCTGGACGACACTCCTATTTGGGGGTGTCCAACTAGCAATGACCATCTCTGAATAAGCCTCCACAACTTTCCTGCCTGGTAATTCTAAGTAAAGCGCTGAAGTTTGCTTGAGGGCAATGCCTGCTTGATTCTGGCACAGGATTGAAGATTAATGGAAACTGTAGCCTTGGAAACATGGACAGTGGAAGTGTGGCCGGTAAAAAGGACTTTCTTGAAAACATGTTATACATACTTGTGCTTCGATTAGGTTGGGGGTGTGGGGATGGCTGGTGTAAATAACTTAGTATTGAAAAGTTAAGTGTTGATTCTAAACTCAGAATTAAACTCATTTTGGGTTTTTTTGTTTTTTATTAATTTTTTTTATTTTTCACACTATGAACCATACTGACCAAAATACATACAGACATTTTTTCTCTTGAATATATACAGTATCATTTTCTCCCCCTTTTTCCCCCCTCCCTTCCCTCCCTCCCTCACCCCCTTTCCCATTTATTTGAAGTTCAATCTATAAGATACATTAAACCTGTTAAACAATGTTGTCACTTAATAAAAATAAACAAGAAATTTTACTGAGTCAGTTCTTTTCGTTGTCTTCTCCTTCTGTCATTTTAGGTGGTGGAAGTCCATGGTAGGATTTCTCTATTGTGTTCCATCTACAGTTCCCATATTCGTTCGAATATTGTGATGTTATTTCTTAAATTATATGTTATTTTTTCCAATGGAATACATTTATTCATTTCTATATACCATTGCTGCATTCTCAGGCTATCTTCTAATTTCCAGGTTGACATAATACATTTTTTTGCTACAGCTAAGGCTATCATAATAAATCTTTTTTGTGCTCCAAATCGAGGCCAAGTTCTTTACTTCTTATATTACTTAGAAGAAAGATCTCTGGGTTTTTTGGTATGTTGCTTTGTGTGATTTTATTTAATATCTGGTTTAGATCTTCCCAAAACTTTTCCACTTTCTCACATGCCCAGTTATTCCCGTTTCCTTCTTACAGCAAAAACATCTGTCTGATACTGTTGGGTCCCATTTATTTAACTTTTGGGGCGTGATGTATAGCCTGTGTAACCAATTATATTGTATCATGCGTAACCTCGTGGTTATTGTATTTCTCATAGTTCCGGAGCATAGCTTTTCTCATGTTTCATTCTTTATCTTTACGTTTAGATTTTGTTCCCATTTTTGTTTAGGTTTACAGTTTGTTTCCTCGTTCTCCTTTTCTTGTAGTTTGACGTACATGTTTGTTATAAATTTTTAAATTATCATTGTGTCTGTCATCACATATTCAAAATTGCTTCCTTCTGGTAACCTCAGACTGTTTCCCAATTTGTCCTTCAAGTAGGTTTTCAGTTGGTGGTATGCAAATATTGTATCGTGAGTTATATTACATTTGTCCTTCATTTGTTCAAAAGATAATAATTTATTTCCTGAAAAACAATTTTCTATTCTTTTGATCCCTTTTCTCTCCCATTCTCTGAAGGAAAAGTTATCTATCGTGAAAGGGATTCATTGATTTTGTGTCAATATTAATTTTGGTAGTTGATAATTTATTTTATTCCTTTCTACATGAATCTTCTTCCAAATGTTGAGCAGATGGTGTAATACTGGTGAATTCCTATGTTGCACCAATTTTTCATCCCACTTATATAGTATATGTTCAGGTATCTTCTCCCCTATTTTATCTAGCTCTAATTTGGTCCAATCTGGTTTTTCCCTTGTTTGATAAAAATCTGATAGGTATCTTAATTGTGCTGCTCTATAATAATTCTTAAAGTTTGGTAGTTGTAAGCCTCCTTGTTTGTACCATTCTGTTAATTTATCTAGTGCTATCCTTGGTTTCCCCCCTTTCCATAAGAATTTCCTTATTATTTTCTTTAGCTCCTTAAAGAATTTCTCTGTTAGGTGAATTGGTAATGATTGAAATAGGTATTGTATCCTTGGGAAGATGTTCATTTTAATACAGTTTATCCTTCCTATCAGTGTTAGTGGTAAGTCTTTTCAGTGCTCTAAGTCATCTTGTAATTTTTTCATTAATGGCTGATAATTTAGTTTGTATAGATGGGCGAGAATATTATTTAGTTGTATACCTAGGTATCGAATTGTTTGTGTTTGCCATCTAAATGGTGATTCTTTCTTAAATTTTGTGAAATCCGCATTATTCATTGGCTTTGCTTCATTTTTATTTGGGTTGATCTTGTACCCCGATACTTCTCCATATTCCTTCAATTTCTTATGTAATTCTTTTATTGATATTTCTGGTTCTGTTAAGTATATTATGACGTCATCTGCAAATAGACTGATTTTATATTCCTTCTCTTTTATTTTTATCCCTCTTTTTTTTTAATTTTTTTTTCACACCATAAATCACATTAGCCATGATACACACTTTTTCCTTTTCACACATATACAGTGACATTTTCTCACCCCCCCCTCCTCCCAACCCACCCTCCCCCCCCATCCCCCCCTCCCATCCATTTAAGGTATACAATCTAGGATACATTAAACCAGTCAGACAATGTTGTCACTCAATAAAAAAAAACACCAGAAATTCTACTGAGTCCATTCTTTTCTTTCCTTCTCCTTCCATCTACTTAGGTAATGATTGTCCCCGGTAGGTTTTCGCTATTGTATTTAATGTAAGGCTCCTATATTTGTTCAAATATTTCAATATTATTTCTTAAACTATATGTTATTTTTTCTAATGGAATACATTTATTCATTTCTATATACCATTGTTGTATTTTCAAATTATCTTCCAATTTCCAGGTTGACATAATACATTTTTTTGCTACTGCCAGAGCTATCTTAACAAATCCTTTTTGTGCATCCTCCAAATCAATTCCAAATTCTTTGTTTTTTACGTTACTTAGGAGAAAGATCTCTGGATTCTTTGGTATATTGTTTTCTGTTATTTTATTTAATATCTGGTTGAGATCCTCCCAAAATTTTTCTACTTTCTCACATGTCCAGATTGCATGAATTGTTGTTCCCATTTCTTTTTTACATCGAAAACATCTATCAGATACTGTTGGGTCCCATTTATTTAACTTTTGAGGTGTAATGTATAGTCTGTGTATCCAGTTATATTGTATCATACGTAGCCTCGTATTTATTGTATTTCTCATCGTTCCAGAACATAATTTCTCCCATGTTTCCTTTTTTTATCTTTATATTTAAATCTTGTTCCCATTTTTGCTTAGTTTTACCATTTGTTTCCTCATTCTCCTTTTCTTGCAGTTTAATATACATATTTGTTATAAATCTTTTGATTATCATTGTATCTGTAATCACATATTCAAGGTTACTTGCCTCTGGCAAACTCAAACTGCTTCCTAATTTATCCTTCAAGTAGGATCTCAATTGGTAATATGCCAGCGCTGTATCTCCAGTTATATTGTACTTATCTTTCATTTGTTCAAAGGATAAGAATCTATTTCCTGAAAAACAATTTTCTATTCTTTTAATCCCTTTTTTTCCCCATTCTCTAAAGGAAAGGTTATCTATTGTAAAAGGGAGTAACTTGTTTTGCGTCAATATTAGTTTTGGTAATTGATAATTTGTTTTATTTCTTTCTACATGAATCTTCTTCCAAATATTGAAGAGATGATGTAATACTGGAGAAGTTCTATGTTGTACCAATTTTTCATCCCATTTATATAATATGTGTTCAGGTATCTTTTCCCCTATTTTATCTAATTCTAATCTCGTCCAGTCTGGTTTTTCCCTTGTTTGATAAAAATCTGATAGGAATCTTAATTGTGCGGCTCTATAATAATTTTTAAAGTTTGGCAATTGTAAGCCTCCTTGTTTATACCATTCTGTTAATTTATCTAGTGCTATCCTCGGTTTCCCCCCTCTCCATAAAAATTTCCTTATTATTTTCTTTAACTCCTTGAAGAATTTTTCTGTCAGTTGTATTGGCAATGCCTGAAATAAGTATAATATCCTTGGAAAAATGTTCATTTTAATACAGTTTATCCTTCCTATTAGTGTTAGTGGTAAATCTTTCCAATGCTCTAAATCGTCCTGTAATTTTTTCATTAGTGGATAATAATTGAGTTTATATAGTTGGCCGAGATTTTTGTTTATTTGTACACCTAGGTATCTTATTGCCTGCATTTGCCATCTAAATGGAGATTCCTTCCTAAATTTTGAGAAATCCGCATTATTCATAGGCATTGCTTCACTTTTATTTACGTTCATCTTGTAACCCGACACTTCTCCATATTCCTTCAATTTCTTATATAATTCTTTTATTGATAGTTCTGGTTCTGTTAAGTACACTATAACATCATCCGCAAATAGACTGATTTTATATTCCTTGTCTTTTATTTTTATTCCTTTTATATTATTATCTATTCTTATCAATTTTGCTAGTGGTTCTATAGCTAACGCAAACAATAAAGGTGATAGTGGGCATCCCTGCCGCGTTGATCTGCTTAAGTTAAATTGCTTTGATACATGTCCATTTACTGTCACTTTCGCTAACGGTCCCTTATATAATGCTTTAATCCAATTAATATACTTCTCCGGTAAACTGAATTTTTGCAATACTTTGAACAAATAATTCCATTCTACTCTGTCAAAGGCCTTCTCTGCGTCTAAAGCAACTGCTACTGTAGGTGCTTTATTTCCTTCTACTGCATGAATTAAGTTAATAAATTTACAAATATTGTCTGTTGTGCGTCTTTTTTTGATAAATCCAGTTTGGTCTAAATTTACCATTTTCGGTACATGCTCTGCTAATCTGTTTGCTAATCGTTTAGCTATTATCTTATAATCTGTGTTTAGTAAAGATATTGGTCTATATGACGCTGGTAAGAGTGGATCTTTCCCTTGCTTTAGTATTACTGTAATTATTGCTGTTTTACATGAATCTGGTAAGCTTTGTGTTTCATCAAACTGGTTGATTACATCCAGGAGGGGCGGAATTAATAAGTCTTTAAATGTTTTGTAGAATTCTATTGGAAATCCGTCCTCTCCTGGTGTCTTATTATTTGGTATTTTTTTTATAATCTCTTGTATTTCTACTATTCCAAATGGTTCTGTTAATTTATTTTGTTCCTCTATTTGTAGTTTTGGTAGTTCAATTTTAGTCAGAAATTCATCTATTTTCCCTTCTTTCCCTTCGTTTTCAGTTCGGTATAATTGTTCATAAAATTCTCTAAAGTTTTCCTTAATTTCTTTTGGATTATATGTAATTTGGTTGTCTTTTTTCCTTGATGCCAATACCATTTTCTTAGCTTGTTCTGTCTTAAGCTGCCATGCTAGGATTTTGTGCGTTTTTTCACCCAGTTCATAACATTTCTGTTTTGTCTTCATTATATTCTTCTCCACCTTATATGTTTGTAGTGTTTCATATTTTATTTTTTTATCCGCCAATTCTCTGCTTTTAATTGTATCTTCCTTCATTGCTAATTTTTTTTCTATATTTACTATTTCCCTTTCCAACTGCTCTGTTTCCTGATTATAGTCCTTCTTCATCTTGGTTACATAACTTATTATTTGCCCTCTAATGAATGCTTTCATTGCATCCCATAGTATAAACTTATCTTCCACTGATTCCGTATTTATTTCAAAATACATTTTTATTTGTTTTTCAATAAATTCTCTAAAATCCTGCCTTTTAAGTAACATGGGGTTTAATCTCCATCTATACATTCTTGGAGGGATATCCTCTAGCTTTACTGTCAATATTAAGGGTGAATGGTCCGATAGTATTCTAGCTTTATATTCTGTTTTTCTTACTCTATTTTGCATACTAGCTGATAACAAAAATAGGTCTATTCTTGAGTATGTTTTATGTCTAGCCGAGTAATATGAATATTCCTTTTCTTTTTGGTGTTGTTTCCTCCATATATCCAAAAGTTGCATTTCTTCCATCGATTTAATTATAAATTTGGTTACTTTGTTCTTTCTGTTAATTTTTTTCCCAGTTTTGTCCATATTTGAATCCAAATTCAGGTTGAAATCCCCCCCTATTAATATGTTCCCTTGCGTATCTGCTACCTTCAAAAAGATATCTTGCATAAACTTTTGATCTTCTTCGTTAGGTGAATATACATTGAGTAGATTCCAAAACTCCGAATATATCTGACATTTTATCATTACATATCTCCCTGCAGGATCTATTATTTCCTCTTCTATTTTAAATGGCACATTTTTACTAATTAATATAGCTACTCCACTTGCTTTTGAATTATACGATGCTGCTGTTACGTGTCCTACCCAATCTCTCTTTAATTTCTTGTGCTCCAATTCAGTTAAATGTGTTTCTTGCACAAATGCTATATCAATTTTTTCTTTTTTCAGTAAATTTAGCAGTTTCTTCCTTTTAATTTGGTTATGTATTCCATTAATATTTAAAGTCATATAGTTCAACATAGCCATTTTATACTTTGTTTATCTTCCCTTTCCGTTTCTCCATCATTACCTTTCCTTCTTATCCATTTCTGTTTTCTTGTTTTGAACCCTTTATAAGACAACATTCCTACAACATCAAACATTTTCCTTATTCTCCTATTTAAAACTTCTTTAGCCCCAATCTCCCCTTCCCCTCCTGAGTTGTCCTTTATCCCTTGTCGGACAACCACATCTCCCCTCTCCATTTGGATTTGCGAATTCACTCGCAAGCGTCAGCTGATTTTGCAGTGACCGCAACTCCTCCCCACCCAGCCCCCCCCAGAAAAGATTTCACTTTTCATATGTAACAAAGGTCACTCTTTTAGTTCCCTCCTTATTCCCTCTATTCCATTTCCTTCCCTTATTAATTCTTGTCTATACTATCTATATTTTCCTCTAAATACGGATACATTCACGTATGCACATTATACATATACACACTTATACCTCTTTACCCACATACATATAAATCGTGGTCATTTTTACTCTCATTACACGTCTTCATCCCTCAGTCTATTTTGTAATTGTTCTGCAAATTTTCGTGCTTCTTCTGGATCCGAGAATAGTCTGTTTTGTTGTCCTGGAATAAATATTTTCAATACCGCTGGATGCAGAACACCTCACTGACAAAAGGCAAAGGAGGAAAAACCCAACACCCAACCCCAACCAACCAATTTTCCCTTGCAACCGCTGCAATCGTGTCTGCCTGTCCCGCATCGGACTTGTCAGCCACAAACGAGCCTGCAGCTGACGTGGACTTTTTACCCCCTCCATAAATCTTCGTCCGCGAAGCCAAGCCAAAGAAGAAGAAGAAGGATGCTTTAGTATAAATTTATACCCTTTCTTCCATAAAATCGCCTTTGCTGTATTGAACTCCTTTCTCTTCTTTAGAAGTTCAAAACTTATATCTGGATAAATGAAGATTTTTTGCCCTTTGTACTCCAGTGGCTTGTTGCCCTCTCTTACTTTTTCCATTGTCTTCTCCAGTACCTTTTCTCTTGTAGTATATCTTAGGAATTTTACTAAAATAGATCTTGGTTTTTGTTGTGGTTGTGGTTTAAAGGCCAATGCTCTATGTGCCCTTTCTATTTCCATTTCTTGCTGTAGTTCTGGACATCCTAGGATCCTAGGGATCCAATCTTTTATAAACTCTCTCATATTCTTGCCTTCTTCATCTTCCTTAAGGCCCACTATCTTTATGTTATTTCTTCTGTTATAATTTTCCATTATATCTATTTTCTGAGCTAACAGTTCTTGTGTCTCTATAACTTTTTTATTAGATTCCTCTAATTTCTTTTTTAAGTCCTCTACCTCCATTTCTACTGCTGCTTCCCGCTCTTCCATCTTGTCCATTTTCTTTCCCATTTCTGTTAAGGTCATATCTATTTTATTCATTTTCTCTTCTGTGTTGTTTATTCTTCTTCTCAAATCATTAAATTCCTGTGTTTGCCATTCTTTAAATGACTGCATGTATTTTTTAATAAGAGAAAGTATATCCTTTATCTTGCCTTTCCCTTCTTCTTCTATTTCACTGTACTCTTCCTCTTCCTCTTCTTCTTCCTCTGGGTTGGCCATCTGTTGTTTCTTTGTTGCCCTTTTCTTCTCTTCTTTCTTGTTTTCATTGTCTTCTGTGTTCTCTTCTTGCTGCAGGTGTTCTGCAGCTGTCGTTGCCGGCTGTGGAGATCAGCTCCCCAGCTGGTCACCCCTCCCGTCGGTGTGTTTTTTTTCATGCGCGGTTGCGCACTTTTACTCGGCTCAGCGAGCCATTTTTGTAGTCCTATTTCTACCGACCTGAGGGAGCGGGTTTCTCTCTCCACCGCGGGCCTCTTCGAACAGGTAAGGCCTTCTCCTTCTTCCTCCGTTGTCTTCTCTTCCTCTCTTCTTACCGTTGATTTCGATTTTTCTTTTTTTGTCGCCATCTTCTTTCCACCTTTATACTCACTTTTCTTTAACTTTTATTTCTGTGCCTTTGTGTTTTCCTTTGTTTTTTCCGACTTTTCTGGAGGGGGCTAGAGTTCACCGTCCGGCCACTACTCCATCACGTGACTCTCCCCATTTTTATCCCTCTTGAGATAAACAAATATTCCAAGTAAAACTGCAGTTGATAAAGATTGTGAGATATATCCTGCATATGGTGTGACAAGATCTTGGTCTAAAGCAGGGATGTCAAACTCAAATTCACAGAGGGCCAAAATAAAAAACTTGGTCTAAGTCGTGGGCCAAACTAAATATTTATTGAAAATTTTCAACAGCATCTGCATGTTTTCTCTTCTTTCAACATATGTAATGTTAAACTTTTTCTTATTAAAGTAAATGTTTAATAATAGTTTTGGTTAAACTCTTTCCAGATGAAGCATTAACAAATGAGAAATAAAATATTCAATAAATAATATTTCTTGAGAGCCTTTAAGCTCCTTTTAAATATATTTTTTTTCACAAGCCAACAAGTCAAAAAAATAACTTGCTTCAATGAAAATCCAATCTTTCAACAATGAACAGTCCAAAGTTAACCAAAGAAAATATTAATCCAAGCTTAGCTTGCTACACTGTGATTTACTCTGATGCACCTGGGTCTAAACCAGATACTTGGTATCTCTTCTTAGATGCAAGTTCATCAAACTCTGGGGTCAGAGTTTGCCTCCCACCTGTCTTGAAAGGTCCTGTTTTCTGTCTTTCATTTGGCCATTTTTCATAAGGGGTTTATTACATGTGAGTTGGGCGACAGGTCGCAGATGCTAATGAAAGTAAAGAGAGGAGGTGGGGGCGATTAGCGGGCTGACGGGCCGGCACCAATGCATTTGCAAAGCATTCTGGGATTTGTAGTATTAGCTGTGCATGCGCTATACTGGCACGGCGGCCAGTGGGTCAGCTCTAATACATATTTGATATGATCTTGCGGGCCAAATACAATTATATCACGGGCCAAATTTGGCCCGCGGGCCTGAGTTTGATATGTGTGGTCTAAAGGATCAAAGCAAAGGAAGGTCCGTCCAGTTGACAGAGACATGCCCAGTACTTCAGAAATAGGAGAAACAGGAAGAACAGGTTAAATTTGATCGTCAGTATTTGATTGTGCAGCAAAAGATCGATGTGGATCTTGCTGACTTGAGGGAGAAGGGTGTAAATGAGGAGGAAAGTGAGGAAATGCCCTGTGGATATTACTGGAAGGGTGAACTGTTAGTGAGGAAATGGAAGCCATGTGACGTGGCTGCAAATGGGGAATGGGCTGTGGTTCATCAGTTGGTCATTCCTAAAGTCTATTGGAATAAAATTTGGCCCATAGTATGCCTTTGGGAGGTCATTTAGGTGTGAAGAAGACCATGGATAAAATTTTGAAACAGTTTTTTCTGGCCTGGTTTGAGAAAGGATGTTGTGAATGTTTGCTGGCCATGCCACATTTGCCGGTAGCTCCTTTGCAACCTAATCCTGTGGTTGTGGAACCTTTCACTGGAGTTATCCTGGATTGTGTAGGTCCCCTGCCTAAAATTGGAGCTGGAAATCAGTACTTGTTAACATTTATTGGTGCGGCGTCAAGGTTCCCAGAGGCTATACCGTAGAGGAATAGCCAAGCCTAAATTGTGGTAAATGCTTTGCATAACATTTTTCTCACTTTTTTGGTCACGTAAAGTGATCAAGAAGCAATTCCATTTCTGGAATGTTTCAGCAGTTGGTGTCTGAACGAGGAATTTAACAGATCACTTCATTTTCAAACTCAGGGAGTTTTGGAAAGATTTCATTCTACTTTGAAAAATATGATGAGGATTTATTGTCTGGGGAACAGAAAAGTTTGCGATAAGGGTATTCACTTATTGTTATTTGCAGTTAGAGGGTCTGTTCAGGAATCAATAGGTTTCAGCCCTTTTTGAAATTGTGTTTGGACATCACGTGAGAGGACCTTAAAGGTCATTAAAAGAACAGGGGGTTCATGAGGACGTGCAATTGTGATTTGCTGGATTAGGTTTCTAAATTGAAAGATCGGTTGGAAAAACTTTGGACTTTGGCTCAAGAGAATTTAAAAATGTTGCAGGGTCTCCTGGCGCTCTTCCTTCATTTTAGCTATGCCTTCTTGCAGCACTTGTAAAACAGTAAACATTTACCAGCGATATAGTTCTCATTCTCGGTGCAGGCTATCATTCAGCACCTCCCGCCAACCCCCTTACATGCCTCCAGTTGATCTAGAAGGAGACACAAAGACCTGGTTCACTGTCAGCCCGCATGCAGGGTGTCCAGGGGGGACAGGACGACAGCGGGCTAACTGTGGCACAACTTCTGCAAGTTCTGTGGGGGATCTGATCTGGGACCCCCCTGCTCTTTGCAAGTTTCATAAATGACCCAGACAAAGAAGTCGTGGGTCCGTGAGTTTGCAGACAATACGAAGGTTGGAGGAGTTGCGGAGAAGGCTGACATCAGTTACAACAGGTGAGGTAGACAGGGCGGCAGTAGTAAACACCAGAGGACACAGGAAGGATGTGGAAGCTGTGGAGAGGGGACAGAGGAGATTCACCAGGAGGTTGCCTGGATTGGAGAATGTATCTTACAAGGTAAGGTTAGCAGAGCTGGGACTTTACTCTTTGGAGCAAAGAAGGATGAGAGGAGATTTGATAGAGGTCGACAAGATTATGATGTGGACGGCCAGGAATGGCAAACACCAGAGGATGTCTGTACAAAGTGAGGTGATGGAAGGTTTTTTTTACACAGAGAGTTGTGGGGGCCTGAAATGCCTCGCCAGGGGGATGGTGGTGGAGGTTGGAACATTGGGGACGTTTAAGAGACTCTTAGACAGTCATGTGGATAAAAGCAAAATAGAGGGTTACAGGGTAGGGAGGATTTAGTAGGTTAATTTTAAGGAATTAAGTGGGACAACATTGAGGGCCGAAGAGCCTGTACTGTTCTGTCCTGGTCAAGGTTCAAACAGTAGAAGCCATTTGGCCCTCAACCATGTTTGAATTACAGGAAATTTGTGGCTGAGTCTCATAAGGCATGGAAATCGGCTACCCATTTCAATTCCCCGTCCCGTTCCCTTAGTGACGTGTCTGTCGTGGGCAGATAATACAAAGATTGGAGGAGTTGCACAGTGAGACTGAGACCACCTGCAAATTGGAGGAACAACACCTCACCTTGTGTTTGGGCCCCCTCCAACTGGATAGCATTAACATCGACTTCCCTGACAAATGCCTCACCCCCATCTTCCCTTTCTCTCCCTCCCTCTCTGTCTCTCTCCCTCTCTCTTTCCCTCTCTGCCTCTCTCCCTCTATCTCTCTCTTTCCCTCTGTCTCTCCCCCTCTCTCTGTCTCTCTCCCTCTAACTCTCTCTCTCCATCTCTGTCTCTCTCCCTCTCTGTCTGTCGCCCTCTCTCTCTGTCTCTCCCTCTCTCTCTCCTCCACTGTGTCTCTCTCCCTCTGTATCTCACGCCCTCTCTCTCCCTCTCTGTCTCTCACCATCTCTCTCTTTCCCTCTCTCTAAATTCCAGCAAGTATGGTCCCAGCCAACTCAATCTCTCCTCATAGGCCAACCCCCTCATCCCTGGAATCAACCTGGTGAACCTCGTCTGCACCACCTCCAAGGCCAGTCTGCCCTTCCTCAAGGAAGGAGACCAGAACTGCACGCAGTGCCCCAGATGCGGCCTCACCGGGACCTTGCAGAACCTCCCTGCTCCTAAATCCAGTCCCTCCTGGACGGCCTGCTGCACCTGCGATTCATGCTCGGGTGCTCTCTACAACTCCCGCTGCCCCCGTAAAAGGCAGCCAACAAATGTCAAAGATTCACCCCACTTCTCATCACCTCCTGCCTCACCAGGAAGAGGATGAGATTGCGCCCAGCCGGACTCGAGGACACTTTCATTCTTGCTGTAATCAGACTCCTGAATGATCTCCACCGGCTGATCTCTCAGTAACTGTGTCTTACTTGTGGTACTATGTCCGTGATGTCTACTGGCCTGCCCGCAAAAAGAATCTATCGCTCGTGACTATAAACTTGAACTCCCCCCCTTCCTTTTTTCCTTGCTACATTTTGGTCACACTCTTCCCCCTGCCTCACTCTCCACCCCTCAAGCTGTGAGCCCTTTGTGCACACCGACTCGTGAGTCTGTTAAATATTTGCCTCTGGAAAGAATCTCCCGTTGCCGCCTTGTCTGACGCCCTCACTGAGTTTGCTCGCCACGCTACATGAACCAGTAAACATTGATGTGTGTAGAGTTTAAAGAGAGGTCAGTCCGAGAACATTTAGCAATGGAAGTGGGGGATTTTCTAGGGTCCGCTGTCAGCGACACCTCTCCATGACTCTCAAAGAACCCCCTTATTCGGATGGCCAGATGCCCAGTTTTCGTCCAGCTTTTAAGCAACCTGCCCTCCACCCGGTGCTAACGTGAGCCCGATGTTAATTTGGGGGGTGCGGGGATGTTAGGACAGAAAGGGGGCGCTTATCGTGTGATATGCAGCATCCTGGGGTCCGTAGCCCCGTGTGCGACCATGTTTCTTCTTGCGCGCAAGGGATTGGAGTACCGGGGCCACTAGTGTCAGCACGCGATACAGGCATTGGCGTGTGGTGTAGGCAGGAGGAAGAAGTGTGACGGAGGTCCATGGGAGGTAAGAAACCTGCACCCTCCCCCCCACCGCTGTGACCCTGCACGTCCTCCTCTTTGGAAATTCGCCAATGGCCACCCTACTCCATATAAATGTTGAAGAAGACGGATTTCAGCCCATTGAATCTACACCCACCAACCCATTTCTGCAAATTTCATTTTATTCTCCCCGCATTCCCCTCATCCCCCACTCCCCTTGGGGCCTAGCGTTTGGGGGTGATTCACAGTGGCCTGTTGGCCGACTGCATCGCTGCAGAGCATCGGACAGGAGGTCAATGCTCAGGACCATAAGAGTGGCAGAGAGGATCACTGGGGTCTCCTCCCCCCCCCCCCCCCATTCCCCTACTGCCATCAACATGATTGTTCCAAATGTCTGAATTTATCTCTGCAGTCCTTCCACTGGTGCCCCATCCCTCCACCTTCTGGGCCCAATGATGCTCACTTCCAGCGGTTTGTCAGCCAGTAAATATTTGCCTCGGGGACAGAACTGTCCTGAGTCCAACCCTGTCCTGTCTGACAGCATCCACACCTCACCAAGTTCGTGCTTTTTGTCCCTGGCAGGGAGAGCGGGTAAGGTTTACACAGTCAACTGTCAGAGAATCAGCAGGTGCTAGTTATCGTCAGCCAGTAAACCTCAGTTAGTGCGGCGCCGTTTCAGCGCCGGCGACCTGGGTTCGAATGTGGCGATGACCGTAAGGAGTTTGTACGTTCTCCCCATGTCTGTGTGGGTTTTCCCTGAGGGGGGGGGGCTCTGGTTTCCTCCCACCCTTCTAAAGGTACCGGGAGTTTGTAGGTCAATTGGGTGTAACTTAACCTACAACCCCGGTACGATTTGAAGGATGGGAGGAAACTGAAGATCCCCCCCCAGGGAAAACCCATGCAGACATGGGGAGAACGTACAGACTCTTCACAGTCAGCAAAAACACAATGCTGGAGAAACTCAGCAGGTCTAGCAGTGTCCTTTATACAGAATCGACGTTTCGGGCCTGAGCCCTTCATCAAGGTGTGAGCAAAATGTCAGCATCCAAACAAACTGGTGGGGGGAGGGGCAGGGGGAGAAGTGCAGTTCCATAGGTAATAGGTGGAGAAGGGAGGGAGGGTGCAGCAGCAAACAGGGGGAGGAAGGATGGCTCTGTGAATGAAGAGGGAGGGGGTGGAGAGAAGACAAGGGGAAAGGAAAGGGAGGGAGAACGGGGTCCAGCAGGATCCGCAGCCGTCCGGTTGGAGAGGGGCCAGAGGGAAAATCAAGTGTTGTTCCTCCAATTTATGGGTGGTGTTGGTGGAATAGATTTACCTTGCTGGGATAAATTTACTACCGACCTATTCTGCCTTGATTTCTGTAGACTTCCTTACAGACAGCGCTAGATTCGATACCGTAACACAACCGCATAACACCATTGTGCTAACCATGCAGCCCCCCCTCCCCAAAATGAGACATAACCCCAGTTACCCTGGGGCAGACTCTGCTGCTTCCGTAGTCGGCAGGATTCGAACCTGCGCAGGGAGACCCCAATGGATTTCTAGTCCATCGCCTTAACCACTCGGCCACGACTACTATGAGAGGTTAGGGTATGAGGGGCGAAGATATCACTTGGAGGAAACCCCCGTCCTGGCCACATACCTGTTCAAACTTTTCTTACATGTTAAAATTGAGCCCACATTTACCACTTCAGCTGGAAGCTCGTTCCACACCCCCTACCGTTCTCTGTGTGAAGAAATTCCCCGTAAAGTTATCTTTTAAAAGGCAAAGGTTCCAATATTATCATGTAATTCTACATTTAAAATGTAACATACATGAGATTCTTTGTCGACCATAAGGAAAACATAAAGTCACCACTTTGCCATAGAAAGGAGGCCCCAGCAAGGGATGAACTTATAACCCTTGGTTTATAAAACCAATGCTGTAACCACTGAGCTGTCAGAACCTCTTCCATTAACTCTTAGGTTCCTATTAAATGTCTGCCCTCTTTCTCCTTAAACCCATGTCCTCTGGCAACTGATTCTCCTAATCTGGGCTGAAAAACTCCACATCAAAGGCAATCAGTGAACCTTCTTGCACCATTCAGTCCATTTCAGGAACTCACTGTTTGGCTAATATAAAGTCCCCGCCCAAAATCCCATCTGAATGTCCCAAATCAGTGTCTCCTCCACGTGATATCTTTGCCCCTCATTCTCTAACTTCCCCACAGTAATTGTGGCTGAATGGTTAAGGTGATGGACTAAAAATCCATTGGGGTCTCCCTGCGCAGGTTCAAATCCTGCCAACTATGGAGGCAGCAGGGTCTGCCCTGGGGTAACCACGGGTGTGTGCCATTTTGGGGAGAGGGGCTGCTGCGCCCTCCCTCCCTTCTCCCCCTGCCCAGCATTTTGGAAGGGCACAGATACAGAATTCCCTGAAAGTGATGTCACAGGTGGACAGGGTCGTAAAGAGAACTTTTGGCATCTTGGCCTTCATAAATCAAAGTCCGAAGGGCCTGTTGCTGTGCTGTATTGTTCTATGGTTCGATGGTGTGTGGAGCAGGATGCCAGAGAAGGTGGACAAGGCAGGGACTATATCAGAGAGATGTGGGGCCAAACACAGGCAGGTACATTATCTTTGGACAGTGAATGCGAAGGTGGAGCGACACCTCCACCTGCAGGTGACAGAGCAGGTCAGCAGGCAGCGGAACTCACTGCAGGTAAAGGCATGACGTCCATTCTACCCCTTTCCTCCCTGTCTGGTTCCACCTTCAACCCACCTTTCACCAACTGGATCCCCTCTGTCCCTTCTGTTCTATCTGGTTGAATCTGTCCTTCATCTCTCCCCTAATTGATCACCATAACACATCTACAAAGAAGCAGTCTCTTAAATCAAGTCAAATTTAAATTAAATTCTAATTTTAAATTTAGACATACAGCACGGTAACAGGCCCTTTCGACCCACGAGTCCCCAGTTTACAACCAATTGACCTACAGCCTATGTTTTGAACAACTGGAGGGAACCAAAGCCCCCAGGGAAACCCACTCAGGCATGGGGAGAACATACAAACTCTTTACAGACAGCACAGGATTCGAACCCCGGTCCCAATTGATGGCACTGTAATGGCATTGCGCTGACCGCTACGCCAACCATCCCGCCCCAAATTTATTGTCATCTGATTGCACAAGTACAACCCGATGAAACAGCGTTCTCCGGTCTTCGGTTCTAAACGTGTAGACACACAACCAGATGTAACACTCGTACAAACTGTACAAATGAGCGTCTCGGAGGGTCAGTGTGAGCAGTTCCTTAGGTTGTTCAACATTCTCACTGCCATGGGAAGAAGCTGCTCCTCAGCCTGGTGGTGCTGGCTCTGATCCTCCCGTATCTCTTCCCCAATGGGAGCAGCTGAAAGATGCTGTGAAAGGTCTGCATATCCGAAATGTTTAGTGGGTCGGGCTGAAATGAAAAATAACGGCAAAATAAAATGCTGCAGATGCTGCAAATCTGAAACAAGAATGATGGCATAGTAAAATACTGCAGATGCTGGAAGGCTGAAATGAAAAGTGACGGCACAGCAAAATACTGCAGATGATGGAAGGCTGGTGAAAAGCGACAGCACAGCAAAATACTGCAGATGATGGAAGGCTGAAGTGAAAACCAATAGCACAGCTGAGAGGGAGGTTTGAAAAAGTAAGGAACTCTTACCTTGAGTTGGAGCCAGGAGGTTGCAATTGAGTTAATTGAGTAGGGCCAGGGAGCAATTGAGATAATAGATAGGAATGTATCAAAAGAGGGGCAGCTGTTAAAGTGACCAGTGATGGAGTGGGACATTGTCTCTAGTGGCTTTGTTGAGTAGGGGCTGAGGAGGAGTTTGCTCCCAGTAAGGGAAGAGTGGTAAGTTTCTTTAATTAAGCTAGTTAATGAACTGGATAATGGAGCCAGTTGTTAGGGCTGTCCAGTGTTTTGACTGCAGGATGAGGGAAGTCAGGGACAACACATTTGTTGCAGATGATCCACACCAGCAGGAGGTGCATCCAGCTGCAGCTCCTGATAAACTGAGTTAGGGAACTGGAGCTGCAGCCGGATAAACTTTGAATCATTTAGGAGGCAGTGATAGGGAGGAATTTTAGGGAGGAATCAGTCCTAAGGGTCAGGGGAGGCGAGGGGAAGAGGCAGAAGCAGCAGAGCACCCCTGTGGCCGTACCCATCAATAATAGGGGCAAGTTGCTGTTATCACATCTCTGGCACCGAGCCTGGGCCCAGTGATAGGGGATTTGATAGTTGGGAGGGACAGGTAGGTAGGAGGTGGGAGAGATGCCAGGGTCCGGGAAGGAAGTGGGGAACATCATGACGTTTAATAGAATTTCAGGCAGGTAATGATATTGAGTTTGTTGTACATGTGGTACAATGACACGCAAGAACTGAAATTCTCACTGGCTGCAGGTGGGCAGGTATTTGTAAAGAAAAAAGTTATCACAGTAAATTAATTGAAATAAATTAAAACACAATAAATACATAAAATGGATCATAAACATTCACAGTGATCCCTAGTGCAAAAAAAGGGATACTTTTATGTGGACGAGGGTGTGTCTGTGTGTGTGAGTGGGCACTTGTGTGTGGGTGTGTGTGTGTATGTGAAAGCGGGGGTGTGTGGGGGGGATGTGAGAGGGGGGTGTGTGTGAGAGGGGGGTGTGTGTGAGAGGGGGGTGTGTGTGTGAGGGGGGTGTGTGTGAGAGGGGGGTGTGTGTGAGAGGGGGGTGTGTGTGAGAGGGGGGTGTGTGTGAGAGGGGGGTGTGTCTGAGAGGGTGTGTGCGTGAGAGCGGGGAGGGTGTGTGCGTGAGAGCGGGGAGGGTGTGTGTATGAAAGTGTATGTGTGAGAGCGGGGGTGTGTGTATTTATGTGTATGAAAGTGCGGGTGTGTGGGTGTGAGGGTGTGTGGGTGTGTGTGGACATGCTTCAGGGCATCAGGAGATGATACTCAGCTAGCAGCCAGATACACACATGGTCACAATCGCATCTTGGCCCGACCCTACACCCCAAATCCCCCAACCCTGCAGAACTCCTGACCAGGACTCCTGGGGGGGGGGGGGGGTCTGTAGTGCTCCAAGCCATCCCAAGGGGGGATATGGGAGCCCTGTGGCTAGGAGGTTTATGGGTCATTGAGGGTGGGACAGGAGGCAAAATCTCTCGGCTGGGATTGGCAGGCAGGACTGCACCAGGGATAGGGGGGGAGGTGCTACCTGACACCCCAGGAAGAGCAGTGGTATCCCCAGACCCCACCCTTCCATCCCAGCCACAAGGTGTCGGTTTATGTGAACTCCGGCTGAGAGAGGTAAGAACCACACTCTGTTGAGATAAAAAACACAAAGTTCTCACAACAAGATAAAAAGTATTAGAGGAGGGAAGAACGGACAGTCCCGACTGGTTTACTCTGGAGTCTGACAAACAAGGCCCAGGCAAATATAAAGAGTAGCCAGTAAACCAGGTGAATGCAGTCCAATATCACCCAGATTGGGTTGTGCTGTTCAATGCTGGGAGATGCCTCTTCATTCAGAGGAGGAGGATTTGAAGACCAGGGCGATCGGTGGAGAGAGTCAGGGCATCGTGGCAGGGAGACGAAATAGGCGGGTGGTCCAGGGCAGAGGGGAAGGAAGGAAGAGTTCCAGCAAGGGCTACTTTGATGTTGAATGGCAGAGCCCAGTGAGGCACAGGCTCCTCCGGCTCTTCAAGCGTAAGTGTGCATCTGGATGAGTGGGGTGGTGTGGGGGGTGGGACCACAGCAGGCCACTCAACCCACTGCATTCCTGCTGTTGTTCCAAAAGCAATCTTGAATTCATCCCACAGTCTTGCTCTCTTCCCACAGCCCTGTATGAGTCCCCACACTGATCCCACTGCCCCCTCTCCCCACAGCCTTGTTTCAGTCCCCAAACTAATCCAACTGCCCCTCTCTCTCCCCACAGCCCTGTATCAGTCCCCACACTGATCCCACTGCCCCCTCTCCCCACAGCCTTGTATCAGTCCCCACACTGATCCCACTGCCCCTCTCTCTCTCCACAGCCCTGTATCAGTCCCCACACTGATCCCACTGCCCCCTCTCCCCACAACCCTATATCAGTCCCCACACTGATCCCACTGCCCCACTCTCTCCCCACACTGATCCCACTGCCCCATTCTCTCCCCACAGGCCTGTATCAGTCCCCACACTGATCCCACTGTCCCTCTCTCCCAACATCCCTATATCAGTCCCCAATTAGACCCACTGCCCCATTCTCTTCACAGCCCTGTATCAGTCCCCACACTGATCCCACTGTCCCTCTCTCCCAACATCCTTATATCAGTCCCCAATTAGACCCACTGCCCCATTCTCTCCCCACAGCCCTCTTCTCGTCCCGTTATTTAGCAACCCTGTTGGCCGAGTTGTTAATTCTGTGTAGTCTTATCTTGGTGATGAGCGGAATTTTTACTCAAATGCAAAGGCTTTCACAACTCTGTTGAGTCACTGACCAGCTGATAGATTTGAGGTTGTGGGTAGAAAAGACCAGTCTGTTGGTTAACAAGGGTCTGTGCTTGCTTATGTCTGAATTGCCATAAATTGTTTGTTGTCACGTGCAACGAGATTCAGTTTTAAAAAAAAAACTGTTTTGCTGGCTCTCCAGGTCAGCCAACTCATTCACTTGGTAATGTAATAATAACAGAAATACTGTAGTCAAATGGTGTAGGGTATTGCTGACAGAGCAAAGAACATACGTAAATATGCGTGAAAAATGCGAAAAATTTTGTACCAAAATTCAAGTTCAAAGTAGGGGGTCACATTATACACGCATATTTACATCAGCACGAATCGGGCAGACAAGGGAGGAGAGAGACAGCAGTGCGAATCGGGCGGGTGAGGGGAGAGAGAGACGGCAGCACGGATCTGGTGGGTGAGGGGGGAGAGAGACGGCAACGTTGATCGGGCGGGCGAGGGGGAAGAGAGATGGCAGTGCAGATTGGGCGGGCGAGGGGGAGAGAGACGGCTGTGCAAATCAGGCGGGTGAGAGGAGGGGGGGGTCATATCATACATGGGGGTAAAACCTTTCTCCCTTTTTCCCCCTCAAAAATGGGTGGGTCGCATTATACTCAAAATGCATTATACACACATATTTACGGTAGTAATATTAGACAGTGCTCAGTCATCTTTTCAAGATTGTTGTGTGATAAAATGGAAAAATGTAATATTACATTTCCTTTAGTCTACTGTAAGGGAGACAAATTCACCATCAGCAGAAATTGCCTGGTGCCTTTAACAGTCAGAGAAAGAGACGCAAAAGAGAGTAAGTAACCGCCCCCCCCCCCCAATCCCCTCTGAGTCGTTGAGAGTCTGTGGATTTGTCTCCAGCCTCCGCAGACAGACAAAGTCCAGTCCAAACTATCGGCCGCATGAGCTTCAGATCCGAACTTCCGACACGAACAGGAAGCCCTTCAGCGCCCTTTCACACCCCAGTTCTGATACCTGGCGCCCCTTCAGCCAGTCTCCAACAGCCCACAGCCTGCGCAGGTTCATCACCTCGAGCCGCCAATACCCCCACTGTCTGTGCATTCTTCATCCACAGACCCCTGCGCTGGCCCGCCGCTGTGGTCACCGTCCCATGGGTCATCTCCTCTCAACAGTGGGGGGGTGTGGTCTTCCCATTTTCTGGCGCCCCGCACCACTCCTCTGCAGCCCCTCGTGCGCCATCATCTTGGGCACAGGCTTCATGGTCAGAGGATTTTAAATAAAACCCCCTTCTGCTCCTTTAGTGGGCCGTTTAAAGCCCATACGGAGCCGGTGATAACATCTGATAACCACAGGGAAGAATCTGTCCTTGAATCTGGACATTTATGTGTTAAAGTTTCTTTTGCCTGATGGTATTTAATATAGAGCAATGTGATGTGTTTAATTTTGGGAGCTATAAAATGGGTAGGACCTACACAATGAATGGTGAGGATTAGAGACGAGGGAAGTAGGAATATAGTACTTGTAAAAGTTGAGTTACCTAGGTTTAAGACAGGCCCAGTTATTTAAAACTAAAAATACCTGGGAACAGGATTTAAACCTTTCAATATCAGATGAAGTTTGGGATTTAATTTGAGTTTTAAGTTGGTCAATAACCCATCATTATGTGCTTGTCATTGCTAACTACAATTTAAAGTTGTACATAGGCCACACATGTCCAAAGCTAAATTATCTCATTTTTTTTTCCCCCAGAAATAAATTCTTGCTGTGATAGATGAAAGAGAGGAAAGACTTCTTTAATTCATATGTTCTGGACTTGCCCTAGTCTGGAAAAATACCAGAGAGATGTCTTCCATCCTCATCATTAATTCGTAACGTAAATTTAGAACCAAATCCAAACTCCATCCTTCGCTTCTCTTTTAGCTTGACTTAGACGGAAGGATGCTGTCCTGCCCACTCGTGCTGAGTGATATTATGTCCTGTTTAAACTTAGAAAAGATTCATTATTCAATTAATGATTCGGGTATAAGATTTCAAATGCTGTGGTGGTGGGGGCGGGGTGTTTATGAGTCATTTTCTTAATACATAAAACACTTGGCCTTTTTTTTCTCTGTTTTAATTTTAAGTATTAAGTATGCCTGTTATCATACAACATGGATAATAGTCAGGAGGGAGTTTAGATTTCTCTTTAATCAGGATAAAATTATTAATATGTTTATGAATTTTGGACCTGTCTTTTGATTTTTGTCTTTTTTTTCCCACACGTGTTCCTTCTTCCCAACGTCAGCTGCAAGACCAGCCTCAGTCAAGGCCGATACACCTGGCGTCACACCTAGGTGTAATGGTGTCTTGACAGCAGTGCTGGAAAAATCAGCGGATGAGTATTAATGCTCTACCTCCCCCTTCATTCCCTTTAACAGCATATGACCAGGAAGGCGAGGGTCAAGGCGGAATCGGACTCTGGGCAGCTAGGTGAGGCACATGACTGGAAGGTGGCGGCAGACTTGAGCCAGAGGCCCTGCTTCCTGAATGAAATGGCGGAAACCAACCTCAGACCAGACCTTGTGCTGTGGTCGGCCTCACTCCATCTAGTTTATAGAATCAGGTTTACAGTACCCCTGGGAGGATGGAGGGGAGAAGGACTCCCCTCCAGGGGCTGAGGGGACGCTGAGCTTGCAGCAACATGGCTGGAAGGCAAAGGTCTGGCCGGTTGAAGTTGGCCGCAGAGGATTTGCAGCCACATCGATGTCAAGGAAGTTGGGAAGCATGAGGAAAGACACACCAACAAGCAGTCGAAAATCTCAGCGGAGCTGCTGAAGAAGGGCGGTCAGTGGCTCTGGGTGATGAGAAAGGATTCCACCTGGGCCCCCAGTTGAGCCAATGGCATTGAGGGGGTGAGCCCTGGATGCCAGGATTCACTGCTGAACCCTCCCTGAGGAGGGAGGGCACCCACTTGATAACCCAGAAGATGCCACTGCTCACTTGGCCACCCCACAGAGTTTAGGCAGCAAGTCTCAGGAATGTAATATTAACATCTAGTCCTACATATCTTTCTTCTTTCTATCTATCTTTGGGTTGGCTTCGCGGACGAAGATTTATGGAGGGGGTAAATGTCCACGTCAGCTGCAGGCTCGTTTGTGGCTGACAAGTCCGATGCGGGACAGGCAGACACGGTTGCAGCGGCTGCAGGGGAAAATTGGTTGGTTGGGGTTGGGTGTTGGGTTTTTCCTCCTTTGCCTTTTGTCAGTGAGGTGGGCTCTGCGGTCTTCTTCAAAGGAGGTTGCTGCCCGCCAAACTGTGAGGTGCCAAGATGCACGGTTAGAGTCCTACATAACAAACCTGTTATTTTTTGTACTTATACATTTTTTTATGCTTTATAATCAAAATTAATAAAACTATTTTTTTTAAAAAGAAGAAAGATAACTGGTATCACAGGTAGAAAAGTTGGTCAAAAATTCTTCCTTTTTCAATCTTTTGATTAAACATATTTTAGTAAATGTTACATGAGGAGAATAGAATCCAGAATCGAACAGTGAAAACAGAAACATCGCTATATTGCAAATATTTAATACAACGAATAACATTGTAGATATTGAATAATATTATCCCTTTCTCCTCCATTTTGAATATTCAAAGAGAGTGAAAAAAAAGTATTCACATTAGAAGAAAAAGGAACAGAAGCAGGCCATTTGGTCCATCAAGTCTGCTCTGTGAAACCTCCCTGAGCTAAACTGTTCTTGCATATAGTTCCAAGTCCTGGCCTTGTCCCCATATCCCTTGATACCCTGACTAATTAGATACCAATTGTTAGGTCTGCTTTGTTCATGAATGAGTGAGACAAACACCAGGCTGAGTCGAAATCAGGGTTCTTTGTTCTTTATTACCGGATTGTAACACTTGCGACTAACCATGTTAGTCGGAGAATGCATTCTGCCGTTATCAGCAAAATGGTGATTTTTTATACCCTTGGATATGTGCTTAGAACATCATCATATCATTACTTGTCCAATGACTAAAACTGTTGCTATCCTTTCCCTGCTAGCTTCCTGCCTCTCAATCCATCAATGTCTCTCTTATCTTGTAAGAACAAGGATGCATTCACATCTTGTTACAGCCCTGTACATTCCCATCTCATGATGTTTTACCTAACAGGAGTACAAGGACACCTCCCCTTCTTGTTACAGCCCTGTACAGGGTAACTCCCTACACATTCCCATCTCATGATGTTTTACCTTACACTATCAATCTTCCCCTTAAACCCTCCACCCCCCCCTCCCACAATGATCTGGCCTCCGTAGCTGCATGTGGCAACAAATCCCACAAACCCACGACCCTCCGGCTGAAGAAATGTCTTCTAATCTCTGTTGTAAATTGGTACTTTTTAATTATAAGACTGTGCCCTCTTGTCCTGGAACCTACCAAAATAAAAGGCTGGGCAGCCGAAACTGAGAGTTCACTATGTACGGTTCAGTACAAACATTTTATCTGGTCTTTGCCAATAAAAAAAAACAACAGAAATCCAGAACCATCTGGAAGGTAAAGTCAAAATACAGATTAACTCAGGCAAAAATAGTTTATAAAAAGACGCCAAGTCTCTTCAAACTTAACGGAGGTATTGAAAGTGCAACTTCTAATTTTTTTTCTAGACTTATACATGACATAATATGAGAGAGCCTTGCATCAAAGTCAGTGAATTAGGATCTTCCCATTTAAATAAAATGGTTCTTTTGGCCAATGGTCTCGTAAAGGCAACAACCCGATGTGCAGAAGGTGGGAATTTTACCCACGTCTGGAACTATAATTCCAATAACAGCAGTCAATGGATTAGGTTGCAATCTCATACCCAGTAGAATGGACAAAGTCTTGAAAATATCTGTCCAATCCAGAGCAACACCAAAACATGTGCGTTACAGTGGCCACATGTGATTTACATCAGTCACACGTAGGACTAACATTAGGAAAGATAGGGGCCAGTTTACCTTTTGACATATGAACCCGATGCACCACTTTAAATTGAATCAATCCATGTTGGGCACATAATGAAGAGGTTTTAACCCAATGGTTCTCAACCTTTTTCATTCCACTCACTTATAAGTAATCCCTTTGCCATCAGTGCTCTGTGATTAGTAAGGGATTGCTTATGGTGGGAGGTGGGTGGAAAGAAAAAGTTTGAAAACCACTGTTTTAATCATCCCTCATTGACTCGTTATGTGTATGGTTTCAGAACTCCAAAGGAAATGGGCCAATGACAATTTTTCTCCAGCAAAATATTTCAGTACCAATTGGGTCTAGAGCAGTGGTTCTCAACCTTCCCTTCCCGCTCACATCCCACCTTAAGCAATTCCTTACTAACCACAAAGCCCCGATTGCAGGGGGTTACTTAAAGTGGGATGTGAGTGGGAAGAGAAAGGTTGAGAACCACTGAGTTAAACCCTTATGGGAAGGATTCAAATGAAAAAGAGCATCCACTACATTAGGTTGATATGAAGTGGGAAAGTTCGGTAATATCCAAAAAGGGTCAAAAGTTATTTTGGTGCAGTCAGAGCATTGAATGTAGAGTTGGGAGGTCACTATGCCATTGTATAAGACACTGAAGAGGCTCCATTTGGAGGGTTCTGTTCACTGTGTTGGGGGAAATATGTCGTCAAACTGCAGAGGGTGGAGAGTAGGTTTATGAGGACGTTGCCAGGGAATTTGGGCAGGGGGCGGGGAGGAGGGAATGTGCCTGAGCTACAGAGAGAGGTTGAGCAGGTTAGGGTTTTATTTCTTGGAGCACAGGATGAGGGGTGATCTCGTAGGGGAGGACAAAATTGTGGGAGGAATAGATTGGGTGAACGCACAGAGTAGGGGAGATCGATAACCAGTGGACAAAGGTTGAAGGTGGAGGGGGGAGACATTTAACAGGAACCTGAGGGGTAATGTTTTTACACAAAAGGTGGTGGGCGTGTGGAATATTTAAGAAAAATTGGGACAGATCCACGGATAGGAAAGATTTAGAGGGATGAGGGGCCAAATGCAGGCAGGTAGGACATTTGGACAGATCCATGGACAGGACAGATTTAGAGGAATGTGGGGCCAAATGCATGCAGGTGAGACCAGTGTGGTTGGGACATGTGGACGGATCCATGGATAGGACGGGTTTAGAGGGATGAGGGGCCAAACACAGGCAGGTGGGACCAGTGTGGGTGGGACGTATTGGTTGACGTGGGCAGGTTGGGCCCAAGATCCTATCTCCACATTGTGGGCCTCTTCCACTGTGACAGAAGGTAGGAGAGTGCAACTGGGGTGGGATACATTGGCAGTGACCTTGGGATGGAGGCATGGATGGAGAGGAGGGCAGGGAGTTGTGTGATGACCTGATCTCTGTTCACCATTGAGAGCTGCCGTTTCATTGCAGCGTTGGGTCTGGCCATATGGCGGCAAGTCCTGAAGGTGGGCGAGGACTGGATTTTCCTCTTCCTGCTGGGCATGTCCATGGCCACCATCAGTTTCAGCCTCGATGTCATCATCTCCAAGTTCCAACGAGGTAATGGAGAAGAAGGAGAGGGGATCTTATAGAAATATGTAAAGTTATGAAAGGCATTGATAAGATAGAGGGAGATAAGCTGTTTCCATTAGTGGGGGAGACCAGAACTAGGGGAACATAACCTTACGATGCAGGGGAGTAGATTTAGGATGGAGATGAGGAGAAACTGCTTTTCCCAGAGGGGGGTGAATCTGCGGAATTCACTGCCTGTTGAAGCAGTGGAGGTGACCTCAGTAAATATATTTAAGACAAGGTTGGGTAGATTTTTACATAGTCATGGAATTAAGGGACATGGGGAAAAGGCAGGTGGGTGGAGATGAGCCGATCATCAGATCAGCCATGATCTCATTGAATGGTGGAGCAGGGCTCGATGGGACGGATGGCCAACTCCTGCTCCTATTTCTTATGTTCACACACCTCAGGGCTGCGTGCTCGACATGCTACTGACCCACGACTGTATCAAGTTTGTAGATGACGCATCAGCAACAAAGAAGAGTCTCAATGCAGAGAAGGGGTAGAAAATCTCATGATGTGGCGCGAGATTAACAACCTGAGCCTCAATATGGACAAGATGAAGGAGATGATAGTGGGCTTCAGGAGGACCAGGAACGACCTCCCTCTGCTACACGTCATCAACTCTGTAGTGGAGAGCACCAGTTTCTTGGAGTCCACATTGTGGACATTTGACATCTCCTCACTTGTCAGGAAGGCACAACAGCGACTGCGCTTCCTGTGAAGACTGAATTGGACAAGGCCACCAGCTACCGTCACGTCCACCTTCTTCAGGAGCTCTATCGAGAGCGTCCTGTCCGGCTGCATCACAGTGTGGGGTACAGTGGCTGCAGAGAAATGGATTGGAGGTCATTCCACAGGACCATAAGAGCGGTAGAGAGGATCACTGGAGTCTCCCTCCTCCCCTCTACGCCCCCCCCCCTTTGATGTAATCTTCCAGGATCGTTGCCTGAAGAGGGCGCGCTAAATCGTTAAGGACCCCTTCCACCCCGCACACAGCATCTTTCAGCTGCTCCTGTCGGGGAAGAGATACAGGAGGATCAGAGCCAGCACCACCAGGCTGAGGAACAGCTTCTGACCATGGGGTGAACAATCAAAGGAACCGCTCCCACTGACCCTCTGAGTCACTCATATTCATGAGACATTATTTATTTATTTGTATATATGAAAACTTGTCCTGCATGTGTATTGTTTGTCTGTATGTGTGTCATGTCTGGTTGTGCATCTGCGTGTTTTGCACCGAGGACCAGAGAACACTGTTTTTCATTTCACTCCTTTCTCCTTCAGTCTCGATGAAGGGCCCTGAACCGAGACATTGGCTGGCTGTTTCTCCCTGACCTGCTGAGATCCTCCATATTTTGCTTTGGGTTCCGGCATCAGTGCTTCCCCGCAACTCTTCCAATGCAAGGTCGCTGACCTGGAGATAGGATACCACAGGATACAGGCAGGATGCAGAGTTGGGCGGAGAAGTGGCAGATGGAGTTCAATGCGGATAAGTGTGAAGCACTGCCCGTAGGAAGGTCAAACCTGAAGGCAAGATTCTTAACAGAGGGGCCTTGAGGTCCAGGTCTATACATCCCTCAAGGTTGTCGTGGAAGCATAACGGGTGGTTAAGAGTTGGGCCTTCATTAGTCAGGGGATTGAGTTTAAGAGCCGTGAGGATCTATAAATCTCTGGTGCGACCACACTTGGAGTATTACATTCAGCTCTGGCCACCTCATTACAGGAAGGATGTAGATGCTTCGGAGACGATGCAGAGATTTCCCGGGACGTTGCCTGGATTGGTGAACAGGTCAGGTGAGGCAAGATGAGCAGAGCTGGGGATTTTCTCTTTGGAGTGTAGAAGAATGAGAGGAGACTTGATCGAAGATTCTGAGAGGCACAGACAGGGTGGATGGCCAGCGGCTGTTTGCCAGGGCGGGAGAAGCAAACACCAGACACGTTGAGGGGAGGAAAGTTTAGGGGAGGCGTCAGGGGTACATTTTTTTTTAACACATGAGAGTTGAGGGGGCCTGGAATGCCTCCGCAGGGGGTGGTGGTGGAAGATGCTTAGGCCGGCACGTTCTGGGTGTGAGGGAGGGAAGAGTGAATTGTTGACGAGGTTTATATAGGTTGGCACAACATCGAACGGGCTGTTTAGGCCGGAATGTTCTACATTAACTGTTTCTCTCTCAGCAGACGCTGCCTGATGTTTTCCCAGCTTGGCTGGCTGATATTAACTTTTTTGCTTTTTTCTCTGGTTTCCCACCTGCCAGCCAACCTCTGGGTCTACGACTCTCTGGATAGATATCGCTATCTCCAGTACTTCTCTTGGGCCCTGTACCACGTCTTCCTCACCATGGTGTCTGCTGGAGTCGCCAAATACCTCTCTCCTCAGGCTGCAGGTATGTCCAATATCCCTCCCTGCCCTCGTTCTCCTCTCCCCTCCCCACCACCACTATCCATTTCCAGGCCATGTATAAAGATATGGAATGCTAAATCCACTCTTCAATTCCAGATTATTTTTTCCCAATTAGCGTGGGGGGGTTTGAAACCCTTCCCTCAGAGTGGAGTTCCCTCACCACCCCTCCCTCAGTATGGAGCTCCCTCTCCACTCCTCCCACAGTGCTGCCCCTCCATCTGCACAGAGCTCCCACTCCACCCCTCCCACAGCACTGAGCTCCCTCTCCACCCCTCCCACAGTGAGGAGCTCCCTCTCTACCCCTCCCACAGTGCAGCACACCAGTGCCTCACCAGTCTATTGTCCGATGCCCCTCTCTCTGGGCTAGTGAGCATGGGATGGAGGGATTAAGGATGGTTGCATTCCCCCCCCCCCCCGTAGCGTGCACGGATAACGGTGCCACGCTGACCTCCACTGGTCTGTCCCTCAGGATCCGGCATTCCCGAGTTGAAGGTCACCCTCCGGGGGGTAACGCTGGATGAATTCTTCACCTTCCGCACCTTCCTGGCCAAGCTGATCGGCGTCACCTGCACCCTGGCGGCCGGGAGCACCATCTTCCTGGGGAAAGTGGTAGGTGGTGAGCAGGGAACAGAAGGTCTTCCTCCTCGGGACTGGATCCCACCCTGTGCCCGAGCAGGAGTGATGCGGGAGATACTCCGTACTCTGGAGAGCTAACATCCGAGAAGGGGGTGGTGAGGGAGCTCCGCACTGTGGAGGGGAGCGGCAAGGGAGCTCCTCGCTGTGGGAGAGGCAATACAACTCGGGCACCTCTTTGGAGCGTAGAAGAATGAGAGGAGACTTAATAGAGGTCTAGAAGATGACGAGAGGCAGAGATAAGGTGGACGGCCAGCGTCTTTTATCCAGGGCTGGAGAAGCAAACACCAGAGGACGTCTGTACAAAGTGAAGGGAGGGTAGTTTAGGGGAGATGTCAGGGGCAAATTATTTAACACAGAGTTGTGGGGGCCTGGAATGCCTGGCCAGGAGTGTTGGTGGAAGCTGGAACATTGGGGGAATTTAAGAGACTCTTTGACACTTGGATGGAAGAAAAATAGAGGGTTACGGGGTAGGGAGGGTGTAGAATTCCCTTTCAGGAACATTGAGGGCCAAAGGGCCTGTACTGTGCTGCAGTTCTATGTTCCATGAACTGCTTTTCCCAGAGGGTGGGGAATCTGTGGAATTCGCTGCCCGTTGAAGCAGTGGAGGCAACCTCAGTAAATCTATTTAAGACAAGGTTAGGTAGATTTTTACATCGTTTGGGAATTAAGGGATGTGGGGAAAAGGCAGGTAGGTGGAGTTGAGCCCATCATCGAATCAGCCAAGATCTTGTTGAATGGCAGAGCAGGGTCGATGGGCCGAATGGCTGACTCCTGCTCCTGTTTCCTATGTTCTCCCTCCCTCCCATTCTCTCCCCTCCCTCTCTCCCCATTCCCTTCCCTACTTGGTCTCTCCCACCACCTCTCTCCCACCCCTCCTGGTCCCTCACTCTCTCACACTCTCTCTCTCTCTCTCTCTCTCTCTCTCTCTCTCTCTCTCTCTCTCTCTCTCTCTCTCTCTCCTTCCCCTTCTTGTTTCCACTCCTCTCTCTCCTCTCTGCCCTTGCACCCACTCCTGCCCCTCCCTCTCCCGCCCCCATTCTCCCCTTCTCTGGACCCTGCCCTCCCCTCTCCCCACGCGTACTAAACCCCCACCACTACCGCCCCTCCCTTCCCACCTCGGACCTCTCCCCTCTCCGCAACAAAGCTGAATCCATCACTGGCAACGTCACCCTGACGGACTTTCCCCTCCTCAATTGCAGGGGCCTTTTGTTCACATGGCAACCATCCTGGCCACGTTACTGGGGAAAGTCATGGTGAAATTTTCAGGTGGTAAAGAGGTAACTGAGGATTGGTGTGATGTTGGATTAATGCAGAGGCATTTGGGTCATTAACCTTCCCTGGTTGTGAAACATGAAAGCCTGCAGACACAGTGACTGTAGTCGAATGCTGGAGGAACTAGCCGATCTCGCAGCGTCCATAGGAGGTAAAGATATTACCGACATTTAGGGTCTGAGCCCTTCCTCAAGGTACAAATAGTCAGAATTAAAGGCTGGGGTGAGAATGGGGAGGGAGGAGTCCAGGCCAACAGACAAAAGGTGTTATTGGATATGTTACGAGGTGAGAATTGATTTTGGCTCTGTGGTAGAGGGAAAGGAGGGGAGAGAATTAGGGGAAGGAGACGGGGGTGGGGATGAAGATGGGGGTGGATTCTAACAGAAGCAGGAGACATCAATGTTAACGCCAACCGGTTGGAGGATGAGGTGTTGTTCCTCCAATTCGCAGGTGGTCTCAGTCTGGCATGAGACCGATTTAATGCTCATCCCTCCTCATCTCCTATCCAGCTAAAGTCAGGCCAGACCCCTCTGTCATGGTACGAGGTTCCTCGGGCCCAAAATGTTGGTAATACATCTTTTCCTTCTGTGGACACTGCAAGACCACTGAGTTCCTCCAGCATCTCTGTGTTTTGACCTCACTCAGGACACCATCTCTCATTTACCACGGTGGAGGCAGAGCCCAAATTATTCTATGTATCTCTTCTCTGCCACCAGCAATGCCAGCATTTATCACCCATCCCTCCTTGCCCGTGAGATCATAGAATCATCAAGTACTACAGAACAGGCCCTTCGGCCCATGATGTTTTGCCAACCCATATATATCTACCAAAAAATAGAAACCCTTTCTACCTTGTAACCCCTCTTAAATCCTTGTGCCTCTTTTAAATGCCCCTAATGTTCCAGCCTCCACCACCATCCCTGGCAATGTATTCCAGGCCCCCACAACTCTCTGTGAGTAAAAAAAACCCTTAACCCCAGTTGACATGGCGGTTAGTGCAACGGCATTACAGCACCAGCGATCAAGTCCAGGAATTGAATCCCACGCTGTCTGTAAGGAGTTTGTACGTTCTTTCTTTGTCTGCATGTATTTTCCCCCGGGCTCCGGTTTCTGCCCATCGTTCAGAATGTACCAGGGTTGTAAGTAATTGGGTGTAATTGGGCAGCATGGGCTTGTGGGCCAGAAGGGCCTGTTACCATGTTTCAACTTCCCTTCCCTCACCCTGTACAGATGTCCTCTGGTGTTTGCTACTCCTCCCCCACCCCCCCCCCCCCGGGAGAAAGGCACTGGCCATCCACCTAATCTATGCCTCCCATAATCTTGTGGACCTCTATTCCCTGGTTCCAAAGAGAAAAGTCCCCACTCTGCTAACCTCACCTCGTAAGACTTACTTTCCAATTCAGGCAACATCCTGGTGAATCTCCTCTGCACCCTCTCCAAAGCTTCCACATCCTTCCTACAATGAGGTGACCAAGACTCAGAACAAATGTAGTCTTACTAGAGACCTCTGGACTTTTGATCTCAGGAAGCCCAGAAGATCAGGAAAAGGGTAACCACATTCTTGTGCTGCTAAGATCAGTCCCACACAGGATCAGATCTTTCAGCCCACGTGTCTGTGCCAAACTAAACTGTCGCTCGTACCTGGCTTCCTTCCATCCCCTTTATATTCCAAGGTCTATCCGGAAGCCTCTTTGATGCCCCTACTCCTGGCACACCCCAGTCTCTGTGCAAACAAATCACTCCCACTAGGGTCTCGTCACCTGAGGGACTGGGCGCAGACCGGGAGATCACTTTACTGGGCACCTCGGCTCTGCCCACTGCAATAGCGTGGATCTCCCAGTGACCGCCCGTTCCAATTCCCCATCCCGCTCTCTTGCTGGGATGTCTGTCCGTGGTCTCATGCACGGCCTGCAAATTGGAGGAACAACACCTCACCTTCAGACTGGTTGGCATTAATATCGACTTCTCCAGTTTACGTTAGCCCCCACCCCATCTATCCCTTCTCATAGTTCTCTCTCTATTCCCTTTCTCTTCTGTCTCCTTTCACAGAGCCAAATACAACCACACACCACCCCCCCACCTTTTCTCTCTCCTGTCCTCTTATCAGATCCAATTAACACCTTTTGTCTGTTGATCTGTTCTTTTCCTCTTTCCATTCTTCTTTTTAATTATACCTTGAAGAAGGGCTCAGGCCCAAAATGTCGCTAATATATCACTTTACCTCCTACAGTCGCTGCGAGACCGGCTGAGTTCATCCAGCTTTCTGTGTTCTTATCGAAATATCTCCCCCCCCCCCAATCTAAAGCATGTCACCTGTGTGACGCTTCTATCGTGGGGAAAAGATTCTGACTGTCCACTCTATCGATGCCACTTGTGATTTCACCAACTCCCATCAGGTCTCCCCTCAGCCTCCAACACTCCAGAGAAAACAAGACAAATCTGTCCGACCTCTCCCGCTAACTCGCGCCCTCCAATCGACGTGATCTGGGGGAGGGGTATCGTTGTCAGAAGAGGGCGCACAAAATCGTTGAGGACCCCCTCCACTCCGCACAGAGCTGCTCCCATTGGGGAAGAGATACAGGAGGATCAGAGCCAGCACCACCAGGCTGAGGAACAGCTTCTTCCCACGGGATACAGTTATGGACCCAGAGGACCCCAAAACCCAGCAGCAATAGATATTCACCAAGACAAATGGTCACTTAAACAAAAGTGGCTTTAATTATCTTTAAACATGAAAATAGAATCAAATTTTAATTTATTACTATTGACTTACTTAACCTAACTTGACCCCCTTCTAATTCTAAGCGCACAAGTGTGAAATGTGTGTGTAAGTTCTGAAAAGTTCTTTGGTTCACACTCCAATCTCACTTCTCACTCCTCCAAGTTTACTGGTTGCAGACAATTTTTAATACTGTGCACAGAATTTAACATGTATAAAGTTCACCAGGCTTTGGTGCTCAAAAGGTAAATGGTTACCTGCTCAGGAAGGTTCTTGTTGATTTTCAGAGAGAGATTTATTGTTCCAGGACATCCACAACTCCACTCCAGTGTCTTGCTTTTTTTTAAACTTTATTTATTCGTTCAAAAAACAAATAATATATGAGATATGTGCCAATTAAACATTTACATGAACATTTTTTTATATATATAGAAGAAAAAGAAAGAAACCCCCCCCTCCCCTTCAGCCAACTCTCCTAAGGAGAGGCATAAAAAGAAAGAAAAAAGAAAGAATATTAAAGAAAATTTTAAATATACATATTAAAATCTAATAATATAAATTGAAATGTAAATATTCTGAGTGTAACAGCCACTTATTAATAAAAAATTTATAATTATCATGTGAAACATATGTAATTTTTTCCATTATTAAACAGTATTTCATCTCATTATGCCATCTATTAATATCAATCATATTTGTATCTTTCCATGTACTAGCAATACATTTTTTCGCTACGGATAAAGCTAAATATACAAAAGCAAGCTGGAACTTATCTAATCCCAAGCCTTTCAGAGGTTGCAAACTACCCAATAAAAATACTGTTGGATCTAAAACTATTTTAATCTTATACAGATATTCTAAAAATGATTGAATTTTCTTCCAAAAAGATTGGAATAACCAAACAGCATGAAAAAAAGTTCCAACCGTATCACCACATCTAAAACATAAATCTGATTCATGAAAACCATATTTATTTAATTTTTCAGGTGTCAAATATAATTGATGTAAAAAATTGTAATTAATCATTGCATAACGTGCATTTATCAATCTAGTTACACTATCATAACAGATATCTAACCAATCATCTTCAGAAAAAATAAAAACAATATCCACTTCCCATTTAATTTTAGATCTATCCCAACCCTTTTTATCCATACCATCCTGAAATATTTGATACATAGATGAAATATAACCTTTCCCTGGAACCTTCATAAGTCTCAAATTTAGTCATTTTAGGTAAAATCATATCTCTACCAAACATACATTTTACCAAAGATCGAATTTGATAATAAAGAAATAAAGAGTTCTTATCAATACCAAAACCTTCCCTCATCTGATTAAAAGATAAAAACTTACCCTCTTTAAAACAATCTCCCAAATTTTTCACACCTTTAAATCTCCAATGCAATAAACTTTGAATATGTATTGAAAAAGAAATAAGTTGATTATTATACAACGGAGTCAAAGCCGATAATTTACCCCTAGAGCCTGTCATTTTATTTTTCTTTATCCATAACTTCATTAAATGTTTTAATATAGGCACATTATATTGTTGTAACAAATTTATATTCCATCTAAACAAAAATTGATGTATTTCAAATTCAGAAATACTTGCCATCTCAATTTTAGCCCAACTAGGAGGCCGTACCAAATCCATCAATGAACTAATAAATTTAAGTTGGGCTGCTTCATAATAATTTTGAAAATGTGGTAAACATAGTCCCCATAACTCATATTTCCAAGTTAATTTATTCAAAGCTACTCTCGAAAATTTACCCCTCCATAAAAACTCCCTAACCACTTTATTCAAATCTTGAAAAAAAATTTTATCAAGTAAATACGGAATAGATTGAAACAAATATTGTATACGCGAAAGATATTCATCTTAACTGTATTTATCCTACCCATTAAATTAATAGGTAAATCTTTCCATTTAATCAAATCAGTTTTAATTTTTTTTATTAACGGAGCATAATTTAATTTATATAAAGATTGATAATTAACATTCAAAATTATACCCAGATATTTAATTCGATCAGTCCACTTCAAATTAATAATATTCTTATAAACTAAATAATCTCCTTCACTTACTGGTAATATTTCAATTTTTTCCCAATTAACTTTATATCCAGAAAGACATCCATATTGTGTTAAACATTCCTTCAAGTTCAAAAGTGACTGAGCTGGATTTATTAAATACACCAATACATCATCAGCAAATAAATTAATTTTATACTCCTCATCTAAAACTTTCATATCTTGTATCTTTGTATTTTGTCTTATCAATTGTGCTAAAGGTTCAATCATTAACGCAAACAAAGCCAGTGATAAAGGACAACCTTGACGAGTTGATCAAGTCAATTTAAAAGATTCCAAAATCAAGCCATTCATCAATACTCTAGCTACCGGTTTACTATTTAGAGCCCTAATCAAACCAATAAAAGAAGGAACAAATTTAAATTTCTCCAAAACTTTGAACAAAAAATTCCATTCAACTCTATCAAATGCTTTTTCTGCATCTAAGGATATCACCATCGGGTGATCTAAAGATTGTCGAAATCTATTAATCAAACTAATCACACGCAAAATGTTATCTGAAGCATATCTATTCTTTATAAAACCTGGTTGATCAATATGAATCAACTTTGGTAAAAATTTAGCCAATCTATTCGCTAATATTTTAGCTATTATTTTATAATCTACATTTAACAACGAAATCAGTCTATATGAAGATACTTTCAAAGGATCTCTATCTTTTTTAGGAATTACTGTAATTAAAGCACTAGAACAAGACTCAGGTAATTCATAATGTTCTCCAACTTGACGTAATACATACCCAAACACTGTAGATAAATCATCATTAAAAAATTTTTTAAATTCTACCGAAAATCCATCATCACCAGGCAAATTACCATTCGGCATTTCCAGCATAGCCATTTTAATTTCCAAATCAGTAAATGGTTCTTCTAACTCCTGTATATCTGCATCCACTAATATTGGTAAATTCAACTGTGATTTAAAAAAAGATCAATCGATCCAGTTTCAGATGTATATAACTTTTTATAAAATTCTCATTAATCTCATGAGGTTTATGTAATAAGAGAATTCCATCTAACAGCATTAATAGTCCTTGATATCTGTTCTTTCTTTAATTGCCACTCCAATACCTTATGTGCTTTCTCTCCCCATTCATAATACCGTTGTTTAGTCCTATTAATCACACATTCAAATTGATAAGATTGCAAAGTATTATATTCCAGTTTCAACCTAGATAATTCTATTTTCTGATCTTCTGTAGCATCTTTCTGAAATTCCTTTTCTAACTCATCGATCTGTTTCTCTAATTCAAGACTCTGATTTAATCGATTCTTTTTTATTTTAGATGTATAACTAATTATTTGTCCTCTCAAATAGGCTTTCATAGCATCCCATAATACAAACTTACTTTGAATAGAATTAGAATTTTCTTTCAAAAAAAATTCAATAAATTCCATATTTTTAACAACATTGTATTAAATCTCCAATGATAAGCCATTTGAATTTTCTCAGAAGTTGCATATGTAAAATATAACAAGGAGTGTTCTGAAATCACCCCACTTTTATATTCTGCTTGTTGTATTTTCCCTTGTAAATGTGCCAATACTAAAAAGAAGTCAATCCTTAAAAATGATTCATGTCTAGATGAATAAAAGGAAAAATCTTTCTCTTTCGGATTAAGATATCTCCATATATCTACTAAATTAAAATCTTTCATCAATGCTTGGACCTGAATTGCCATCTTGGATTTTTTAACTTTCTTCGGAGATTTATCTAATAAAGGTTCCAAAACACAATTAAAATCACCACCAACTAAAATATTATCATTAGCTTGACCCAAACATAAAAATGAATCTGAAATAAATATTTCATCATTTGCATTTGGGGTATAAATATTAAGTAAAGTCAAAAATTCACTAAAAATCTTACAATTCAATTTAAGAATACATCCTGCCTTTTCCTCCATTGATTGTAATTCAAAAGATAAATTTTTATGTATCAAAATTGCCTCACCTTTAGCTCCAGAATTAAATAAAGAATATACATGCCCAACCCAGTCCCTTTTTAATTTCATGCTTTCCTTCACATTCAAATGTGTTTCTTGTAAAAAAGCAATATCAATTTTCATTTTCTTAATATATGCCAAGACTCGCTTACACTTAATCAGACTATTTAATCCTTGAACATTAAAAGTAGCAAACCTCAATTTTGACATATCTACTATTATTACTAAACATCAATAATATCTTTATATAAAAACTCAAATCAATGTATATAGGACCTCCAATAGAAAAAGAATCACAAATTAAAAACTAACTAAAATAAAAAGAAAAAGAAAGAAAAAAAATCCCCCTCCAAAAAAATACTACCAAAAGGTAGTAATCCCCTAAACAAAAATTGGGTGTGGGTCACACACCAGTGGCTGATAACTAGTAAAGAACTTAGTGCAAATCTCTCTCTCCCCAGCCAAACAATCAATAATATCAAAATATCATAATAACAAAACAAAATAGAATAAGAAAATTCTTCTTTACATCCAAAAGATTCCAATCTTGGAGATCCCATTTCAGAAGGAGGTAAACTCTTTCCATTCCCATTTTTCCCATTTCTGCCATTTCTTCTGTTTCCAGAACAACCAGATTTTTCTTTAGGAGATAATGGTGGACTATGTCTTTGTCCTCTTACATCTGGCAATGAATCAGCAAAAATCATTGCTTCATGATCAGTTTCAAAAAACCAAAATTGATAGTCTCTATAAAACACCTTCAACACTGCAGGGTAGCGAAAAGTAGACTTATAACCTTTACACCACAAAACTTCTTTAACTGGATTGAATCGACGTCGACGTTGAATAACCTCTTGACTCAAATCAGGATACAAAAAGACTCTGCTATTCTGAATCAATAATGGGGTTTGTCATTGTCTCGCATTTTGCACTGCAAGTCGAAGCATTGCTTCTCTGTCCAAATAACTCAAACATCGAATTATCAACTCGGTGGTTGACCAGCTGAGGGTGTTCTTCTTAAAGCTCTATGGGCTCTTTCCAGTACCGGTCCCCCACAGAAAAATTCTTGCCCTAAAATTTGCGGGATCCAGTCTTTAAAGAAATGAAGAGGATCTTGTCCTTCTATGCCTTCTGGCAAACCAACAATTTTCACATTATTCCTTCTGCTTTGATTCTCCAAGTAATCTATTTTTCTTTCTAACTCCTTCTCACGTTCTCCTAGTTCTATGACTGATTTTTCCACCTTCAACACTTTTCCCGTGTTAGAAGTTACTTGTTGTTTACAGTCCAAAAAAGCAATCTGAAATTTTTTTAAATTCTTCATAAGATGCATCCACATGTGTCTTAACCATATTTAATTCTGAACTTATACCAGCATTCATTGGAACCATTTCATTCATTTGAGATGTCAACAAAGGTTTTATAACAGCTTGAACAATAGCATTTAATTGCATACATTGTGATTCGGTAAAGCTCAGCTCTGCTCTCTCTGACAAAGTGGCAGAACAAGGTAACTGCAGCTCCTGCTGCAACTCAACAGAAGGCATTTTAAAAGTTTCACTGCGGGTCTGGACTCCCAGCGACAGCACCTCGACTTCCTCAGGTGGTCCCCGCTGGTCTTCTCCCGCATCTCGTTGTTTTTTTCATCAAATCACGAAGAAAAGCTATTTCTTCAGGTTGAAATGCTACCTGATGCATTTCCAACAATGGAGTCGTCTTCCTGTGTGCTCCCTCCGGTGAAATCGAAAGGCTTTCCAAATCAGGATCCACTTCTTGGGAACACGCACCTTCTTCTGGAGAACGGGTAATTCCAGCGCCATCCTTCACGGTGAGCAATAGACCTTTTTTTTCAGCTCCCACAGGCAGTCTTTGAGGTTTAGACAGTGAAGAGATTGAGCCTGGGGCTGTATCAAGTCGTCTAGGCCCCAAATCTTCAGCACTTCAAAAATGTAACTTCTTGTGCACTTGAGGTTTAGTCTTTTTGCCATTAGTGGCCATAATAATTCCTTAATACTTTAAACTAAATTTTAAAAGGTTTAAACTTGAAAACAAAGGGTTACAAAACAGGTACTTAAAAGTCTGGCCAGAGAGGTCGAGATTACACGTCTAGACTCTACACCATCTTGCCATGCCCCCCACTCCAGTGTCTTGCTGAAGAAACTTTCCCCCTCAGGGTTCTCCAGATGATATTCCAAGTGAAACATTAGACAGCCAATCCTCTCCTCTTGCATGAACCACAAGGGCTTTGACCAGGCTGTCTTCAAAAAGTTTGCCAACTCATCCTGTTTCAGTCCCAGCAACTTCTTTCTGGTTGTAACACTGTGAAGTGCTCTCTGTGTGTGTGTCTCTCTCACACATACACACTGAGCCTGAGAGAAAGCCTGTTTGACTCTCTCTGCTTACAAAACCACATGACCCTCTTACAACAGCAAAACTCTCCTGCAGACAATAGTGGCTCCAGCCTGCTCTTTCATTTGTTGCTTTGATAAACAAGAATCCATTAGTGGCGTCTTTTGAGCACTCTTCAAAACTCTTGCAAAAAGGAGTGAGAAGCCAATATATCTCCAGTATTTCAAATAAGATCTGTTTTAAAGTGTTTGCATGTGACATACTCAAACAAACCTTTCCCAATTTATCTCCCCAAAACATTTCCATATACTCTGTACAACACACACACACACACACACCACACACACACACACACACACACACACACACACACACACACACACACACACACACACACACACACACACACACACACACACACACACACACACACACACACCCCTATATAGATGTATAATTTTACTGTATGTCTGGTTGTGTGTCTGTGTGTTTTGCACCAAGGACCAGAGAACACTGTTTCCTCGGGTTGTACTTGTACAATCAGATGATAAATAAACTTGAACTTAACCCAGGCCGCATCCTGTTAAACCTTTTCTGTGCCCTTTCCACGGTCCCCACATCCTTGCCCAGTACTCCGAGTGCATTCAGTAAACATTGCTTACTGGCTGAAGTGGCGGCTCTCTCATGATATTCCCACCCTCTGCCTTCTTGCAGAATAAAGGACGCAAATACGAAATGTTGATTGCGGGCGCGGCGGTCGGCGTTGCTTGCTGCTTTGTGGCACCTGTTGGAGGTGAGATCATTCCGACCTGCCCAAACCAAAATGTATCCATCTTGTATTTTAAAAAAATGTATAAACAGTGAAACCGCTGGTATCTGAAATTCAAACAACTTACAAAACAAATACAGAAAATAAACAGGTAGAAAACTGGTGCCTCCTGGCGGTCAGTTCACCAATCCATGCAACACACAATCTCAAGCAACCAGAAAATTCACTTATCAGGCATATGCCAATCCCCATTGGATTTTACTGTATTCCTCTTCTGGGAAGTGAGAATCGAGATGAAGTTATTTTGGAATTATGGTGATGTGTGTAGACACATGCGCACACAGACACATGCATAATCACATGCAAACACACACACACACACACACACACACACACACACACACACACACACACACACACACACACAAAGCTGAACACATTACTTGCTAAAAATCTCAGAGTCGTACAGGTTAGAAAGAGGCCCTTCACCCACCAGGTCCCTGGTGGCCATTAATGGAAAAGCAGGTGATGTTGACAAAACCTGGAGGCTTTGGAAGGATTTAGATCAATGAGGAGATTGGGCAGAGAAGTGGCAAATGAACTATAATGTGGGTCATGGTCTCTAGAAAAAAAAAATAAACAGGCAGATTATTTTCCAAATGGGGAGAAAATTGAAAATACCCAGATGCAAATAGTCCTGGGAGTCCTCGTACAGGACGGCCTGAAGGTGAACTTGTAGGTTGAGTTGGTAGTGAAGAAGGCGAATGCGACGCTGGCATTCATTTCAAGAGGAATAGAATACAACAGCAGGGTTGTGATGTTGAGGCTTTATAAGGCCCTGGAGAGGCCTCATGTGGAGGATTGTGAGCAGATTTGGGCTCCTCGTTTAAGAAAAAATGTGCTGATATTAGCGATGGTTCAGAGGAGGTTCACATGGATGATTCCGGGAATGAAAGGGTTATCATATGAGGAGGTTTAACAGGCCTGTACTCGTTGGAGTTTAGGAGAGCGAGGGGTATCAGATGCTGAGTACAAATGAACTCAGTGACAAAACATTTTTAGATCAGTTAAACAGATAGACAACTTCAAGCTGAACACAAAGGTAACTTTAGATTTGCTGCATCACGTAGGAAGTTGGAGAAACATTAAATTAACTTTGATTGAATTTAGCATGTTAAATCGCATAATGACACTGACACTTTGCGTTAGATCAACTGACCTAAAAATATTTTGCCGTTGATTTTTGTTTGTACTTGGCACCTGATGCCTCTCATGTCAGTGTCCAACAATAGTCGGCCGGCATCAATGCATTCCAGCCCTCATCAATGGATTTCCACGGTTGCAATGTCCTGGTGGAAACCTTTCACAGTGTTCTTCACTGTCGGCACCGAGAACAGCCGGGAGGACGTCCAAGTGTGAATGCAGAAAATTAATTTTCAAAGACATGTTGCACTTCATGGTTTTGTTTGCTTGAAATAGACTTAAAATATGACAGGAAATCACAAAAAATGGGTTATAGCTAAACAACGGTACGTGATAGGAAAATTTGAATGTGATTTTTGTGATCAGCAGTCCAAAATCCATAAAGTACACCCAAAAGTGTTCAGGAGGCAAAATCGTAGTCCAGAGCAATCAGAAAAGATTGCCACAAATTGGAAAATTCACTGTTCATTCCATAACATTGCCAAGTGTCCTAAGGGAAAAATAAATAATGCTGTTGGTACACACCTTACGGGGGTGCAGACACAGCGCTGCTCCGCAGGGTCCATCTTCCCAGTCCGACTGCTGACCAGGCTTTAAATGGCACATTAAATGAGCTGACGGTGGTTTATTTTACATGTGGACAAGCCTTCAGGGCCCGGATTGGCCTCACCAGTCACCTCCAGACCCACAGCCACTAACCTTCCATTTCACTTTGAAGTCATGGTCATCTTCGACCACGAAGGATGAACAAAATTTTAAAATCCCACAACCGCGGAGTCAGCGGCCAAGATGACGGTGCCTGTGATTGGCAGCAGCCTTGAGGGGTGGCAGTCTCTGAAGAAGCAGTGGAATGTCGCAGGGCACCAGGAAAATAGGAGAACTTCCCCTTCCCCCTCCCCCCACCATTTGAGAAGGAGAGGCAGAGGAGACAACCCTACAGGACAGTGACCACGGCGGCGGACCAGCAAAGGACTCTGCGGCTGAGGGACACGCAGGCTGTTGGTGACTCAAGGCGAGGAACCCATACTGGCTACAGACTGCTGGGATATCAGGTCTCAGAACTGGGACATGAGAGGGCGCTGAAGGCTTCCTGATCATGCTGAGGTTCAGATCTGGAGCTTGGGTTGCTGATGGATCTGACTCTGGCTGGGGGAGCGCTGGAGGCAAATCCGCGGACAGTCGGTAGACTCTGGGGGATCTCTCTTTTGTTTCTCTTTCTCTGACCGTAAGGGACACCGGGCAATTTCTGCGGATGGCGAATCTGTCTGCCCTAATGGTAGACTAAAGGAAATTTTGTGTAATGTCACATTTTCATTTTGTTACATGACAATAAAATAATCTTGAACCTTCTGGTTTACACTGGGGCTTACAGTCGCTATGGAATGGTGGGACAGGCTAGAGGGGCCAAATAGCTTGCTGCTGCTCATGCTTCCTTTCGAATTGTCTCTCTGTGCCATGCTCAGAGTTGTTTGATCGCTCTGTCATTTTCCCCCACCCCCTGTCCCCAGGTGTCCTGTTCAGTGTGGAGACAACTGCTACCCACTTTGCCGTGCGGAATTACTGGAGAGGGTTCTTCGCTGCGACTTGTGCTGCTTTGATGTTCCGACTCCTAGCCGTGGTGAACAACGAGCATGGTACCATCACCTTAGATATGGGGTAGAGCCACCACAGGTGTGGCAGCACCACAGTAACACCATCCATTACCCTGTTCTCTGCCTCCATACCTGGCTTCGGGGTGTATGTGTGTGAGTGTGAGCTCGTGCGCGTGGACACGCACGTGAGTGGATCGCTGCATGAGACGGGAACTGCTCCACCCAAGACCTCATGAAACCACTGAGGGTCATGAACATTGCTCAGACAATCGCTCACCCCACACCCCCCCACCATGAACCCCATCCTCACTTCCCACCCACCTTGGAAAAGCAGCCAATATCTTGAAAGACTTATCCCACCCTGGCCACACACTCTTCAACCACTCCCCCCTCCATCCCATCACAAAGTGTGTGAGATCATGCACTCCCAGATTCAAGGAAAGTTTCTTCCCCACAGCTGTTGGACCCTCAAATGGGTAAAATAATGCTGCCTTTGATCTAAGTGAAGTGATCTCCGTCTGTAACTCTTCTTACCTGCTGTACTATGTATAGGATACCTAGCAGCAATGCTCGCAAAACAAACTTTTTCCCTGTACTTTGATAAATGTGATAATAACCTTGATCTCTTTGACTCTGCTGCTCCCCACAGAGACCGTCGCTGTCCTTTTCAGCACCAACTGGAGGGTGGAGTTCCCCTTTGACCTGCCCGAGTTCCTCTCGTTCGCCCTCCTTGGGTAAGGTGGCAGTGCATTCATGAAGGTAGAGCAAAACTGGAGGGTCCCGAAAGGCTTAACGGCACAGGTTTGGGCACAGAGACTGCCGTCTGGCTGGAGAGGTAGTGGCAGGCCACCAGCCAGTGGAGTTCCGTGGGGATCTGTTCTGGGACCTCCCCCCCCCCTCCCTTTGTGATTTTGTTTTTAATAATTGACCGAACCAGAAGGATGGGTCAGTAAGTTTGCGGATGATTTGGGGGTTGGAGGAGCCGTGGATGGTGCTGAAGGTTGTCATAGGTTGCAAAAGGATATAGGTAGGATGCGGAGGTGTGTGGAGAAAGGGCAGATGGAATTCAATCCAGATTAAGTGTGAGGTGATGCATTTTCAGATTTCAGATAAATTGTCAGAGTACATCAATGACATCACATACAACCCTGAGATTCTTTTTCTTACGGGTGCGCAAGAATTACGACTCATTGGAAGTGCAAAATAAAGCTGTACAGAAGGTAAATGTAAACAAAGAACTGTAAACAGATAATGAATGTAAACAAACTGACTGTGCAATACAGAGAGAACAAAGAAAATCAATAAAGTGCACAAGTAAGAATCCTTAAATGAGTCTCTGAGTTTGTCATTGAGAAGTCTGACAGTGGAGGGGGAGCCACTGTCCCTGAGCCTGGGGGTGCGAGTCTTGTGGCCCCAATGCCTCATTCCTGATGGCAGCAGTGAGGACAGAGCATGTGCTGGGTGGTGTGGAATCCCTGATGATCGCTGCTGCTCTCCCACGGCAGTGTCCCCCCCCATAGATGTACTCAATAACGTGAGAGGGTTTTGCCTGTGGCATCCTGGGCTGCGTCCACTACCTTTTGGAGGGGTTTCTACTTGGGGGTATTGATGTCCCTGTACCAGACCGTGACACAGCCGGTCAGCACCCTTTCCGTCACACCTCTGTAGAAATTTGCCAGGGTGTCATGCCAAACCTCCACAAAGTAGAGGAACTGACTTGCTTTCTTCATCTTGTAACATAACATAACATAACAATTTACAGCACGGAAACAGGCCATTAGGCCCTTCTAGTCCGCACTGAACCAAACACCACTCTCTAGTCCCACCTCCCTGCACAATGCCCATAACCCTCCATCTTCTTCTCATCCATATACCTTTCATGATGGCCACCCAAATTGATTGGACAGTAAAGAAGGCTTATGGGATGCTGGGCTCCTTAATATAGGTAGGCTAGAGGAATGGGCGAGCACGTGGTTGGTGAAACATAACACAAAAAGATGAGGTCAATCTCAGTTGATTAAAAAAATTTCATTCAAATGGTGAGAAGTCAAAAGTTTTCAGAGGGATGTCTTTGCATAAACAACTAAAAACTAATATACAGCAAGAAATGAGGAAGGCAAATGGTACTTTGGTACTTATTGCAAGAGGATTTAAGTATTAGAAATGACTTTTTGGAATTACAGCAAAACCCCTAGTATCTGGAATTCAAGCAACAGGCAAGGAAAAATCAAGGAATATAAATTTTAAAAATTAAAGTAAGTAAGTGTAGCCGACCGCTACAAAGAAACACACACACACAGTGTGGCAGGTTAAGCTCATGCCTTTATTAGGGCTGGAAAGGTTACTTTTATACTGTTCAAGTTCCCGCTGTTTTTGCTGATTGACAGAGTCAGCCATATGAATAACAATAGCGGATGGGAACGTCCATGCACATGAGTGCCCTTCTTTCCCAGCCTGTTTCTCCTGAGTTAGCTGGGCAGCTTGACCAACGCCATTTTAGGGCTGTTGGTCTGATGCTGCCCCAGCTTCTACTCCCGCTGGTTCGTTGTCCTGGGAGTCGCTTTAGCAATCTCTGTCCGCGTCTGCTGCTGCGCGATGTGCTGGCCCGATATCCGCAATTGCAGGCCGCCACATAAGTATAAAATAAGAGGTAAAGAAAAATGTAAGTTTAAAGTTGTAGAAATAAAGGTTCCCTGAAGTTACATAAACCTTTTGTGAAGATGGGAGCAGATATTCAGCCAGCAGAGGGATGGCCTCGGTCGGGCTTTGCTCATAGCAGCTGTTTGAATAAAGTTGTGTGAAACAGCGATCGCCCAGGATGAAGAGCTGGTCAATGCCGCTCATCGTTTGGGTGACTCTCTGAAAGTGTCTCCTTATCTCTGCTTTAGTAAGAGTCACCCCCGGTCAGAGGTTTTACCTTGGAGTAATTACCTATAATGTTATTGTCGCCTTTTGGAGAGGTTCATGGAGGGGCAGGAACCTGCAGATGGAGCGACAATTAAATGTTTTCAAAAAACGTGGCTGAAAATAAAGTAAAATGGTTTGATATACTTATATATTCAAGTAAGTAAAGTTAGTTCTGTGTAAGTACAGTGTAGTATTTTTGTCTTTTAAACTGATATTCTTAATGCAGTTGTATTAGTTAGGCATTGTCTCAAACAACCAGAAAATACACAAAAATCTACCAGTTCCCACAGGTGCCAGATACTGGATTTACTGGTTTTACTGGATATAGAACCCTGTGTGGGCCTGCCAACTTAACTCATAACTTACACTGTTCCAGGGTCATCTGTGGCTGCCTCTGTTGTCTCTATCTCTTCTGCCACAGGAATCTCACAATGTTCTTGACCAACCACGGGAAGATCTCCAAATTCATGGCCAATAAGTGAGTATCTACGGGTAAAATCGAGAGGGTAAATGCAAGCAGGATTTTGTTCCTGCTGAGGTTATGTGAGACAAGAACTAGGGCGTAGTGGTTGGTGCCACGTCATTATAGTGCCAGCAATTGGAAATGGGGTTCAAATTTGCGCTGTCTGCAAGGAGTTTGTACCTTTTCCCCGTGTCTGTGTGAGTTTTCCCCAGGGGCTTCAGTTTCCTCCCTCTGTTCGAAATGTACCGGGGGTTGTAGGTTAATTGGGTGGACTCATGGGCCGAAATGGCCTGTAAATGCACTGTACATCTAAATTTTTGAAGGGAACATTTCTTCATGCAGTGGGAGTGTGGAACGGGCTGCCAATGAAGTGGTGAATACAAGCTCAGTTTTATATTTAAAGAAAATTAAGGCAGGTACATGGATGGGAGGGGTATGGCAGATTATGGTCCAGATACAGGTCAATGGGATTAGTTTGAATAGCAGTTCAGCACAGACTAGATGGCCGAAGGCCCTATTTCAGAGCTGTAATATTCTATGGTTTGGTGTTGGGTCCTTTGTTGTTCATCATTTATATTAATGATTTGAATGACAGGGTGGTAAATTGGGTAAGTAAATATGCGGATGATACAAAAATAGGGGGAGTTGTGGATAGTGAAGAGGGTTTTCATGGACTACAGAAGGATTTGGACTGTTTGGAAAAGTGAGCTGAAAGGTGGCAGATGGAGTTTAATGTAGATAAGCGTGAGATGCTTCATTTTTGGAAGAATAACCAAAATAGGATGTATGCAGTGAAGGGGAAGGTATTGAGGAATTCTGAGGAACAGAGGGATCTTGGAATAACAGTTCAGTGTTCCTTGAAGGTGGATTCCCATGTAGATAGGGTGGTGAAGAAGGCTTGTGGTATACTGGCCTTTATAAATCATAGCATAGAATATAGGAGCTGGGAGGTGATGTTGAGACTGTTTAAGGCTTTGGTGAGGCCAAGTTTAGAGTATTGTGTGCAGTTCTAGTCTCCAAATTATAGGAACGATATCAATAAGGTTGAGAGGGTGCAGAGAAGATTTACTAAAATGTTGCCTGGATTGCAATATCTTGAATATGGAGAAAGATTGAGTAGACTGGGTCTTTATTCGTTGGAGCGTAGAAGGTTGAGAGGGGATTTGATAGAGGTATTTAAAATTATGAAGGAAATAGATAGCGTATATGTGAATAGGGGAGATTGATATAAGGGGTCATAAGTTAAGGGTTGGGAGAAAAACTTTAGGAGTAATATAAGAGGATGCTTCTTCATTCAGAGAGTGGTAGCTGAGTGGAATGATCTACCGGAAGAGGTGGTTGCAGCAGGGTCAATTTTGTCATTTAAGAGGAGGTTGGATGAGTACATGGATGTGAGGGGGTTGGAGGGTTATGGGCAGGGAGCAGGTAGGTGGGACTAGTGGAGTTTCACTTAAATGAGGGCGGACTAGAAGGGCCGATATGGCCTGTTTCCGTACTGTATATGGTTCTATGGAGTAGTTAGGAAGAAGAACAGCTCCTCCCTTTGCCAGAGCGACCCATAACAACCTCTTCCTCATTTCCCTCTCTCTTGTCCTAATAACTTCAAGGACAGGAAAGATTTCCTGTTAATGTTCTTCACAAGCTCCTCCTCAGATGCGTCCACTCCTGACTTTTGGTTAACCAACTTTTAACCCAGACTTCGAAGTAAAATGTTGACCTTAAAGCAGTCATCTCTGTTCCATGTAGAACATGGATCCACTCCACACACACCTTCCCCTCTCCTTCCCACTCTGCCTTCCACAGGGACTGCTTCTTGCGGGACTCCCTCATCCTCTCCATCATTCCTACTGATTGCCTATCTCTGAGATAGCTGGAAATCATATCCACACTTCCTCCCTCACCACCATTCGGGGCCCCGAACAGCCCTTCCAAGTGAAGCAACACTTCCCTTGTGAATCTGCAGGGGTCGTCTACTGCATCTGGTTCTCCTGTGGTGGCCCATCTCTACATCGTAGAGACTGGGCGCAGACTGGGAGATCACTTCATTGGGCACCTCGGCTCCGACTGCCGCAATAACAGGGATCTCTCACTGGCTGCCCATTTCAATTCCCACACCGGCACGTCTGCCCGTGAAACCACCCGCAAATTGGAGGGTCACCTAATATTCTACCCAGGCTCCCTCCAATCTGATGGCATTAACATCAACTTCTACAATTTCAGTTAGGCCCCTTCCCTCTCCCTTCTCCCCCCTCTCTCTCTTCCCATCTCCTTCCTTCCAGCTCCCCTCTCCCTTCCCTCCCCTATCACTACTCAGCTGTTTTCTCCTCTGCCCTCCCTCCCATGTCCACTTGTGACCTCTTGCCCTGTGCACCTACCCTTGCCCCTTCTTCCCGTCTGTCCTCTCCTCCCCCTACCCCACCACCTTCTTTAATTCAGGTGCCTGCCTGCTTTATGCTCTCACCTTGAAGAAGGGTTCAGGCCCGAATCGTCCATTACATTCCTTTGCTTCCGATAGACGCTGCGTGACCTGCTGAGTTACTCTGGCACTTTTTGTGATTTGTATCTCTGTTCCCGCAGCAAGATTCTCTTCGCAGGCTTCGTGGCTCTCGTGTTGGCAAGCGTGACATACCCACACGGAGTGGGGCAGTACATTGGTTCGAGGGTGAGTCACGAGCTCACTTCCAACCCTGCATCCATACAATCCTTGGCCCTGGCTGGCTTCCTTGAGGCTTTTAATCCCCTCAGATTATCATGTTGCCTCAAGAAATTAAATAGACTGGGGCAATGGTGTCATAATGATGGTAAAATGTTTAACATTTAATCAGAATCAGAATTTATTGTCGTGAAGAAGTCACGAAATTCGTTGTTTTGCAGCAGCGTCAAAGTGCAAAACATTCATATAAACCACCTTAAAAATAGTGCATGAAATGACAAAGTGAGACGGTGTCTGTGGTTCATTGTCCGATCAGGAATCTGATGGCAGTGGTGGGGGGGTGGGGAGGGGGGGGAAGAAGCTGTCCTTGTGCCGCTGGGTGCTTGTCTTCAGGCTCCTGGACTTCCTTCCCAATGGTAGCAGAGTGAAGAGGGCGTGACCTGGGTGGTGAGGGTCCTTGAGGAGAGAGGCTGCTTTCTTAAGGCACCACCTCTTATAGATGTCCTTGGTGAAGTCTGGTGCCCATGATGTCGCAGGCCGAGTTAACAACTCTCTGGAGTTTTTTCTTGTCCTGAGCGTTGGCGCCTCTGTACCAGACAGTGGTGCAACTGGCCAGAATGCTCTCCACAGTCCACCTGTAGAAGTTTTCAAGAGTCTTCAGTGATGTATCACATCTCCTCAAACTCCTCACAAAGTATAGCTGCTGGTGATGTTTCTTTGTGATGTTACTATTAAAATTAGTAGAACATTTTCCTCACTTACTTAAAAAATATTTTGACATACAGCACAGTAACATGCCATTTCAGCCCATGAGTTCGTGCCACCCAATTAACACCCAATTGACTTAGAACCCCTGTACATTTCGAACAGTGGGAGGAAACTGGACCCCCCCGGAGCAAAGCCTTTGCAGACACGGGGAGAATGTGCAGACTCCTTACAGACAGCACGGGATTCAAACCCCGGTCCTGATCACTGGCACTGTAACAGCATGGCGCTAACTGCTACACCAACTGTGCGGCCCTAACCCTCACTGAGAACCAGCAGATGCAACCAACCATATTTCCCTCTTCTATCCTTGGTGAAATCAATCAATGCAGAACCAGTAATTTAAAGCAAACTTTAAAAATTTGCTTGCTTATTCATCCTTGAAGCACCATGAAGTGAGAACATCTGAGAGTTTAACAGTCCTGTGCTAAAATTACTGTTGAAAGACCTCTCTGGCCCTGAAAAGCCAATTTTCTATGTATGGATTTTCATTCCCTTGGAATAATCATTGTGTACTCTCTGCCTTATTAATGGTGACACGGTGAGAGTAGCAGTTAGTGCAATACTGTTACAGCGCCTGCGACTGGGTTCAAATCCAGCACTGTCTGTAAGAAGTTTGTACAATCTCCACGTGTCTGCGTGGGTTTCCTCTGGATGCTCCGGTTCCCTCCCACTGTTCAAGATGTATCAGTGGTTGCAGGTCAATTGGGCAGCACAGACTCATGGGCCAGAAAGTCCTGTCACCAAGCTGTGTGTTTACATTTAAAATTTTAGAGAGGGCCCCAGCCGAGGTAATGTCATTTTTAAGCCTAAACTCCTTTTGGCTTCAGCTCTCCATGAAGGAACATCTGGAAACATTCTTCGACAACCGGACATGGGGTTCTGATGAGCAGGTGTTGAGGAACAGCACCTGCCAACCTCCCTTCCCGACTTACGACGAGAAGTGGCTTCAATGGACTCATCCTAGACTTTCCTCTTTGGAAATGCTGGCCTTTTTCATCATAGTCAAGGTAATCAATTCCCTTTCTCTCCATCAGGAAGTCTCTGAAATCATAGCGCCGAATGAGGCCATTTGACCCATCGTGTCCCTTTTGGCCAACCTTATTGGTGCTTAGCCCTGTTACTCAGCATTAGGCCAGGGACTGGCCTATGGATGTAGAAGCACACCTTAGTCCTCTCTTTGCCTACCTGTCTTCTCTGTTCTCTCTCCCTTTTCCCTTGTCTCCTTTCCTCCAGCTCTCCACCCCCCCTTTCCATTCACAGAGCCATCCCCCCTTCCCCCACTTACTGGTATGTCCTCCCTCCCTTCTCCACCTTTAACCTCCTGCCTGTGGGACCGTGTTCCTCCCCTTGCCCCTCCCTGTCACTATTTTGTTCGGGTGCCTGCCGACATTTTCCTCACACCTTAATGAAGTGCTCAAGCCTGAAACGTTGGTGATGTATCTTTACCGTTGCTATATGAAGTACAATCTACGATGTCTGTTGAAGATGCAGCTATGCTGAGCAGGGTGCATCTCTAGGATGTAGGATCATGGCCAGCCCAAGATTGTGCTGGCTGGCGAACTCTCCATTAGCCACTGTGACAGAAGGGCTCTGAAAAAGAGGGACAAGGACTCTATGAAGAAACCCCTTGCTGCCTGTCACGTTGACCATTGCCCGCTGTCTGCCCTAGCCTCCAATCACATGGCCTGGTGACACACCAGTCTGTCTCCTCCTTCGAGAATGCACATAGGGCTGGCCGAGAGGGCAAAAGGAGATGGAGGAAGAACCGTGACACAACAGCACCAAACCCAGAACAGAATTTCCCTCGCAGCCGTTGCGGCCAGGCATATCCGTCCCCCATTGGCCTCGTCAGCCACCACCCAGCCTGCAGCAGTCATTGTCAGCTCCCTTTCTAAATCTTTGTTCGCAAAGCACTTCGCAAAGCCAAGCCATGATGAAGTTCACTGTTCGACCTGCTGAGTTTCTCCAGCATTGTGTTTTTACTTTTACCTTTACCTCTATCACTCTTTTGTCCAATATCCAATTGGGCCCTCCCTTGCCCCCACTTTTCATGCTTGATATTTCCGCATCCCATCCTAGCCTTGAAGAAGGTGATGCATTTTGGAAGGACAAACCAGAAGGCTGAGTACAGGGTTAATGGTTGGATACTTAAGAGTGTGGGTGAACAGAGGGACCTTGGGGTCCAAATCCATGCATCCCTCAAGGATGCCGGGCAGGTTAAGAAGGCCTATGGAATGCTGAGCTTCACTAAGAGGGAAACTGAGGTCAAGAGTCAGGAGATTGTGTTGCAACTCTCTGGTGAGACCACACAATTGTGCTCAGTTCTGATTGCCTCATTATAGGAAGGATGCAGTGCTGTAAACGGTTATATGGTTATATGTGGAAGCTGTGGAGAGGGGGCAGAGGAGATTCACCAGGATGTTGCCTGGATTGGGAAACAAGTCTTTATGAGGCAAGGTTAGCATTTTCCACAGCTTCTTCCAACCTTGCCACAATGCACTCAGCTACATGCCTGTGGAGGTTGTTGAGGGACGAGGAGGTTATGCCAAACTTCCTCGGCATTCTAAGGTATTGGTGTGCTTTCTTGACTATTGCATGGACCTTCATGGTTCAGGTCAGGTCATTGGTAATTAAAAACACGATGCTGGAGAAACTCAGCAGGTCAAACAGTGTACTTTATATAGCACTTTCAAGCCTGAAATGTTGGTTATGTATTATCTTTGCTGCACAGATAGCCCCCGACACAGTTTTTCAAAGTAACAATGGTAGAATCCATACTGTACTTCGAATTTTGGTTAAGCTATGTTAGAAATTAAAGTACCTTTAAAGAAATTGCTCGAGACAAAAATTGAGAACAAAGAACATTTATTACTACAACAATGCAAAGTTGGGTGCTTCCCCTTACCCTGGGAATACACACACATACTGGGGCTCACCCAACTTTTATACAGTCAATTTCAGTATCAGAATGCCCTCCCCCTTACATTCTTCTGCCCCCTGGATGGGTTTGGCATAGGTAATCCTTCCTGCCTACGTGCAGTTTCAGTACACTTGGAGGACCAGGGGGTATCCTGTGGGTGCCCCATCATGTCATTGTCCTTATTCACACCTTCCTGATTCTCTGGGCTACAGTCTCTTAATATGCAGAGTTGACTCATTCTATCTAGGGTTGGCTAATTTCATATGTATAAATCTGTGTATGGTTAGCTAATTAGAAATGTATGACTTGGTACTTCTGTCCAGGGCTAGGAGACCCTTATCTGATCCAGACTACCTCAACTTCCTACATTCTATTGTACCTTACCATTCCTTATCTTAGTCCTATGGTCTTGTCACAAAGGATAGAAGATTCTTATGTTAATCGTGCTGACTCTGCTTTCCTGCATCCTAAGCCCCAAACTTATCCTGTTTGAACTGGTTTCAGCCATTTTACTGATGAACTTTAGTTTCTTCCATGTTCATAATTTTAGATCAATTTTCCCATCTCTCACAGCTATGATGTTCAGTGTCTCCCCACAGCCCTCTAGCAGTCCCCACAGTGATCCACTCACTCCCCATTGCCCATTTTTGACAACGGTATTTTTGACTTACAATGGGAGTGCCAGAATGTAATCCCATCATAAGTTGAGGACTATCTGTATAAAATACACTGTTTAACCTGCTAGGTTTCTCCAGCATTGAGTTTTTACTTCAACCTCGGTATCTGCAGACTTTCGTGTTTTACATCAGATCATTCACTCCCTGAAAAGTCCTATCAAATGATCAAAAGTTTTCACCCATCTGAACCAGTTAAAACCCTGATATTATTTTTGCAGAAGACTACTTTAGGCTACGAGGTCCCAAGGTAAGCCAGGTTTTTCATTCCAATTTCAACTCCAAATCACGAGGGGTAGCTATAAAATAACCAATTTGTACCATCTAATGCAGGGGTCTCCAAAGTGGTCGATGGGACAATCCAAGTGTTTGATAAATGCCAGGGGGTCGATAAATGGAGGGGGGAGGGGGGTCCACTGAACTTTTGTGATCGAAAGCAGGGGCATGCCTAAGGTCTTGGTGGCTGCCATGTTGTATTTGGCTTCGGCCCCTTAATAAGAAGAGAGCGAAGGACTGACAGAGCGGAGAGGTATGTGCCCAACCCCCCCACCGTGTCCAGTGCTGCCACCACCCCACCACTCTGTCCAGCACTGCCACCACTCCGAGAATTCTATGCCTGGGTGCCGACGAAGGATCAAGGATTCCATAAAGGAGTCAGTGGTCTAAAACGTTTGGGATATCCTGATCTAACATGAGAGCTGACAGAAATGGTAGCTATACCATGGTGGCAAGTAAGGTTTTGTAGAAACAGGGGCTACTGATTTTATGCTACAGAATAGATCAAGGATATTAGTTTCTTTAATAAACCGGAGAAAATCATATTCACATTAAACAGGTCCGCCAGAAAATCTTTCCACAAACAGCGACCCTTTCTGCATTTTTTGTTTCTCTGAATCACAAGTGTGTCATGTTCGTGTAACTCCCTGGGCCTGGTGCTGCGAGCTGTTTGCTCAGCGTGACGCGCACAGGAGAGGGTGCGCACAGGGGAGGGTGCGCACAGGAGAGGTGCGCACACGAACGCAAGCCAAACGCACACACCGGCCGCCGTTGGGGATGCACATGCGCAGACGGAATGAGGGGGTTGCGATGGGTGCATGTGTGGATGAGACAATAGGTATGAAAGGGGAGGTGGTGTGAGGAGCCTGCTGGGAAGAAGATAGGAGGGTTTGCTTTAATTTTGGATAAAATATTTAAATTGCACTCCTACACCTGCTAACAGAGATAAAGACTAACCGTGAGACGGGGGGGGGGGGGGGAGTACCAGTACGATCGGTAATATATGTTAATACTGTCAGCAAAAATAACACGGAGGAGAGGTGTGGGTGTGTGTCTGAGGGTGGATGTGAACCTTTACATACATGTGTGTTGGCTTTTCTGTTTAACAAGAGAGAACAGGAGCACAATGTACATCTGTATAATGTGCACAAAGTTGCTTCTAATGTTGAATAAATATATTTTGAGGAAGTGTTCACTCCCACGAACCTGGGTTTATCTTCAGTCTCCCCTTCAGCGCGATAGATGTGGACAGGGACTGGCCTCTACTCCCTTCCCTCTGGTCTACTATCAACTCTTCTCTTGCTGCCACTAAGGGAAAGGCTTTTCTCTTGGTACCAGGCAAATAGATTCTCGATCTCCTTTGTGTACCACATCTTGTCATTATTGAGATGTATTAATGGGGAGAAGGTATACAGCTTTAAGGTTGTGGATGTGAGTATGGCCTGGTCTACATGCAATGGCCACAAAACCACATCAATCCTACCTCAGAAACCTGAGCAAATGTGTATGTTACCTGTATCCATTACTGAAAGTGTCCGATCAGGGTCCATTACTTTATGATACAGGGATTTCTCTGTCCAAGACTACAAGAAACTGTGGAGGGTTCCGAGAGCAGCTCAGGCAATCATGCATAAATAGGAGCAGGAGTCGGCCATTCAGCCCGTCGAGCCTGACCCACCATTCAATGAGATCGTGGCTGATCTAATGATGGGCTCATTTCCACCAACCTGCCTTTTTCCCAGAGCCCTTAATTCAACTGTGATGTAAAAATCTACCCAACCTTGTCTTTAAATGTATTTACTGAGGTCGCCTCCACTGCTTCAATGGGCAGTGAATTCCACAGATTCACCACTCTCTGGGAAAAACAGTTCCTCCTCATCTCCATCCTAAATCTACTACCCTAAATCTTCAGGCTATGACCCCTGTTCTATATAACACTGGGGTACTGTAATGGTGGGGACAAATCTGTAACCATACACAACAGTATAGATGCAAACTGGTCTGTCAGTATCTCCCCCTCTAATGGAAACAATTTACCCCTATCTTATCTACGTCTTTCATAATTTTATACATTTCTACAGGATCCCCTCTCATTCTTCTAAATTCTAGCGAGTGCAGTCCCAGAAGACTCAAACTCTCCTCATAGGCCAACCCCCTCATCTCTGGAATCAACCCGGTGAACCTCCTCGGCAAACCCCATCCTCTCCAGCAACCCTATCATGCTGCCTTAAAAGACCCATCCCTCCCTGGCGACACTCTCTTCACCCACCACTCCCTCCCCCCTCTTCCTGACAGGAAGAAGATTCATGAGTGTGAGATCACGGACCACCAGATTCAAGGACAGTTTTTGTTCTGCCATTATCATACTCTTAAATCAACCCCAGAATAGGAACATTAAATTGTCTTTGCTCCGTAACCACTAATCTCTCTGTAGGTCTGCACTTCCTAACGTATCAAGACGGTGGAGGCACAGAAATGGCATGGAATTTGATATATTTCTCTTTTCTTGGTCTAGTTCTTCATGCTGTTATTGGCCACGACGATGGTGGTTCCTGCTGGTTATTTCCTGCCTGTGTTTGTTTACGGTGAGTTCTGCTGAGGTCATTTTATGTTCAGTGATGAGGACATGTCTTCTTGTGATGCCTGCTTTGCTGGTTAGATCCATCTCCCAGCAGCAAACGTAAACACTTCTGACCTCAGGCAGATTCAGGGGTTAACACTGGGTAGACAGCAACACCATCAGCCTGTCAGCCAGGAACCAATAAGCTGCAATTGCAATTTGCGTTTAGGTTAAAACGGTAACATTTGTAGGATTCAACATTGTCGTTCTGCTTACTTTGCCTAGACAGTGCTTCACTCTGTGTCTGACCCCAGGAGTATGTGACGGGTCGGTGCGGAGGGAGCTTCACTCTGTGTCTGGCCCCGGGAGTGTGTGATGGGATGGTGCGGAGGAAGCTTCACTCTGTGTCTGACCCTGGGAGTGTGTGATGGGATGGTCAGTTCTCAGCTTTTTTTCTTCTACCCTCTCACCTCTCTTACCCGTTAGTCCCCTTCCTTTCATCATCCTCCCACCATTTTATTCTGGCACCTGCCTGCCTTTCTGCTCATCGCCCTGATGATGGGCCCAGGCTTGAAACGTTGAATCTTTGCTCCCTGTGACCTGCTGAGTTGCTCCAGTGCTTCTGTGTACTGCCCTCGCTCCCAGTGTCTGCAGACTTTCTCATTTAATGGGTGGACAGATCTGGCAAGGGAGGGAAGCCAGGCACTAATATTTCCCAGGAGATGACCACCCCTACGCTGACCCTGTCCTGACATTGGCAGTTTCCACTAAACTCATCAACAAAGTCCTCTATCTTTTTACAGGTGCAGGACTTGGACGCCTGTACGGAGAAATAATGGCAAAGATCTTTCCGGAAGGGATAATTTCAGAAGGAATTCGCATCAAAATTACTCCTTCCGGGTATGCATTGGCAGGTGAGCAGACCACCGTTTACATTAGTGTTACGGAGTCCAGAGGACCCCACAAACCAGCAGCAATAGATATGCACCACAACACAGGGTCACTTAAACAAAAGTACTTTTTAATTATATTTGAACAAGAAAATAGAATTAAACTTATTACTTAACCTACTTACTTAACCTACCTAACCTACTTAATTCCCCCCCCCCCCCCCCCCTAGTACTAAGCACAGGTGTGTGTAATATATATTTAAGATTAGAAAAGTTATTTGGATCACAGTCCAATCTCACTGGTTGCAGGCAATCCTTGTACTGGGCACAGAAGTTAGCATTAAAAAAGTTCACCAAGCTTTGGTGCTTAACAGGCAAATGATTATCACTCAGGAGGGTTCTTGCTGGTTTTCAGAGAGAGATTCCTTTTCTAGGACATCTGCAACTGATTCCTTTCCAATCAGTCTTGCTGACTTAAACTTGTCCTCCTCAGGGTTCTCCAAATAATCCTCTTTCTTTCAGGTCACCTTTCACACCACCAGTCTTCTCCTTTGACCAGGTAGCCTTCCAAAGTTTGCCAGCTTGTCCTTCTGGAACTGATTTCTGTCTCTCCTCTCTCTGTTTCACACCCTGCGTCTCTAAGAGCAAAACTCTTCTCCTCTGCCTGAAAAGATCACATGCTCTCCCAGGCAAGCTGCTGTCAATATTTTGTTGCCTCCTGCAAAAAGCATTCTGCAAAAGTCCTGCAAATATTCTGTGTTTTAAAATGTGTATGTGCAAGCTGCTCTAACAATTCCTCCCAAACCACCTCTAAATACTCTGTCACACCTTCCCCCTTTAAAGGGAATTTTAACTCTTGAGTTAAAATTCAGTTTGACAAACAATCAGCAATCACATTAATTACACCTCTGATATGATTAATTTACAGATCACATTCTTGTAATATCAAACTCCAGTTTAACAATCTTCTGTTTTTATTTTTCATTTTATTAAAAAACACCAGAGGATTGTGGTTAGTGAATATAACAATTGGTTCATGAGAGGTACCAAGATACACGTCAAAATTCTGCAGAGCAAATATCATAGCTAATAGTTCTTTTTCAATAATGGAATAGTTCTTTTGATGAACATTGAATTTTTTTGAAAAGTGGGCAACTGGATGGTCAATTACATTGTTTTTGCAATAAAACTTCACCTGCTGCTCCCTCACTGGCATCCACTGCTACAGAAAATGGTCTGTCAAAATCAGGAGATTTTAACATAGGGCAATGGCATAGCATCTCCTTTAAATTTTCTAAAGCTGCCTGACAATCTGTAGTCAACACAAAGTTTTTCCCTTTCTTCAAAAGATTGGTTAAAGGAAGAGCAACCTGGGCAAAATTTCTGCAAAATTTCCTGTAATATCCTGCCATTCCTAAAAACCTTCTCACTGCTTTCTTGCCATTGGAAACTCAGAAATTGCATTCACCTTAGCTTGAATAGGTGCAACTTAGCCATGACCAACTATATGACCCAAGTATGTTACCGTGGCATTTGCAAATTAACTCTTTGCTAAATTAACAGTTGAGTTTGCTTTGGATAATCTTGTAAACAATTTGTCCAATTGACTTAGATGTTCTTCCCATGTGTCACTTTTTATGACCAAGTCATCAATATAAGCATCTGGATTACCAAATTAATCATCCTCTGGAATGTTGCAGGGGCATTTTTCATGCCAAAAGGTAACACATTATACTTGTATAAACTGCATGGAGTTACAAAAGCTGAAATATTCTTTCTTCTCTCAGTTAAAGGCACACACCAGTAACCCTTCAACAAATCCAACTTAGTAAGAAATTTAGCTTTTCCAATTTTATCAATACAGTCATCTATTCTCGGAATGGGATAAGCATCTGTTTTAGTTACTAAATTAACCTTTCTATAATCTGTACAGAACCTAACAGTTCCATCTGGTTTTGGTACCAGAATATAAGGAGAACTCCAATCTGAGTTTGAAGGTCTAATAATGTCATTACTCAACATATATTCCACCTCCTGATCCATGATTTTACTCCTCTGAATGTTTATTCTATATGGGTGTTGTTTTATGGGATTTGCTTCTCCAACATCTACATCATGGTAAATCACTGATGTCCTTTTTGGAACAATAGGGAACAAATTTATGTATTTCTAAAATAATTTCAAGATGGCGGGATCTGGGATTGGCAACAGCCAAGAGGGTTTGTAGATTCTGGGGAAGCAGGGGTCTGGTGCAGAAAACAGGGAGACCATACCCCATCTGGGAAGGAGATGGCTCACGGGACGGTAACCACAGTGGTGGACCAGCGGGGAGGTGGTTCACAGGCAGCGGAACTGTTGGCGACCAGGCAGAGAACTCACACAGGCTGTGGGCTGTTGGCGACTGCTGTCGTGGTTCTTGCACTGGGCTGCGAGCTGCTCGGGACTGGCTGAAGGGGCACCAGATATTGGAACCAGTTTGCGTGAGGGCTTCCTGATCATGCCAATGGTTTGGACTGGACTCTGCGTGACTGTGGGAGCGCTGGAGGCGAGGCCACGGACACTTGGGGGGACTTTCTTTTGCTTCTCTTTCTCTGGCTTTAAGTGGTGGTGGGCAATTTCTACTGATGGTGAACCTTTGTCTGCCTTACGGTAAAAGGAAATTTTGTGTAATATTGCATTTTCTGTTTTATTACATGACAATATAAGAATTGTGACTCTTGAAAAGTAATGGTCGGGACAGGTGGAAGGTGATTGGCAAGGATTTTTCCCACAAGGGGCAGGCACAGTTAGTGTAGCGGTTTGCACAACGCCGTTACAGCACCTGTGATCGGGTCCGGGGATTGAATCCTGTGCTGCCTGTAGTTCTTCCCGTGTGGGTTTTCCCCAGGGACTCCGGTTTCCTCCCACCGTTTTAAATAGACTGGGGGCTGTGGGTGAATCGGGTGTAGTTGGGGGGCACGGGCTCATGGGACAGAAGGGCCTGTTACTGTGCTGTATGTCTAAATTTAAGGGTGGCTGAGATTCAGCAAGAAGCCACTGAAGATAAAACTGCCAAAATTCTTAATAAATAAAAGAACTCACAACGGTTTTTCAGTGGAGTTTGATTCACAATGAGGAGGCGGGAGAGGTCAGTGGGTGAGGGAGGGAAAATCACAGAGAATTTAGTTTGATCTGCAGCCTGGGGTTAAACTAATCTCACACTGCCTCCATTCGTCCTGCTTTCTCTCTTTCCCTTCCCCTTCTCCCTCTAATCCTATCTCCTACCTCCCTCTTTCTCCCTCCTGTGCTGTTTTGTCTCTCCCTCTACTCCCACCCCTTTCTTCCCTCCCTCTCCTTATCTCCTTCGCCCCTCCCTTTTTTATCTTCCTCCCCCTCTTCGATCTCTATCTGTATCCCTCCCCTTCCTTTCTCCCTCTCTTCTCTCTTGCTCCCCCTTATCTTCCTTCTTCTCCCTCTTTCCCTCTCACACCCCCTCTCTCACTCACAACCCCTTCCCTCCTCTCCCACATCAATCTTCCCCTCTTGCTCCCTCCTCTCCTGCTTCCCCTTACCTCCCTTCTTCTCCCCAATTCCCTCTCACCACGTTCACTCTTCCGCACTATCAACTTTTTTCCCTCTCACCTTCCCCCTCTCTTGCTCACTCCCCCTCCCTTTTTCCTCTCACACCCCCCTCCCCTTCCTGCCTCTTACTCACCCCCTCCCATTTCCATCTCTCTTACCTCCCTTATCATATATTCCCCTACTCTCTCTCTCTCTCTCTCCCTATGTTTCACTCTCCCTCTCTGTCTCGCACACATTCTCTCTCTCACTCATTCCCCCCTTCACCCCTATACCACCTCCCCTCCTCAGGAGCCGCTGCTTACTCCGGAGCCGTCACCCACACCATCTCCACTGCCTTGCTGGTCTTTGAGCTGACGGGACAGATGTCCCACATCCTGCCGGTGCTCTTTGCCGTTTTGGTTGCCAATGCCATCAGCCAGCGTTCCCAGCCTTCCTTCTTCGACGGGATTGTCATCGTGAAGAAGCTCCCTTACCTACCCAAGCTGACCGTGGGCAAGAGCGGGTAAGGCAGGAAGACGCTGGGATGTCCCACCCATGGCTCAGTGGGTGAGCCCTCCACCCCAAACCCTAAGGTGACAGGTTAGCGTAGCAGTTAGAGCAACGTTGTTACAGCGGCAGTGATCGGCTCCGGGGTTCGAGTCTTGTGCAGCCTGTATGGAGATTGTACGCTCTCCCCATGTCTGCGTGGGTTTTCCCTGTGGGCACCGGTTTCCTCCCACCATTCGAAATGTACCAGGGGCTGTAGGTTAATTGGATGGGACAGACTCGTGGGCTGAAAGGGTCTGTTACCATGCTGTATGTCTAAAAAAAATTTAAAGTTAAAATTTTAAAAATGTGAATTTAGAGGTAATGTCAGCATAAACCCAAACTATTGGTAGTACTGAGGGAATGCCAGAGGGGCCAACTCTCAGATTAGATGTAAAACACATGGCGACAAGGTGGTTGAAGTAAAAACACGACGCTGGAGAAACTCAGCAGGTCAAACAGTTCCTTTAGAGAGCAAAGATAAAGATACAGAAACGACGTTTCAGGGTGGCATTAACATCGACTTCTCCGGTTTCTGCTAACCTACTCTCTTTTCTCCCTCCCTTCCCTTCCCCCTGTTAGTTCTCCACCCCCTTCCCACTCTATCCACCCAGCCATCCTTCCTCCCCTTGATCACTACTGTTCCCTCCTTCCCTCCTTCCTCTACCTGTGACCTCCTGACTTTCCAACCACACTCCCCCCCCCCTTGCCCTTTTATTCGGGCGCCTGTCGACATTTTCCCACACCTTGATCAAGGCCTCAAGCCCGAAATGTCGGTTATGTATTTTTACCTGTTTGACCAGCTGAGTTTCTCCAGCATTGTGTTTTTATTGCATTCTCAGGTGAGATGGCAGCCCATGGTCTCTGTCATGGCTCCGATCGAATCAACACTATTTCAGTGGAACCTTGGATAATATTTATCTCCCCAATCAACCCACATGAGCAATGATTGCAATGATTGGGTATTTCCTATTTGTGGGCTTTTACTGTACACCTACTGGCTGGCTGAGGTCATGAAAGGTTTCCGTGAATGGAAAATCTTTTTGCTACTATGGGTGAAAACAGATTTTAGTGTGTGTGTGTGTGTGTGTGTGTGTGTGTGTGTTCATTTCTATCCCTTCATCCAAAGTCCCCTGAGAATGTCATGTTGGGGAGAGAGTATGGGATGTGGCAGGGCCAAAGTAACCCTGCCCTTCATGCTGAAGATGTTTCTTGCAGAGCTCACAACATCTATGTGGAGGATTTCATGGAGACGGACCTCAGGTATGTGGCAAAGGACCAGAAGTACAAGGACGTCCGGAACCTGCTGAAGAACAGCAAGCAGAAGCAATTTCCCCTGGTCGACTCTACAGGTGCTCACAGTGTAAACCTCTCCTTCCTGCCGCTGGGGAGATGTGGGCACAGCCTCACGTTAATATGGCTCCTGGCTGGGATTAATCAGGTAGAACAGAGGGTGAGTCACTGAGAGTCAGCACAGTGGCGCAGAGGGTAGGGACACTGCCACACTATGCCAGAGACCCAAGCTCAAGCCTGAGCTCTGTGTGCACACGTGTGTGTGTAACTGTAACTGTCTGTGTGTGTAACTGTCTTTATGTGTGTAACTGTAACTGTGTGTGTGTGTGTGTGTGGTGTGTGCACATGTGTGTGTAACTGTAACTGTTGTGTGTGCATTTGTGTAACTATCTGTGCATGTGTGTGTGTGTGTAACTAACTGCGTGTGTGTTGTGTGTGCACATGTGTGTAACTGTCTGTGCATGTGTGTGTAATGGTCTTTGTGCATGTGTGTGTAACTGTAACTGTTGTGTGTGCATGTGTGTAACTATCTGTGCATGTGTGTGTGTAACTGTAACTGTGTGTGTGTTGTGTGTGTGCAACTGTCTGTGCATGTGTGTGTAATGGTCTTTGTGCATGTGTGTGTATCACTATCTGTGCATGTGTGTGTGTAACTAACTGTATGTTTTGTGTGTGCATGTGTGTGTGTAACTGTGCATGTGTGTGTAATAGTCTTTGTGCATATGTGTGTCTAACTGTAACTGTACGTGTGCTGTGTGTGCAACATTGTGAGTGCATGTATGTATGTGTGTATGTGTTTGTGGGTGTTTTTCTGTCTGCCACATGGTCTCTCTTCCCCCCTACCCCCACCTTCCCCAATCCTCCAGTTTTCTCTTACAGACCTAAGGGAAAAAGCAGTGGGCTTATTGGCTGCTGTACAGATCGCCCCCTAATGCACAGATGAAGGGCAGAAACTGGGGTGGAGTAGAAGGAGACCGGCTCATGGGAACCAGATATCTAAGTAAAACACAAATGTCTGCAGATGTCATGATTAAAGTAAAAACACAAGGCTGGAAGAAACTCAGCAGTTCAAACCTGCTTTATGTAGTAAAGATAAAGATACATCACCAACGTTTCGGGCCCGAGTCCTTCATCAAGGTGTGAGCAAAATGGGGGGAGTCACGTGATGGAGTAGTGGCCGGACGGTGAACTCCAGCCCTCTCCAGAAAAGTCGGGAAAAACAAAGGAAAACACAAAGGCACAGAAATAAAAGTTACAGAAAAGTGAGTATAAAGGTGGAAAGAAGATGGCGACAAAAAAAGAAAAATCGAAAGCAACGGTAAGAAGAGAGGAAGAGAAGACAAAGGAGGAAAAAGGTGAAGGCCTTACCTGTCCGAAGAGGCCCGCTGCGGAGAGAGAAACCCGCTCCCTCAGGTCGGTAAATAATGGACTACAAAAATGGCTCGCTGAGCCGAGTAAAAGTGCGCAACCGCGCATGCGCGAGGAATCGCGCATGCGCGATGCGAATGAAAAAAAACACACCGACGGGAGGGGGGACCAGCTGGGGAGTCGATCTCCACAGCCGGCAACGACAGCTGCAGAACACCTGCAGCAAGAAGAGACCACAGAAGACAATAGAAACAAGAAAGAAGAGAAGGAAAGGGCACCAAAGAAACAACAGATGGCCAACCCAGAGGAAGAAGAAGAGGAAGAGGAAGAGTACAGTGAAATAGAAGAAGAAAAGAAAGGCAAGATAAAGGATATACTTTCTCTTATTAAAGGATACATGGAGTCATTTAAAGAATGGCAAACACAGGAATTTAAGGATTTAAGAAAAAGAATAAACAACACAGAAGAGAAAATGAATAAAATAGAGATGACCTTAACAGAAATGGGAAAGAAAATGGACAAGATGGAAGAGCGGGCAGTAGCAGCAGAAATGGAGGTAGAAGACTTAAAAAAGAAATTGGAGGAATCTAATAAAAAAACTAAAGAGACACAAGAACTACTAGCTCAAAAAATAGATACAATGGAAAATTATAACAGAAGAAATAACATAAAGATAGTGGGCCTTAAGGAAGATGAAGAAGGCAAGAATATGAGGGAGTTTATAAAAGAGTGGATCCCTAAGACCCTAGGATGTCCAGAACTACAGCAAGAAATGGAAATAGAAAGGGCACATAGAGTATTGGCCTCTAAACCACAACCACAACAAAAACCAAGATCTATTGTAGTAAAATTCCTAAGATATACTACAAGAGAAAAGGTACTGGAGAAGACAATGGAAAAAGTAAGAGAGGGCAACAAACCACTGGAGTATAAAGGGCAAAAAATCTTCATTTATCCAGATATAAGTTTTGAACTCCTAAAGAAGAGAAAAGAGTTCAATACAGCAAAGGCGATTTTATGGAAGAAAGGGTATAAATTTATACTAAAGCATCCAGCGGTATTGAAAATATTTATTCCAGGACAACAAAACAGACTATTCTCGGATCCAGAAGAAGCACGAAAATTTGCAGAACAATTACAAAAATAGACTGAGGGAGGAAGACGGGTAATGAGAGTTAAAATGATCACGATTGATATGTATGCGGGTAAAGAGGTATAAGAGTGAATAGAGACAATGTGCATACGTGAATGTATCTGTACTTAGAGGAAAATATAGATAGTATAGACAAGAATTAATAAGGGAAGGTAATGGAATAGAGAGAATAAGGAGGGAACTAAAAGAGTGACCTTTGTGACATATGAAAAGTGAAATCTTTTCTGGGGGGGGCGGGGTGAGGGGAAATAGCGGTCACTGCAAAATCAGTTGACGCTTGCGAGTGGATTCGCAAATCCAAATGGAGAGGGGAGATGTGGTTGTCCGACAAGGGATAAAGGACAACTCAGGAGGGGAAGGGGAGATTGGGGATAAATAAGATAGAAATAGGAGAATAAGGAAAATGTTGGATGTTGTAGGAATGTTGTCTTATAAAGAGTTGAAAATAAGAAAACAGAAATGGAAAAGGAGGAAAGGTAATGATGGAAAAACGGAAAGAGAAGATAAACAAAATATAAAAGGGCTACGCTGAACTATATGACTTTAAATATTAATGGAATACATAACCAAATTAAAAGGAAGAAACTACTAAATTTAAATGAATAAATGTATTCCATTAGAAAAAATAACATATAGGTTAAGAAATAATATTGAAATATTCGAAAAAATATAGGAGCCTTACATTAAATACAATAGCAAAAACCTACCGGGGACAAACATTACCTAAGTTGATGGAAGGAGAAGGAAAGAAAAGAATGGACTCAGTAGAATTTCTGGTGTATTTTTGTTGAATGACAACATTGTCTGACTGGCTTAATGCAACCTAGATTGTATACCTAAAATGGATGAGGGTGGGGGGGTGGGGGGGTGGCTTGGGAGGAGGGGGGGGGGAGAAAAAGTCACTGTATATGTGTGAAAAAGAAATAGTGTATATCATGGCTAATGTGATTTATGGTGTGAAAAATAAAAAATTTTAAAAAAAAGGTGTGAGCAAAATGTGGCCAGGTATCAGAGCCGGGATGTGAGAAAGTGCCTGAAAGGCCTCGGGGCGCTGAAGGCTTCCTGATCATGTCGGGGGTTTGGATCTGGAGCTCAGGCGACCGGTAGATCGAAGAGGAGTCTGTGCAGCTGCAGAGGCTGCAGGGGGGCTGGCAGCAAATCCACAGACACTCAGTGACTCTGAGGTGACTCTCTTCTGCTTCTTTTTCTCTCGTACTGTAAGGGGTGCCGAGTGACACGGACGGCGACTCTTTGTCTGCCTTACGGAAGGCGGAAGACGATTTTGTGTAGTATTATTTGTTCTGTACTATTAGATGACAATAGAGGAATCTTGAATCTTGGAGGAGGCCTACTCAGCCCCACATACTAGGTACATGTCAATCTACATGGCCATGAGAGGCAGAGAGGGTTACTGGAGTCTCCCTCACCCCCATCAACGTGATCTACCGGGATCGTTGTCTGAAGAGGGCACGCAAAATCATTGAGGACTCCCTTCCGCCCCGCACACAACATCTTTCCATCAGGGAAGGAGATGCAGGAGGATCAGAGCCTGCAGCACCAGGCTGAGGAGCAGCTTCTTCCCATGGGCAGCGAGAACACTGAACGGCCAAAGGAACTGCTCGCACTGACTGTCCGTGACAGTCAAAACATATTTACAAAACAACATTTATTTAATTATTTGTATATATGACTTCTTGTCCTGTGTATGTATTGTTTGTCTGTTTGTGCGTTATGTCTGGTTGAGTGTCTGCGTGTTTTGCACCGAGGACCTTGATCCATCCACCTCCATTTTGAATGAACCCAATCTATGAAATTCCTGGGTGAGGAATTTCAAAGAATCATCATCATCTGGATGGAGACCTTCTCCTCAGCTCTGTCTGGCCCCTTACACTGGAGGCAAGGCCTCTTGTTCTGGACGTCCCAACCAGAGAGGTACTCAGAAATGAACAATGCAAAATTTGGGATAGCTCTGGAAATAGATACTGGATTTAACTTGTGGGCCAAATTACCTCCTCCTGTCCCCAGGATCCCTGAGTCTTTACTTGCTGGGAGCAGCTGGGAAGGCTAAGATCAGGTGGAGGCGGAGAGGAGGGAGCACCGTTTATCAGGCACTACAAGGTTTTGGGACAGAGCGGAGAATGTTTCTCCGAGACTGGGGATGAACCGAAAGAGGTCTTTTAAAATTAGAAGTGGGAGGGGGAGAGGAGGATTGGGAATGGAGCAAAGGAGGAGAAAGAGAAAATTTAAGGAAAACAGAGAAACAACAGAGGAAGAGATTGAGTCGTCTGGGACTTTACTCCGTGGAATTTAGGAGAATGAGAGGGGATCTTATCTTTCTTTCTTTGGCTTGGCTTCGCGGACGAAGATTTATGGAGGGGGTAAAAAGTCCACGTCAGCTGCAGGCTCGTTTGTGGCTGACAAGTCCGATGCGGGACAGGCAGACACGGTTGCAGCGGTTGCAGGGGAAAATTGGTTGGTTGGGGTTGGGTGTTGGGTTTTTCCTCCTTTGCCTTTAGTCAGTGAGGTGGGCTCTGCGGTCTTCTTCAAAGGAGGTTGCTGCCCGCCAAACTGTGAGGCGCCAAGATGCACGGTTTGAGGCGTTATCAGCCCACTGGCGGTGGTCAATGTGGCAGGCACCAAGAGATTTCTTTAGGCAGTCCTTGTACCTTTTCTTTGGTGCAACTCTGTCACGGTGGCCAGTGGAGAGCTCGCCATATAACACGATCTTGGGAAGGCGATGGTCCTCCATTCTGGAGACGTGACCCATCCAGTGCAGCTGCGGGGATCTTATAGGAACGTATAAAATTACTAAACTCTTTTAAATCCAGGCTGAAGTTCTATTTTTACTCACAAGTTGATTGTTAATTGATACCATGTTGTATGTACAATTCTAAACCTCAAGTACCTGTTTAATACTGCACTTTAAATTGTTGCTTAAGATTGTGGTGATATGACCACCAGCTGACTGCAGGGGGCGACCTCTGTCTTTGGCTTGGCTTCGCGGACGAAGATTTATGGAGGGGGTAAAAAGTCCACGTCAGCTGCAGGCTCGTTTGTGGCTGACAAGTCCGATGCGGGACAGGCAGACACGATTGCAGCGGTTGCAGGGGAAAATTGGTTGGTTGGGGTTGGGTGTTGGGTTTTTCCTCCTTAGCCTTTTGTCAGTGAGGTGGGCTCTGCGGTCTTCTTCAAAGGAGGTTGCTGCCCGCCAAACTGTGAGGCGCCAAGATGCACGGTTTGAGGCGTTATCAGCCCACTGGCGGTGGTCAATGTGGCAGGCACCAAGAGATTTCTTTAGGCAGTCCTTGTACCTTTTCTTTGGTGCACCTCTGTCACGGTGGCCAGTGGAGAGCTCGCCATATAACACGATCTTGGGAAGGCGATGGTCCTCCATTCTGGAGACGTGACCCATCCATCGCAGCTGGATCTTCAGCAGCGTGGACTCGATGCTGTCGACCTCTGCCATCTCGAGTACTTCGACGTTAGGGATGTAAGCGCTCCAATGGATGTTGAGGATGGAGCGGAGACAACGCTGGTGGAAGCGTTCTAGGAGCCGTAGGTGGTGCCGGTAGAGGACCCATGATTCGGAGCCGAACAGGAGTGTGGGTATGACAACGGCTCTGTATACGCTTATCTTTGTGAGGTTTTTCAGTTGGTTGTTTTTCCAGACTCTTTTGTGTAGTCTTCCAAAGGCGCTATTTGCCTTGGCGAGTCTGTTGTCTATCTCATTGTCGATCCTTGCATCTGATGAAATGGTGCAGCCGAGATAGGTAAACTGGTTGACCGTTTTGAGTTTTGTGTGCCCGATGGAGATGTGGGGGGGCTGGTAATCATGGTGGGGAGCTGGCTGATGGAGGACCTCAGTTTTCTTCAGGCTGACTTCCAGGCCAAACATTTTGGCAGTTTCCGCAAAGCAGGACGTCAAGCGCTGAAGAGCTGGCTCTGAATGGGCAACTAAAGCGGCATCGTCTGCAAAGAGTAGTTCACGGACAAGTTTCTCTTGTGTCTTGTTGTGAGCTTGCAGGCGCCTCAGATTGAAGAGACTGCCATCTGTGCGGTACCGGATGTAAACAGCGTCTTCATTGTTGGGGTCTTTCATGGCCTGGTTCAGCATCATGCTGAAGAAGATTGAAAAGAGGGTTGGTGCGAGAACACAGGTTGGTGCGAGAACACAACTTCAGGGGTTTCTACGAGGCTCTAAAGGCTGTGTACGGCCCCTCACCCCAAGTCCAAAGCCCGCTGCGCAGCTCAGACGGCAAAGTCCTCCTCAGCGACAAGATCTCCATCCTCAACCGATGGTCAGAACACTTCCAATCTCTTTTCAGTGCCAACCGCTCAGTCCAAGATTCCGCCCTGCTCCAGCTCCCTCAACAGCCCCTAAGGCTAGAGCTGGATGAGGTTCCCACCCTGGATGAGACATATAAGGCAATCGAACAACTGAAAAGTGGCAAAGCAGCAGGTATGGATGGAATCCCCCCAGAAGTCTGGAAGGCTGGCGGCAAAACTCTGCATGCCAAACTGCATGAGTTTTTCAAGCTTTGTTGGGACCAAGGTAAACTGCCTCAGGATCTTCGTGATGCCACCATCATCACCCTGTACAAAAACAAAGGCAAGAAATCAGACTGCTCAAACTACAGGGGAATCACGTTGCTCTCCATTGCAGGCAAAATCTTCGCTAGGATTCTACTAAATAGAATAATACCTAGTGTCGCCGAGAATATTCTCCCAGAATCACAGTGCGGCTTTCGCGCAAACAGAGGAACTACTGACATGGTCTTTGCCCTCAGACAGCTCCAAGAAAAGTGCAGAGAACAAAACAAAGGACTCTACATCACCTTTGTTGACCTCACCAAAGCCTTCGACACCGTGAGCAGGAAAGGGCTTTGGCAAATACTAGAGCGCATCGGATGTCCCCCAAAGTTCCTCAACATGATTATCCAACTGCACGAAAACCAACAAGGTCGGGTCAGATACAGCAATGAGCTCTCTGAACCCTTCTCCATTAACAATGGCGTGAAGCAAGGCGACCTCTGTACCTGCAGGATGATCACCTAAGGGGCTGACTCCACCTGGCCAACTGTCAATCAGCCGACCCGAATATAGACCTGAGCCGGCCCCTCCTGAGTCAGTCACACAGGAGCCAGCAAAGCATGAACTGGTGTTCAGATTTTTATCTGAATAAAGTCTTTCAAATTTTGTGCTTGCTTGCTGCTATCTCAGTGCACCACAGAGATGTAATTTATGATTTGTACAGCACTTTGGTCAACGTGAGTTGTTTTAAATGTGCTATATAAATAAATTATGAAAGGCATAGATAAAATAGAAGTAAGTAAGTGGTTTCCACTGGTGGGGAAGACCAGAACTCGGGGACATAGGCTTAAGATTCAGGACAGTAGATTTAAAACAGAGGTGAGAAGGATCTGCTTTACCCAGAGGGCAGTGAATCTGTAGAGGTCACTGCCCATTGAGGTGACCTCAGCAAATATATTTTAGACGAAGTTGGATAAATTTTTACATAGGAGGGGAATTATGGAATATGGGGAAAAGGTAGGTAGGTGGATCATCAGATCAGGTACATGGATGGGAGAGGTATGGAGGGTGATGTCAGTGGGGCTAGGCAAAAAATTATTCGGCACAGGCTAGAAGGGCAGGAGGGGCCTGTTTCTGTGCTGTAATTTTATATGGTTCTATCTCAGTGAATAGGGGAGCAGGCACGACAGGCCAGATTCTATTTGTTATGAGAGCGAAAATTAGAATGTTTAAATGTGGGCAAAAGTAATATTAATCTTTTGTTGATAATCTCACATCTCTTAACTGGGTCAGTCAGGAACTTCGTTTCAAATGATCCTTTTGGTTTCCCAGAATCCAAGGTGCTCCTGGGGTCGATTAATCGAAAAAATCTGGCCAAGCTCCTTGCCAGGCAGCTGAACCCGGAGAGGAGACTACAATTCCGCCAGGAGCAGCAACGGCATGCCAAGGAGACTTTGGCAGAGGGTGAGGTGAGGAGAGGGGAAGGGGCATGGTGAGAGGGAGAGGAAGCAGCTTGCTCAACTCCAATGAGCAGTGCCCCATCCTTCCCGTGGGTCTATCCCATCCACATGTTGAGGGACCCTGTGGTGAGGAAGTTCAAGTTTATTATTGTCAAACAGCTGTAAAATACAACTGGATGAAACAGCGTCACTGAGTGTCCGTGGATTCGCCTCCAGTGCTCCCTCAGCCACACAGACTCCTGTTCGATCCATCAGCCTCCCTGAGCTCCAGATCCAAACCTCCAACACAATCAGGAAGCCTTCAGCCCCCCGAGGCCTTTCAGGAGCCCTTCTTGCCCTCAGCACCCTCTCGAAAACCAATCTCGGCTCCGATACCTGGTTCCCATGAGCCAGTCTCCAACTGCCTACAGCCCATAGCCTGCACCATTTGGCTGTTCCCCGGAATCTGCAATCCCTCTTGGTTTGCTACCGAGTGCAGGTGCCGCCATCTTGGGCACAGACCCCTGTTTGGAAGCTTGTAGTTTAACAACACCATCAGCTCCTCGATCAGCCGGCTTAAAGCCTGTAAGGAGCTGCCAGTATTAGGGCTGGCCTGTTGAACCCTTCAGAACAGTGCTGTGACTTCACTCTCTGCTCCCCCAGCAGCAGCACTGCCATTTTTAAAAGAACATTATCCTATGACTACATGATCTGCAGGGATCTCAGATTTATTTAATCCAATCCCTGAAACCAGTGGCCTTGCAGGGACAAATATATTACAAGCAGATCTGCAGCCTTCACACGGGAAGACGCGCCATTTAAAGAGGTGCACTGTCTAACATTTATTGGTTCATCTTTTATTTCAGGTTACTCCCGGTTCGAAATCAAATACCTCTGATGGTGAGACCAGTGTCTTTGTGTGAACCAATGTGATAAATATTTGCGTGCACGTATGACTGTCTCATGACTGCGCCTGCCTTTGTGCGTGACTGTGCCTTGCCCAAATGTTTACACTTTAGGTTCTGTGTGGCTAAATGTACTTTTCTCGTTTGTGAGTGTGTGTACCTTAAAAGCTGCTTGTTTATAGAGTGTATCGCTTTTACTGTTTACATATACATAAAGATATTGTATATTTGTGTGTTTGTGCATGTTATATAAATGGAGCATGGATATGCATATTTATGTGTGCTACTATGCATTTTATTCAAATTATTTGCATGTTTGTGCATATATTTGTGTGTTACTATACCACCTCACTGACAAAAGGCAAAGGAGGAAAAACCCAACACCCAACCCCAACCAACCAATTTTCCCCTGCAGCCGCTGCAACTGTGTCTGCCTGTCCCGCATCGGACTTGTCAGCCACAAACGAGCCTGCAGCTGACGTGGACTTTTACCCCCTCCATAAATCTTCGTCTGCGAAGCCAAGCCAAAGAAGACTATATTTATTTTTATGCACATTGAGTCTATGAAAGTGTTTTAGGTGTATATTCTAGTGTAGATTTGCATCTGTGAATGTCTTGGATGCATGCAATGTGCATGTGTGTACGCACATGGCGTGTGTATCTGTCTGTCTGTGTGGGCGTGCGCGCGTGCGTATATCTATTCAGTGTTCATTTGTATGTGTGGCATGTGTCTTTGATGTGTAAAATGGGCCTGTGTGTCTCTACATGTATGTACTTCAATGCCCAAATATTTTTTAGTGTTTTGCCATACATACTGAGAAATGATGACAAGGCCTATTCACCCTGCCTGTTATTTTCAGGTGCCCAAACTTCGGAAACCCAGCCATCTAACAGAGATGATAATAGATACTTTGAAAATGAAGAGGTACTTTTGTGACTGCCTTTCTGATGTTCTGATTATTCCCCTGCGCTCTGGCCACCACTGGCAAGGGCAATATTTATTGACCTCTCCTAAATGCCCCGTGAGAAGGTCTGGAGTGGTGAGGGGGGGGGGGGGGTGCAATGTTGTTGAGGAGTCTGATGGTGGAGGGATAGCAGCTGTTCCTGAACCTGGTGGTGCAAGTCTTATGCCCCCGGACCTCTTTCCTGATGGTAGCAGCGAGAACAGAGCTTGAGCTGGGTGAAGTGGATCCTTGATGATCGCTGCTGCTCTCCGACGGCAGCATTCCCCGCAGATGTTCTCAACGGTGGGGAGGGTTTTGCCTGTGATGTCCTCGGCTGAGTCCACTACCTTTTGCAAGGCTTTACACTCAGGGGTATTGGTGTTCCCCGTACCTGGCCGTGATGGAGCCCATCTGAACACTTACCACCATGCATCCGTAGAAATTTGCCAGGGTTTCTGATGTCATGCCAAACCCCCGCAAACTCCTGAGAAAGTAGAGGCGCCCAGCGTCTTAACCCACGCTTGATGACAGTTTGCTTGACTGTCACCCCTCCCACCCTACTTCACTTTTTACCAACAGTGAGGTGAATCACAGCAGTTGGGGCTTTCAACTCTATCTGACTGATGGCAAAGGGCCCCCTTATCCATCTTCTCTTGTGCTCCAGCAACATAAAGGCAGAGACGGAAGGGGTGAGGTTTATTTCATACAGTTGGAGAGAAAATGTTGGAATGGACTAAAATGGACAAAACAGCATAAATAAAGGGTGGCATGGACGGCATAGCAGCTAGCGCAACGCCTTAACAGCGCCAGCGATCAGAACCAGATTTGGGTTTGAATCTGGCCGTGTCTGTAAGGAGTTTGTACGTTTTCCTCGGGTCTGCGTGGGTTTTCTCCAGGAGCTCCAGTTTCCTCCCACCCTTCAAAAACATACCGGGATGTAGGTTAATGGGGTGTAAATTTGGTGGCACGGACTCATAGGACCTGTTTCTGTGCTGTATGTCTAAATTTAAAATAGAGTGGTGTTGAGGGAAGGCGAAATTAATCATAAAATCTACTTCATAGTAGTCTCTACTTTATGTTTCTGTTTCCTTCACTGACAGACCAAAATGGAGCAAGAAAGTTGGCTGAGCAAAGCAGGCGGGAAGAAGCGGTTTCGCTGTTACACTGTGGTGATTAAACATCCTGGTTCCCACAGGGAAGGAGGGTTTAGTATTGCAGCAAAGTAGTGGCATGGGTAAAGCTGCTGCCTCAGGTGCTTTCTGTGTGGAGTTCACCTTGTCACTGCGAGGGTATTCCCCGCCCCCTGCCCCCAGGGTTTCCTGTTTCCTCACTCATCCCAGAGACATGTGGGGGGCAGGGTGAGCCACTTTAAGTTTTCCCATCAGTGTGTGGGTGAGGGGTGGAATGTTGAGGGAGCTAATGGGAATTTGGGAAGAAAGGGTTACGTGGAGAATTTGCGGTGAAAGGAATTGCTCTTTGAACCAACATGCATTAAATGGGATGAAATACCACACATTATTACAACACAGAAAATAGGCCTTTCTAGTCTGTGCCAAAATATTATTCTGCCTGGTCCCACTGACCTGCATCCATTCCATATCCATCCATCCACGTACCAATCCAAATTTTTCTTGTTTTAAAATTGAGCCCGCATTCACCACTTCAGCTCATTCCATACCCCACCACCTTCTGTGTGAAGAAATTTCTTCTAATGTTCCCCCTAAACTTCTCCCCTTTTGCCCTCCTATGTTGTAAGATGGTTGGAAATGTGACCGAGATGGGGATTATGAGGCAGAGCACACATTGTTATTGATAGAGAGAGTGGCTGGAGAGAGAAGCGGGCATCTTCACTACCTGCTGCAGTCTGGACATTGGCTTGGTATGCAGTACAAGAGTTACAGTGGGGCTCAGCAGGAACCAATCAAAGGAGGGGTGGTGCAGCCATGTGCACTGGCGTCACTAGGGGGATGCGGACTGCCGTCAGTTACCACCAGACTGCCTATAAAACTTTTGTGCAGTGATTCAGCAGAAATGTATTTTTTTTAAATAAAAATATCCCTGCAGTTCATTCTAACCACAAAAACGTCTTTCATCAGCCCAGCTTACATGTATCAATACACCTACGAGGCTAAAACTCCATGCTCATTTACTTTTTGTACCTTCTAATGCACTCCAGGTCAGAGCTGTCGTTATGACCCAATGACAACGAGGCATCGAATCACGTGGTTGCATCCGCAAGCGCCCATCAGCAAATGCTGTTGTTTTTGTTGCTGCCAGTGGCTGCTTTTGTCAAATCTTCTGGTGTTTTAACTACAATATTGTGGTCATTAGTATTTGTGATTTATGAGTTACATTAGTACAAAAAATATTACTAAATTCTGTATGGTCTGGTACGGGAGGAGGTCCATGGGCCGGAGGTTGGTGACACCATGAGTTAGCACAACAGGTGACACTAACCCTAGTGATGCCCCAGGCCACGTAAATTAGCAGTGGAAGGCATTGGGCTTTTGGTGTGGTAGGATCAATCATCCCACCAGCCACATAACCCAAGGCAGGTAGTGTACTGGAGAAGCATGACCCATTGCCTCGTCCCAGTGAACAACTCTTGGCTTTGACTTGTATTCCAGGACGGAGAGGAAGTCGTTGACACGATGACAACGAGTGAGGTAATGGCGCTCACCCCCCTGATCCTTTGCCGGCTCTTGAACTATCCTGGGACCGCACCGTGGTGGAGTCGCAATTGGTGGAGGGCTGTTTCCCCTAAATTTTGCATTCAGCAAGATTCCACAATCATCAAGAGTTCTGGCCTTTTCATACAGAGGCATGAATTTGAAATCCTGTCATGGAAACTGGGGATTGTAAATTTAATTAAACAAGTTATGGAGCTAATTTCAATCACAATGATCCCTAAACGACTGGATTTAATTTTCATTTTGATTTAGACATACAGCACGTAAACAAGCCCTTTCTGCCCATGAGCCTCTGCCAACCAATTACACCAAGTTGACCTACAATCCCCATACGTTTTAGAGTGTGGGAAGAAACCAGAGCACCCCAGAGGAAACCCACACAGACTCAGGGAGAACATACAAATTCCTTACAGACAGCGCCAGATTCAAACGCAGGTTGCTGGTGCTGTAATGGCATTGTGCTCGCTGCTACGCTCACCCTGTTGCCCATTCCCCCGATTTTGTGGTTGATCAACAAAAACCTGGCTGCTTCACGAATAACCTTCAGGAAAGGAAATTTGCCATTCTGATAGTCACAGAAGCCATCGCCTCATCAACTATCCATTTAGAACAACCTCCAGTTTATTCTTCCCCTCCCATCAGGTTCCATCCCAACTTTCAAAGTCCTCTCGGTGTATAGAGCATTCATATTTTCTTCCTGTGACTGTGTGGGTTCCCCAATCCCACCCCCTCACCCCCACCTCATGTTCCTTTTTCCTCCCACATCCCAAGGACATGTTGGTCGGTAGGGTTCTTTAAAATTTAGACATACAGTACTGCAACAGGCCCTTCGGGCCTATAAGGCCCTGCTGCCCAATCACACCCAAATAACCCCCCTACATTGTTGGAGGATGGGATGAAACTGGAACACCACAAAGACATGAACATACGAACTCCTTATAGACAGAGCTGGATTTGAACCCAGGTCACTGGTGCTGTGATAGCATTAGCCTCTGTAAATTACCCGCTAGTGTGTTGGTGAGGGTAGATTCTGGGGAAATTGTGCGAGTTGTAGGGAGAATGGGTTACAGGGAAATTTATTGCGGATTGGGATTGTCTCTCCCCCGGAAGTGTGTGATGGGACAGTATAGAGAGAGCTTCTTTCTATATCTAGCCCTCATCCCTGACCTGGAAGAGTATGATGGGTCAGTGCAGAGAGAGTTTCATTCTGTATCTTACCCACATCCCTGCCCTGGGAGTGGGTGATGAGACAGCATAGAAGGAGCTTCACTCTGTACCTAACCCATGCTATCCCTGCCCTAGGAATGTAGAGTTGTAGAGGGAGTTTCACTCTATCCAACCCATGACCCTGCCCTGGGAGTGTATGTGGGTCAATGTAGAGGGAACTTCACTCTATATCTAACCCTCATTGTCCCTGCCCTGGGACTATGTGATGGGACAGTGTAGGGGGAGCTTCACTCTGTATTTAACCCATGTGACAGGACTGCTTTGTGTTGTTTAACCCTTGTCTGCTAGAAATATAAGCTGTAGTTCTTCATCACTGATGGATTTTAATCATTGCCCTGTGACTGTACTGCATTATGCATTAGGTCAATTCATTCAAGCACAGATTCAAAGCTGGGACCCCTACCCACACAACTGCTTCTCTGTGTTCTATTGCAGGTGGAGGAGTGGGAATACCATCAGTTTCAGGAAGTCCTTCGATTGGACGAGTGTGTCATTGATCCTGCCCCCTTTAGGCTTGTCAAGAAGGAAACACTCCATGAGGTAAAGGCTCTATAAATTTCTGGTGAGGCCACACTTGGAATATTGTGTTCAGTTCTGGCCACCTCATTACATGTAACCTCTGCAGAGTGTGTCAAAAGAACCAAAGACGTTGATCCAAACAAAGACTTTTATTAACTAAAAGACTGTTACACCAACCCCAGGGGCTGTACTGGTCAGGGGGCCTGACCATCCGGCGTGACTGCCGTGGTGCCAGGATTGGGGTCGCCGGAGTCGTGTCACCAGCAGGCCTGTAGGGGGCGGCCACTACCTCGGCTCAATTCCCCAACGGCATTATCGACAGTCTGGCCTGAGCTGGTGGAGTGGTGCTGGTCCCTCTGTTCAAGCACATGACCTGGGGTAGAAGGAATCGGGGGAAGTTGGGTTAAAGGCACTGCTGCGCCTGATCCAGCTTGGGCTAGGTCCCTTACCGAGACTGTGTCCTCCCACCTGTCCGGGTACTTAACATAGGTATAATGTGGGTTCCCATGGAGCAGTCACTCGGTCAACCAAGGGGTTGTTCTTTGAGTACCGGATGTGGCGTCATAAGAGGACCGGACCGGGAACCGTGAGCCACTCCGGTATGGTCGTTCCCGATTCAGATTTCCTTGGGAAAGAGAACATCCTTTCATGGGGGGTGGCATTGGTCACGGTGCATAGGAGGGAGCGGATGGAGTGTAGAGCACTAGTGAGCACGTCCTGCCAGCAAGAGGGGAGACCTTTGGACCGGAGGGCAAGCGTAACCTCTTTCCAGACGGTGGCATTCTCTCTTTCGACTTGCCCATTACTACATGGGTTATAGCTGGTGATCCTGCTTGAAGCAATACCATGCTCCAAAAGTTACTGCCGCAGCTCTGCGCTCATAAACTAGGACCCCCTGTCACTGTGGATGTTATTGGGGTACCCGAAGATGGCGAAGATGCTGTGCAGGGCCTCTATGACTGAGGAGGCAGTCATGTCCGTGCAGGGCACAGCGAACGGGAAGCAGGAGTACTCGTTGATGGCCGTAAGGATGTAAGTGTTACGATTGGTTGACGGTAGGGTCTCCTTGAAGTCTACGCTGAGACGCTCAAAGGAGCGGGTGGCTTTGATGACGTGGGTGTTCTCCGGACAGAAGAAGTGGGGCTTGCACTCAGTGCACACCGGGCAGGCTCAGGTCATGGAGCGAATCTCCTCGACTGCGTAGGGCAGATTGCAAGCTTTGACAAAATGAGCGAACCTAGTGACCCCTGGATGACGGAGCTCCTCGTGGAGTCTCTGCAGCCTGTCCAGTTGTATGTTGGCACGTCCCCCTGGAGAGCGCATCTGGCAGATTGTTGAGTTTACCAGACCTATACAGTATGTCATAATTAAAGGTGGAGAGCTCAATTCTGCACCTGGCGATTTTGTCATTCTTGATCTTACCTCGCTGGGTATTGCTAAACATGAAGGAGACCACGCGTTGGTCGGTCAGCAATGTAAAGCACCTGCCAGTGAATTAGTGTCTCCAATGACGTATTGCTTCGACTATGGCCTGGGCCTCCTTCTCGACAGAGGAGTGTCGACTTTCAGGACCCTGGAGGGTTCTGGAGAAGAAGGCTACCGGCCGGATGGCCTGGTTCAAAGTGGCTGCCAGTGCAAAGTCGGACACCACTCTCAACTTGGAACAGAATGGACTCGTCGAGGCATTCCAGCCATAGCATACGCTCATCCCTTCAAAACATTTTAGTTAATAAAATTGTAGAACGCGTCGAAAGAACCAAAGACTTGTTGATCCAAACCAAGGCTTTTATTAACTAAAAGACTGGAACATATCACAAGTAGGTCGACCAGTCCAGAATTACCTGGTCTGGCTAGGAGCAATCCTTTAAGACCTGCCAGTAGGTGTGGCTACGCCCTCAGTCAATCACAGTTATCCTACACTACAATCTGTACATATACACATTGGTGATAGAATCTGTACTATCACAACCTCATTGTGGAAGCTATGGAGAGGGTGCAGAGTAGATTTGCCAGGGCGATGCCTGGGTTGGAAAATAAGTCTTATGAAGCAAGATTAGCAGACCTCAGGCTTGGAGTAATACCATGGTAGGAATAGCAACCACCAGAGGACATGTGTACAAAATGAAGGGATGGAAGTTCAGGGGAGACATCAGAGGAAACGCTTTTTTACACAGAGGGTTGTGGGGGCCTGGAATGCATTGCCATGGGTGGTAGTGGAGGCTGAAACATTGGGGGCATTTAAGACTCTTGTGAAGGTATATGAATGAAAGAAAAATAGAGGGTTATAAGGTAGGTATATACGGGTCAACACAATATCATGGGCCGAAGGGACTGTACTGCGCTGGAGTGTTCTTTGTTCTAGTCTCTCGGGACCTACACGTCATTTTGTTTTAATAACACCCCGAAATGCTGGAAGAACTCAGCTGGTCTTGCAGCGACCATAGGAGACAAAGATATAATACCGACATTTCGGGCCCCAGCCCTTCTTCAAGGAATAAGTGAAAAAACAGGAAATCTCAGATTCCAGACAGTGCTGGCTCGGGGAGGAGTCCAGACCAACAAAAGGCATTAACTGGATATGATAAGGGGTGAGGTGAGAATTGATTTTGCATATGCAAAAGGAGTCAGGGAAAAGAAAGAGAGAAAGAGCTGGGAGAAGTTGGTGGTGGGGGTTAATGAAAGCCAGAGAAGTTGATATCAATGCAATCCAGTTGGAGGGTGCCGGCTGGAAAACGAAGTGTTGTTCCTCCAAATCATTTTGTTTTTCCAGCTTACCCAGTGATATAAATATCCCACAAAGGGGAAAACACCCCCTGCCCCATCGATCCTGACCTCTGGTGCCATCTATATGGAGTTTGCATATTTTCCTTGTGACATGGAATTCCCCTGGGTGCTCGGGTTTTCACCCATGTCCCAGAGACATGCAGTTTGGTTCATAGGTGAGCGGTAAAATCTGAGGGAGTCGGTGGGAATGTGGGGAGGATTTCACACTGCTGGGAATGACAAGAACGCTTACATCCTTCTCTGCACATCCTTAGCAAATCTGCATTCAGTAAGGAGGTGGGCAATATCTCCACCCCACCGCAGACATCTCGGGGGCAATGTGCGTTGTGGGTGATGTTCTGGTCGTACTGGGAGGGCATGACCGAGAGGGCTCCTCTTCCCACCAGCCAGGCCAAGTGCTGGTGCTCGTTCGTGATCACCGGCGATGGGGCATTCCACCAGATGGCCTAGATGGTCTGCAAAAATATGGAATGCTTCACGAATTTGCGTGTCATCCCTGCTAATCTTCTCCATATCATTCCAACTTTAGTAAATGTTCATCACACACACACACATTTATATTGATCCCTCTTTACCCTCATCTCATTTTCCTCAACCCCCACCCCAACCCACTAGAGCCTACCACTCATCCACACTCTTTTTTGTTTTGTAATTTTTTGTTTTGTAATTTTTTGTTTATTGCACTGTGAACCATATCAATAGCAATATATACATATGTTCATCATTAAAATATACAGTGACATTTCATTTTCTTTTTTCTCCCCTTTCCTCCCACCCTCCCCATAACTTAAAATAAGAATCAAAAACAAAAACAAACAATAAAAACACACAAAAAAGAAAAGTAGAAAAAAAATGTTGTGTCGTCCATATTTCCATATTTGTCTTATCACTTTAAGAGATGGGGGTCCGAAGTTGACGGTTTCTAACATATCCTATGTATGGTTCCAAAATTTGTTCAAACAAAGTATACTTGTCTTTTAGATTGTAGGTAATTTTATCTAATGGAATACACTCGTTCATTTCTATATACTATTGTTGTATTTTTAAGCTTGCCTCCATTTTCCAACTTATCATAATACACTTTTTTGCTGCTGCCCGCGCTGTCATAATAAATCTTTTTTTGGGTTCTGTCTAATTTTTGGCCTAGTTTTTTGTCTTTTATGTTATTTAACAGAAAAATTTCTGGATCTTTTGGTATGTTATTTTTTGTAATTTTGTTTAATATTAAACTTAAATCCTCCCAGAAAGTTTTCAGCTTTGAACATGTCCAAATTGCATGTAATATTGTTCCAGTCTCTTGTTTACAGTAGAAGCAACTACCTAATATTGTTGGGTCCCACTCTTATAACCTCTGAGGTGTAACACATAGTCTATGTAGCCCACTCACCCTCACTCTTAAGAGCAATTTAAATAATGCTAATTAATCTGCCAACCTGCACATCTTTGGGATGTGGGAGGAAACTTGGGCCCACAGGGTCACCTGCAAACTCCACACAGACAGCCCCCAAGACCAGGTTCAAACCTAGATCATTAGAACCGGTTAAAGAGGTAAGGAAGGTCTTGAAGGTGGGAAGAGACATTTACAAAGTGAATTCTAGAGCTTGGGATCCAGATGGAGGTATGGTCACCAAAAGTGTAGTGATAAAACAGAAGGATTTAAAGGGGCCGAATCTAGAGAAGGGAAGTAAAACACGAAAGTCTGTAGACACTGTGGTTGAAGTAAAAACACGATGCTGGAGAAACTCAGCAGGTCAAACAGTGTCAGCAAAAATAAATAACCAATGTTTTGGGCTTGAACCCGTTATCAAAGTATGAGTAAAATGCGGACAGGCACTTAAATAAAATAGTGGGGGGGGGGGGAGGAGCACGGTGGATAAGGGAGGGAGGCCACACCAGCGAGCAGGGGGAGGGGGGATGGCTCTGTGAATGGAGAGGGAAGGAGGTGGAGAGCTGGAGGAAAGGAAACAGAGGGATGGGGGAGGGAGGGAGAACGGGGGGGGTGGGCTAGCAGAGACTGGAGAAGTCGATGTTAATGTTATCCGGCTGGAGAGTGCCAAGACAGAAAATTAGGTAGAGGAGGGACATTTTAAATTTAAATTTGAATTTTAAATTTAGTCATACAGCATGGTAACAAGCCCTTTTGGCCCACGAGCCCATGCCAATAATTATATCCAAATGACCTACAACCCCCGCTACGTTTTGAAGGATGGGAGGAAACCGAAGCCCCGGGAAAACCTATGCAGACACAAGGATAAAGTACAAACTCCTTACAGACAGCGCCAGATTCAAAGCCCAGTCCCGATCGCTGACCACTACGCTAATCCTACCACCCTGGGGTGGCTAAACGAAAGGGATGTTAAATACGTGATTAGGAGACTGGAGGAAATTGCAAAGATGGGGAGGGTTTGAAAGCAAGGATGTCAATTTTTAAATGGTTAACTGGGAGCAAGTAGAGCTCAGTGGAGTAAAGGGAACTTGAGTGCAAGAGAGAAGCTAAGGTTTATGCTGCAGATATAAAGGGAAGCATCTACGCAGAGAGTGATGGAGAAACAACGAAAGATACTGCTGCACAACTCACAGATTTAAAATAATGAAAATAAATCCCCTCCTTTAATTCCAGTGCTATGACCTCTTCAACCTCCTCGGCCTCAGGATTGCTTACGTCACTTCCACTGGGAGACTCGTTGGCGTGGTGGCACTGAAAGAGGTATTGATGGGGAAATGGGGCACCTCTCCATGATGTTGTCAGGGCTTTAAATCGGAAGGGTGAAAAGAAATTATCCATGGATTAATAAAATTAGAAGCATTTGTTCTCTCCGGTCTACTCCGTCAGACTATAGAGGTATTCTAACCTTAACCCCGCATTCCTGTCGAACCCCAGTATCCTTAAATGAAATAATGGTTTTTTTTTTTAAATTTTTTATTTTTCACACCATAAATCACAATAGCCATGATATACACTTTTTCTTTTCCACACATTTACAATGACTTTTTCTCCCTCCCCCCTCCCTCCTCCCAAGCCACCCCCCCATCCCCCCCCCCCCCCTCATCCATTTTAGTTATACAATCTAGGTTGCATTAATTCAGTTAGACAATGTTGTCATTCAACAAAAATACACCAGAAATTCTACTGAGTCCATTCTTTTCTTTTCTTCTCCTTCCATCAACTTAGGTAATGTTTGTTCCCGGTAGGTTTTCGCTATTGTATTTAATGTAAGGCTCCCATACTTGTTCGAATATTTCAATATTATTTCTTAAACTATATGTTATTTTTTCTAATGGAATACATTTATTCATTTCTATATACCATTGTTGTATTTTCAAATTATCTTCCAATTTCCAGGTTGACATAATACATTTTTTTGCTACGGCTAGGGCTATCTTAACAAATCTTTTTTGTGCATCCTCCAAGTCAATTCCAAATTCTTTATTTTTTATGTTACTTAGGAGAAAGATCTCTGGATTCTTTGGTATATTGTTTTCTGTTATTTTATTTAATATCTGATTGAGATCATCCCAAAATTTTTCTACTCTCTCACATGTCCAGATTGCATGAATTGTTGTTCCCCTTTCTTTTTTACATCGAAAACATCTATCAGATACTGTTGGGTCCCATTTATTTAACTTTTGCGGTGTAATGTATAGTCTGTGTAACCAATTATATTGTATCATACGCAGCCTCGTATTTATTGTATTTCTCATCGTTCCAGAGCATAACTTCTCCCATGTTTCCTTTTTTATCTTTATATTTAAATCTTGTTCCCATTTTTGTTTAGTTTTACCATTTGTTTCCTCATTTTCCTTTTCTTGCAGTTTAATATACATATTTTTTATAAATCTTTTGATTAACATTGTATCTGTAATCACATATTCAAGGTTACTTCCCTCTGGTAAACTCAAGTTGCTTCCTAATTTATCTTTCAAGTAGGATCTCAGTTGGTAATATGCCAGTGCTGTATCTCCCGTTATATTGTACTTATCTCTCATTTGTTCAAAGGATAAGAATCTACTTCCTGAAAAACAATTTTCTATTCTTTTAATCCCTTTTTTTTCCCATTTTCTAAAGGCAAGGTTGTCTATTGTAAAAGGGAGTAGCTTATTTTGCGTCAATATTAGTTTTGGTATTTGGTAATTTATTTTATTTCTTTCTACATGAATCTTCTTCCATATATTGAGGAGATGGTGTAATACTGGAGAAGTTCTATGTTGTACCAATTTTTCGTCCCATTTATATAATATGTGTTCAGGTATCTTTTCCCCTATTTTATCTAATTCTAGTCTCGTCCAGTCTGGTTTTTCCCTTGTTTGATAAAAATCTGATAGGTACCTTAATTGTGCGGCTCTATAATAATTTTTGAAGTTTGGCAATTGTAAGCCTCCTTGTTTATACCATTCTGTTAATTTGTCTAGTGCTATCCTCGGTTTCCCCCCTCTCCATAAAAATCTCCTTATTATTTTCTTTAACTCTTTGAAGAATTTTTCTGTCAGTTGTATTGGCAATGCCTGAAATAAGTATAGTATCCTTGGAAAAATGTTCATTTTAATACAGTTTATCCTTCCTATCAGTGTTAGTGGTAGCTCTTTCCAATGCTCTAAATCGTCCTGTAATTTTTTCATTAGTGGATTGTAATTGAGTTTATATAATTGGCCTAGATTTTTGTTTATTTGCACACCTAGGTATCTTATTGCCTGCGTTTGCCATCTGAATGGGGATTCCTCCTTAAATTTTGAGAAATCCGCGTTATTCATAGGCATTGCTTCACTTTTATTTACGTTTATCTTGTATCCCGACACTTCTCCATATTCCTTCAATTTCTTATATAGTTCTTTTATTGATAGTTCTGGTTCTGTTAAGTACACTATCACATCATCCGCAAACAGACTGATTTTATATTCCCTGTCTTTTATTTTTATTCCTTTTATATTATTATCTCTTCTTATCGATTCTGCTAGTGGTTCTATAGCTAGCGCAAACAATAATGGTGATAGTGGGCATCCCTGCCGCGTTGACCTGCTTAAGTTAAATTGCTTTGATACATGTCCATTTACTGTCACTTTCGCTAACGGTCCCTTATATAATGCTTTAATCCAATTAATATACTTCTCCGGTAAACTGAATTTTTGCAATACTTTGAACAAGTAATTCCATTCTACTCTGTCGAAGGCCTTCTCTGCGTCTAAAGCAACTGCTACTGCCGGTGCTTTATTTCCTTCTACTGCATGAATTAAGTTAATAAATTTACAAATATTGCCTGTTGTGCGTCTTTTTTTGATAAATCCAGTTTGGTCTAAATTTACCATTTTCGGTACCTGTTCTGCTAATCTGTTCGCTAGTAGTTTAGCTATTATCTTATAATCTGTGTTTAGCAGAGATATTGGTCTATATGACGCTGGTGAGAGTGGATCTTTCCCTTGTTTTAGTATCACTGTAATTATTGCTGTTTTACATGAATCTGGTAAGTTTTGTGTCTCATCAATCTGGTTGATTACATCCAGGAGGGGCGGTATTATTAGGTCTTTAAATGTTTTGTAGAATTCTATTGGGAGTCCATCCTCTCCTGGTGTCTTATTATTTGGTAAATTTTTTATTATCTCTTGTATTTCTACTGTTCCAAATGGTTCTGTTAATTTATTTTGTTCCTCTATTTGTAGTTTTGGTAGTTCAATTTTAGTCAAAAATTCATCTATTTTCCCTTCTTTCCCTTCGTTTTCGGTTCGGTATAATTGTTCATAGAATTCTCTGAAGTTTTCCTTAATTTCTTTTGGATTATATGTAATTTGTTTGTCTTTTTTCCTTGTTGCCAATACCATTTTCTTAGTTTGCTCTGTCTTAAGCTGCCATGCTAGGATTTTGTGTGTTTTTTCCCCTAGTTCATAATATTTCTGTTTTGTCTTCATTATATTCTTCTCCACCTTATATGTTTGTAATGTTTCATATTTTATTTTTTTATCCGCCAATTCTCTTCTTTTGGTTGTATCTTCCTTTATTGCTAATTTTTTTTCTATGTTTATTATTTCCCTTTCCAACTGCTCTGTTTCCTGATTATAGTCCTTCTTCATCTTGGTTGCATAACTTATTATTTGCCCTCTAATGAATGCTTTCATTGCGTCCCATAGTATAAACTTATCTTCCACTGATTCCGTATTTACTTCAAAGTACATTTTTAATTGTTTTTCAATAAATTCTCTAAAATCCTGTCTTTTAAGTAGCATGGGGTTTAATCTCCATCTATACATTCTTGGAGGGATGTCTTCTAGCTCTATTGCCAATAACAGGGGTGAGTGGTCCGATAATAGTCTAGCTTTATATTCCGTTTTCCTAACTCTCCCTTGTATGTGGGCTGATATCAGGAATAGGTCTATCCTTGAGTATGTTTTATGTCTAGTCGAGTAGTATGAGTATTCCTTTTCTTTTGGGTTTTGTTTCCTCCATATGTCCACAAGTTTCATTTCTTGCATTGATTTAATTATAAATTTGGTTACTTTGTTCTTCCTGTTAATTTTTTTCCCGTTTTATCCATATTTGGATCCAAATTCAGATTGAAATCCCCTCCTATTAGTATGTTCCCTTGCGTATTAGCTACCTTCAAAAAGATATCTTGCATAAACTTTTGATCTTCTTCGTTAGGTGAATATATATTAAGTAGATTCCAAAGCTCTGAATATATCTGACATTTTATCATAACATATCTCCCTGCTGGATCTATTATTTCCTCTTCTATTTTAAATGGCACATTTTTGCTAATTAATATAGCCACTCCTCTTGCTTTTGAATTATACGATGCTGCTGTTACATGTCCTACCCAATCTCTCTTTAATTTCTTGTGCTCCAATTCAGTTAAGTGTGTTTCTTGGACAAATGCTATATCTATTTTTTCCTTTTTCAGTAAATTTAGTAGTTTCTTCCTTTTAATTTGGTTATGTATTCCATTAATATTTAGAGTCATATAGTTCAGCGTAGCCATTTTATATTTTGTTTATCTTCTCTTTCCGTTTTTCCATCATTACCTTTCCTCCTTTTCCATTTCTGTTTTCTTATTTTCAACTCTTTACCAGACAACATTCCTACAACATCCAACATTTTCCTTATTCTCCTATTTCTATCTTCTTTATCCCCAATCTCCCCTTCCCCTCCTGAGTTGCCCTTTATCCCTTGTCGGACAACCACATCTCCCCTCTCCATTTGGATTTGCGAATCCACTCGCAAGCGTCAACTGATTTTGCAGTGACCGCTCTTTTCCCCCACCCAGCCCCCCCCAGAAAAGATTTCGCTTTTTATATGTCACAAAGGTCACTCTTTTAGTTCCCTCCTTATTCTCTCTATTCCATTACCTTCCCTTATTAATTCTTGTCTATACTCTCTATGTTTTCCTCTAATTACAGATACTTTCACATATGCCCATTGTCTCTATTCACTCTTATACCTCTTTACCCGCATACATATCAATCGTGGTCATTTTTACCCTCCTTACCCGTCTTCATCCCTCAGTCTATTTTTGTCTTTACCCACATACATATCAATCGTGATAATTTTTGCTCTCATTACCCGTCTTCATCCCTCAGTCTATTTTTGTAATTGTTCTGCAAATTTTCGTGCTTCTTCTGGATCCGAGAATAGTCTGTTTTGTTGTCCTGGAATAAATATTTTCAATACCGCAGGATGCTTCAGTGTAAATTTATATCCTTTCTTCCATAAAATCGCTTTTGCTGCATTGAACTCTTTTCTCTTCTTTAGGAGTTCAAAGCTTATATCTGGATAAATGAAGATTTTTTGCCCTTTATACTCCAGTGGTTTGTTGCCCTCTCTTACTTTTTCCATTGTCTTCTCCAGTACCTTTTCTCTTGTAGTATATCTTAGGAATTTTACTACAATAGATCTTGGTTTTTGTTGTGGTTGTGGTTTAGGGGCCAATGCTCTATGTGCCCTTTCTATTTCCATTTCTTGCTGTAGTTCTGGACATCCTAGGGCCTTAGGGATCCATTCTTTTATAAACTCCCTCATATTCTTGCCTTCTACATCTTCCTTAAGGCCCACTATCTTTATGTTATTTCTTCTGTTATAATTTTCCATTATATCTATTTTTTGGGCTAGTAATTCTTGTGTCTCTTTAGTTTTTTTATTAGATTCCTCCAATTTCTTTTTTAAGTCTTCTACCTCCATTTCTGCTGCTATTGCCCGTTCTTCCATCTTGTCCATTTTTTTCCCCATTTCTGTTAAGGTCATATCCATTTTATTTATTTTCTTTTCTGTGTTGTTTATTCTTCTTCTTAAATCATTGAATTCCTGTGTTTGCCATTCTTTAAATGACTCCATGTATCCTCTAACAAGAGCAAGTACCTCCTTTACCTTGCCTTTCTTTTCTTCTTCTATTTCCCTGTACTCTTCCTCTTCTTCTTCTTCTTCCTCTAGGTTGACCATCTGTTGTTTCTTTGCTGCCCTTTCCTCCTCTTCTTTCTTGTTTCCATTGTCTTCTGTGGTCTCTTCTTGCTGCAGGTGTTCTGCAGCTGTCGTTGCCGGCTGTGGAGATCGACTCCCCAGCTGGTCCCCCCTCCCGTCGGTGTGTTTTTTTTCATGCGCATCGCGCATGCGCGAGGAGTCGCGCATGCGCGGTTGCGCACTTTTACTCGGCTCTGTGAGCCATTGTTGTAGTTCTCTTTCTACCGACCTGAGGTAGCGGGGTCTTCTCTCCACAGCAGGCCTCTTCGGACAGGTAAGGCCTTCACCTTTTTCCTCCGTTGTCTTCTCTTCCTCTCTTCTTTCCGTTGATTTTGATTTTTCTCCTTTTGTCTCCATCTTCTTTCCACCTTTATACTCACTTTTCTTTAACTTGTATTTCTGTGCCTTTGTATTTTCTCTTGTTTTTCCCGACTTTTCTGGAGAGGGCTGGAGTTCCCCGTCCGGCCACTACTCCATCACGTGACTCCTCCAAATAATGGTTTGTTGTCATATACATAAGTTCTATGTAGATGGCCAGTGCCTTTTCCCCAGGGTGGGAGTAGCAAACATCAGAGAACATCTGTACAAAGTGGTGGGAGGGAAGTTTCGGGGGACGTCAGGGGTACGCTTTTTTTTTTTTTTTTTTTTTTTTTTTTTACACAGAGTGTTGTGGGGGCCTTGTCGGAGATGGTGGTGGAGGCTGAAACATTAGGGCCATTTAAGAGACTCTTAAACAGGCACATAGATGAAAGGAAAACAGAGGGTTACGAGGTAGGACATTTTAAGCTTTTTTGATAGGAATATATAGGTCAGCACAATGTCGAGGGCCAAAGGGCCTGTAAACTGTGCTGTAATGTTCTATGTTCTTTGGACTGAAAATCTTACTTGCTGCAGTTCCCCAGGTACATAAAACACATGACAATAATATAAAAATAAATAAAGATTACACTGGACAATGAAGATTTTGCTTCCTGAACACTTTAGGGTGTATTTTATGGATTTTGGGCTGCAGAACATGAAAATCACATTATAATTTTATTATCACATACTGTTTTTTAGATATAACCTATTTTTGTGATCTCCTCTCATATTTTAAGTTTACTTCAAGCATACAAAACCATGAAGGGCAATATGTTATTGAAAATTCTGCATTCGCACACGGACGCCTTCCCGGCTGATCTTGGTGCAGTCAGTGATGAACACGGTGAAAGGTTTCACCAGGACATTGTGACCATGGGAAAGTGGTATCAGGGCAACTGAAATACATCAATACCGGCCGACTATTGTTGGACACTGACCCAAGAGGCATCAGATGCTGAGTACAAATGAAAATCAGTGGCAAAACATTTTTAGGTCAGTTGAACTAACACAAAGTGTCACATCATTATGTGATTAAACATGCTAAATTCTATAAAGGTTAATTTAATATTTCTCCAACTTCCTACATGATACAGAAAATCTGAAATTATCTTTGTGTTTAGCTTGAAGTTGTCAATCATAACCCCCAATTTCTTTTTAAGGAAGCAAACCTTTGGAAAAAAATTGTTGTCCAGTGTGATAAGGTAGAGAGAAAAAAAAACAATAAATATTCCGGGTTGGAATATTTTACCCCCTTGCTCATCAAGATTCTACCTTTGCCTTTAAAGTATTCATAGATTCTCCTTCCCTTTATGGGTTCCAAAGACTTTTCTCTGTTTTAAGTGGATGACAGTCTTATTTTTAACCTCTAGTTTTAGATTCTTCTACAAGAAGAAACTCCTCTTCACATATGCCCAATCCATATCCCTTGAGTTTCACTCAGGTCACCTCTCACTCTTCTACTCTCCAATAGAGATGTCTAACTTGCAACCCAGAGGGAATCCATTCAGCCTTTCAGGTCCATGATACTGCCTAAAGAGCAATCACTTTTACGTTGCATCCCCCCTCTTTTTTTCCCTCCCTGAATCCCTGCAACTTATTTTCAATTTCTTATCCATGCCATGTTATAGTAGCCAACTAAATTATTGTAAAACTTTGCAAAGGAATCACAGCATCAAGTTCAATGAGTTGGGTGGGACACTGGAGTATTTTTCTGGTGGGCAATCAGTAGGCCTTCAACTGTTCACAATATATCGCATATATTCGTGTAATCATCAAATTTTTTGGACCAATTTCTTTTTTTCATTTTTTTTTTCATAACTTTATTTATTCGTTCAAAGTTATTACATACAATAAGAAAAATACATATTATGAACGATAAAAATATGTCTTTATATATAAAAAAAAGAAAAGAAAAAAGAACCCTCCCCTCCCGGGGTGGAAGAGGATATAGTGGTAGAGGCTCCAGACTGATATGCCTCTTGATAGAGGGATATCTATCAAGTTGAAACAGCAGTTTTAGTTTGCAAGTCACCAACAAGTTTGATTTGGACATGTTTGGCACAGACACATGGACCATAGGCCTCTTCCAGTGCTGTCCAGTTGGGGTGAATGGGTAGTTGACGTTGGGTGCAGAAGGCCAAAGGGACTGTTTCCTTGCTGCATTGCCTCGATGAATTTCAATGATCAGCTTTGCTGGTGAAGCAGATCCCTAAAGGCTGAATGGCCACCTGCTGCTCCTAATTTCTGATTCTATTCCACGCTGTCATTCTCTTCCTGGTTCCTCTGCAGCTGAAGGCAGCGGTTGAAAGATGCGTGAAGGGGATGCCGGCCAGTGAGAGCCTGTCCAATGAGGGGGGGCCGCCCCAGAAGGTCACCCTGATCCAGAATGAGAACGCCTGAGACAACTGAGAGCTGAAGGGCTTCGGCGATTCACAGACCCCAGGAAAACCCACCCTTGCACCTCCACTGGCCTGCAGGCTGCGGTGGATTTGTCAGCTGGTTTCAAGTAGCTTCAATCCCTCTCTTGCTTCAGCCTGAAGACACACACCTTTCCGTACAGCGCAAAGCAAAATAGAACATTTACAGCCCAGAAACAGGCCCCTGTACCTGTACATGTACCTGTCCAAATTCTTCTCAAATGTTCCAGACTCCCACCAATCTGTGTATGAAGTAGTTCCTCCTCATGATTCCCCTTAAACCTTTCCCCTTTTACCGTTAACCCATGTCCTCTGGTTTGTATCTCACCTACCCTCAGTGGTAAAAGCCAACTTACATTTACTCTGTCTCCCCCTCATAATTTTAAATACCTCGATCAAATCTCCCCTCTTTCTTCTCTGCTCCACTAAAGGGCTGTTGCTCCTGCAGGAAGTTTAGCATAGCAAGATCCCACTCACAGGCAGTGAGTCACAGATCCAATATGCACAGAACAGGCCAGTCATCCCATCTAAGCCCAGATCAGGTCAGATACAATGTCATGAAATAAAACCGAAATGTAATATTACACAAAGTTGCCTTTTGTATGCCATGAGGCAGACAAAGATTTCACCATTAGCATTGACCGGTGCCCCTGACACTCAGAGAAAGAGAAGCAAAAGAAAGCTCTCCCAGAGTTACTGAGCATCCGTGGATTCATCTCCAGCGCTTCTGCAGCCTCTGTGGGTTCCTTGCCCACAGACTCACTGTCTGCACGTGTCCTTCAGTCGCAAAGCAAGCCCCTCGCTGCTCTGCCCCCATGGGCACCGTCCTTAGAATCGTCTCCTCTGTGGGAGGTATTCTCCCCATTACTGCTCCCCTGCACCAGCCCGCTGCTTCCTCAGAGTCTGCAACCCCTCGTGGCCACTGCCAAATGCAGGCTCAGACCCCGCAGTTGCAGAACTTTATATAAAACTCCGTTGGCTCTTTTAACAGACTGTTTAAAGCCTGTACAGAGCCATTGGCAGTGGATTGGGCGGTACGACCCGGTGTGAGAGCACTGTATCTCTGCTCCTTGCTCTCCCTGGGTCTGCAGCAGCAGCAGTGCTGCCATTACGGCAGCATTTATCTGTCCAAACATTGCAATTACACTCACTTTGATAGCTTCCTCTGGCAGATATGCACCACCCTCTGAGTGGAAATGTTGCACCTGAGTTCCCTCTCCAATCCCTCTGCTTTTCCATCGCTGACTTGATTTGGCGTTCCTCTTTCATGATTAGCTGCTGAATTTTTAATGCTCATCTCAAGGCTTTCAAAAACATCGGAGCAGAAATAGCCCATCGAGTCTGCCCCACCATTCAATGAGTTGATCCATTCTCCCACTAAGCCCCACTCCCCATAACCTTTGATGCCCTGGCTAATCAAGAATCTTGCCTTAAATACACCCACTGACCTGGTGTCCACAACTGCCTGTGGCAACAAATTCCAAAGATTTACCACCCTCTGGCTGAAGAAATTCCTCCACATCTCTGTTCTACTTGCACCACCAGGTTCAGGAATAGCTGCCGCCCACTCCACTAATCAGGGACTCGTTGAGTTTTTTGTCCCACTCAAATGTCATCTGGAAAATGGGACCTACAATAATGTGCTACTGCCATAGAGTCATACAGCAGGGAAGAGGTCCACAGGAAATATGATGCCAATTTAAACTCATCTCATCTGCCTGCATATCCCTCCATTCCAGCATCCTATGTCCCTGTTTAAATGCCTCTTTAACATCACTAACAAATCTGCTCCGCCACCTACCTTCCCAACCCCGGCAAAGTCTTCCCACCATCTACCACTCTGTGAATTTTTTTTTTAATTGCTTCACGTGCCCCTTTGAGACTTTCTTCCTCTCATCTTAAAGAGGAATGACTTAAAGGGGCCAGCACAGTTACCGTAGCAGTTCACACAACCCAGTTACAGTGATGGGTTCAAATCCAGCACTCTGTGAGGAGTTTGCATGTTCACCTCTTGTCTGCGTGATTTTCCTCCAGGGGCTCCGGTTTCCTCCCACCGTTCAATTGGTGCGGGGGGGGTTGTAGGTCATTTGGATATTTGGGTGGCATGGGGTCGTGCACCTGAAAAGCCTGTTACCGTGCTGAATGTCTAAATTTATAATAAATTAAAATGTAAAAAAATTAAAGGAAGACATACTTGCAAATTACACAGAAATAATCATCTTCTATCATTTTAACCACTTGTACAAAATCTAGATGTTAATAAAATATTTGAAAATATACTGTCTTATAAGTGTGATGGGTGTTTTTGTTTAATTGTTGATTAAAAAATAATTACTTGAAAAGCAAGAGGGTGAAAGGTTACTGAGGTTGGGGTTACACTTCAGCTGCTATTTTACAGAGGGGTGCAACAGGATGTACACCAGATCATCAGAGATGTCCTCCTTCTTCAAACAACGTGGCTTTCCCTCTACCACCATCAACTCGGCTCTCACCCACATATCCTCCATTACCCACACATGTACCCTGGCCCCCTTGCACAAGGACAAGATTCCCCTTGTCCTCACCTTCAAAAATCATCTCCTCTGCACCCTCTCTTGCATTCTAGATAATGGGGACTTTATTGTAAATTTCACAGTCAATTGAATATTTTTGGAGGATAATCAAGGCACAAGTTAGGACTGTGATGGAACACTCTCCGCTTGTCTGGATGAGTGCAGTTCCAATAAATCAGTTCTGGTCACCTCATTATAGGAAGGATGTGGAAGCTATGGAGAGGGTGCAGAGGAGATTTACCAGGATGTTGCCTGGATTGCAGAATCAGTCTTATGAAGCAAGGTTAGCAGAGCTAGAACTTTTTGGAGTGAAGAAGGATGAGAGGAGACGTAATAGAGGTCTACAAGATTCTGAGAGGCAGAGATAAAGTGGACAGCCAGTACCTTTTTCCCCAGGGTGTGAGTAGCAAACAGCAGAGGACGTCAGTACAAAGTAAAGGGAGGGAGATTTAGGGGAGACGTCAGGCGTACATTTTTTTTTTTTTTTTACACAGAGAATTGTGGGTGTCTGGAATTCATCGCCAGGGATAATGGTGAAAGCTGAAACAGTGGGGGCATTTAAGAGGCTTTTAGACACATAGTGGAAGTAGGGAGGGTTTTGGATTTTTTGCTAGGTATAAATGGATCAGTACAATGTGTGGGCTGAAGGGCTTGTACTGTGCTGCAGTGTCCTATGTTCAAGACTCTCAAGGCCTTTAAAACATAAAAGTCCACAAACACTGTGATTAAAGTAAAAACACAATGCTGGAGAAACTCAGTGGGTCAAACAGTGTACTTAATATAGCAAAGATAAAGGTGCATACCCAAAGGCTTAAGGCTTTCACCAAGGTTTGAGCAAAATGTAAGCAGGCATCTGAACAAAACAGTAGGGTTAAGTCACCACCTCCCCCCCATTGATGTGATCTACCAGGATCATATTCTAAGAGGGCTTTCAGAATCACTGAGGACTCCTACCACTCTGCATTCAACTGCACCCGTCGGGGAAGCGATACAAGAATATCAGAGCCAGAAACACCAGGCTCAGGAACAGCTTCTTCCCACAGACAGTGAGAATGCTGAATGACCAAAGGAACTGCTCACACTCACCCTCCGAGACACTCATATTCACAAAACGATATTTATTTGTATTAATGAATACTTGTTCTGCATATGTATTGTTTGTCTGTATGTGTGTTATGACTTGTGTGTCTGCATGTTTTTGCACTGATGGCTGGAGAAGCTGTTTCATTGGGTTATACTTATGCAATCAGATGATAATAAACTTGGCTTGACTGGTTTGGTATGACATCAGAAACCCTGATAAATTTCTACAGAAGTGTGGATGAAAGGGTGCTGACAGGTTGCACCATCATCTGGTATGGGGACACCAATATCCCCGAGTGTAAAGCCCTGCAAAAGGTAGAGGACACAGCCCAGGACATCACAGGTAAAACCCTCCCCACCATCAAGAACATCGACAGGGAGCACTACCGTGGGAGAGCAGCAGTAATCATCAAGGACTCACATTTCTTAGTGCATGCTGTGTACTCACTGCTGCCTTCTGGAAAGAAGTATAGGTGCCTCAAGACTCACACCACCAGGTTCAGAAACAGCTGCTGCCCCTCCACTATCAGATTCTTCAACAACAAACTCAATGGGAGACTCATTTCAGGACTTTTGCAGTTGATTGATTTTTTAATTCTCTCTGTATTGCAGTCAGTTTGTTTAAATTTCTTGTTTACGTGTACATTGTGTAGTTTTTTTGACACTACCATTAAGCGGAAATTCTGTCTTGCCCAGAGGAAAAAAAATCTCAGGGTTGTATGTGATGTCACGTATGTACTCTGACCATAAACCTGAAATCTGCAAAAAATAAGCCATGTTTCAATAGTGCACATTTCAGTGGTGGTCCCGGTGTAGTCTATGGTTGGGATAGCATGGGAAAGTTCAAGAAATTTTAAATATAAAAAAACATAAAAATTTAAATGTAAATATGTAGCACAGTAACAGGTACTTTTGGACAATGGGCCCATGCCACCCAATTACATCCAATTAACCTACAACCCCATTATGTTTTGAAGGGTTGGAGGAAACCAGGGCACCTGGTGGAAACCCATGCAGACCCAAGGGGAATGTGCAAACTCCTTACAGACAGCGTCGGATTCGAACCCTGGTCCCGATTGCTGGTGCTGTAACACATCTGGGACCTAGAGATGCCAGTCTTCAGAACAAGAGGTGTGAGATCAGCTAATAGACGATGCCAGGTGAGATGGAGCCAGGTGAAGGAGAGGGAATTTTGAAATAGAGACTTGTGGGTGTTCGGTTGAAAGCTATAAAGGGGCATATTGGACCATAATTCTCTTTTCTTAATGCAAGAAAAAACTCAGGACTTGCAGCTTTCATAGGAAGCATTCATATTGGCAGCACAGTTAGCGCAATGCATTTACAGTGCCAGCAATTACGATTCAAATCTGGCTCTGTCTTTAAGGAGTTTGTACATTCTCCCTATATCAGCGTGGATTATCCAGGGGGGGGGGGGCTCCAGTTTCCTCCCACATTTCAAAACATATGCAGGGTGTAGGTTAATCAGGTATAATTGAGCAGCACAGACTTGTGGTTGGAAGGCCCTGTATTTCATATAAAAATTATATATGACTAGTGGGTCAGGTCTTTAAACTCTGGAATTTCTAAACTAAAAACCAATAGAAATGGTGAGAGGCAGAGATGATGTTTACAATTTTAAAACAACATACAATACTCGAAATACCCACCTGGTCGGGCAGCACCTGAGGAAGTAAAACCTCGTTTCGGGCGGGAACGAGACAAACGGTGACGTCACCGCAGCTCCAAGGGCGACGAAGGCACTTTGCTGTTGGTTTCCGCGGAAAGGTTGTTCACGCAGGGAGATAGTCACGTGGTGTCAAAACCTTGCCCGCATTGGTTGGCTCCCGGCAACACTGCTTTGGCTGCTGGCGTGTGGCCAGAGGAGAGTACTGCGCGCTCTCTCGCTCTCTTCTCGGTCTGATTGGACGGAACCGGGCGCCGGGCAGGGACTGCGCGCACTCTTCGCATTCTGATTGGGCGGCCAGGGACTGCGCGCTCTCATCTCGCCCTGATTGGTCGGCACCAGCCTGCGCGCTTTCTTCTTCCTCTGATTGGACGGCGCTGAACGGCCATTTTGAGGGGGGGAGGAATGCGGCGGTAGGGTGATGCCGGCCGGCTTGAGCGCAGGTGAGGAGTGGCGTCTTTCTCTGGTTATCCTGGCTGGTCCTCACCATTGGCGACCGGCTCTCTGAGAGGAGGGTCGGGGTATAGGGAGGAGAATGCGGGGGCTTGGGATACAGGGAGGATGGTTTGGGGTGCGTGGGGGTCGGGATTCAGGGAGGAGAATGCGGGGTTTGGGGTGCGGGGGGGTCGGGATCCAGGGAGGAGAATGTGGGGGGTTGGGGTGTTGGGGGGGGTCGGGATACTGGGAGGAGAATGTGGGGGGTTGGGGTGTGGGGGGGTCGGGATACAGGGAGGAGAATGTGGGGGTGCGGGGGGGTCGGGATACAGGGAGGAGAATGTGGTGGGTCAGGATACAGGGAGGACGGTGCAGGGGGGTCGGGGTGAGGGGAGGAGGTTGGGCTCTGGTCAATAAAGTCAACGCTGGGTGCTGGAGAAACTCAGCAGGTGAACAATATATTTTATTTAGCAAAGGTAAAGGTATAATCACCAATGTTTTGGGCTTGAGACTTTCATCAAGGGAAAGGTTAAAGAGGTTAGGACTTTTCATAAAGTATGCTGTTCGACCTGATTTTCTCCAGCTTTGTATTTTTACTCTTTTAATATGTATTTTTTATTTATTTTAAATATTCTATCGTTCTAGATGTCAGTGATTACAATGTGTTCCAGGAAATTATTCCTAACTTCCTGGAATACAGTCTGTAAAAAGATCAGAACAGCAATGAGTGACTCATTCCCATTCCGAAATTTAATCTGTGGCGCCCCTATGCATTATTGCAGACTGTCCATTGTCGGTCTGCAGCAATGGGCTAGTGAATAGGATGACATTAACGTTGTGATGCTGTACTTAGGGCATACGTCACCGTCGACCTATGTCCAGCCACAGGTCGTTGCAGTGTGAACGGCCACTCTGGAAGATAGGTGTAATAATTACTGACCAAAAAAAATCTGTCAGTTCTATGTAAAAAAAAACATAATGGTAAAGTCATACAAGACATTGGTGAGACCAAATTTGGAGTATAGTATGCATTTTGGTCACCTAACTACAGGAAAGATATCAATAAGATTGGAAGAGTGCAGAGAAGATTTCTTTTTTCTTTCTTTCTTTGGCTTGGCTTCGCGGACGAAGATTTATGGAGGGGGTAAAAAGTCCACGTCAGCTGCAGGCTCGTTTGTGGCTGACCAGTCCGATGCGGGACAGGCAGACACGATTGCAGCGGTTGCAAGGGAAAATTGGTTGGTTGGGGTTGGGTGTTGGGTTTTTCCTCCTTTGCCTTTTGTCAGTGAGGTGGGCTCTGCGGTCTTCTTCAAAGGAGGCTGCTGCCCGCCAAACTGTGAGGCGCCAAGATGCACGGTTTGAGGCGTTATCAGCCCACTGGCGGTGGTCAATGTGGCAGGCACCAAGAGATTTCTTTAGGCAGTCCTTGTACCTCTTCTTTGGTGCACCTCTGTCATGGTGGCTAGTGGAGAGCTCGCCATATAATACGATCTTGGGAAGGCGATGGTCCTCCATTCTGGAGACGTGACCCATCCAGCGCAGCTGGATCTTCAGCAGCGTGGACTCGATGCTGTCGACCTCTGCCATCTCGAGTACCTCGACGTTAGGGGTGTGAGCGCTCCAATGGATGTTGAGGATGGAGCGGAGACAACGCAGGTGGAAGCGTTCTAGGAGCCGTAGGTGGTGCCGGTAGAGGACCCATGATTCGGAGCCGAACAGGAGTGTGGGTATGACAACGGCTCTGTATACGCTTATCTTTGTGAGGTTTTTCAGTTGGTTGTTTTTCCAGACTCTTTTGTGAAGTCTTCCAAAGGCGCTATTTGCCTTGGCGAGTCTGTTGTCTATCTCATTGTCGATCCTTGCATCTGATGAAATGGTGCAGCCGAGATAGGTAAACTGGTTGACCGTTTTGAGTTTTGTGTGCCCTTTGCAGATGATGCCGCTTTAGTTGCCCATTCAGAGCCAGCTCTTCAGCGCTTGACGTCCTGCTTTGCGGAAACTGCCAAAATGTTTGGCCTGGAAGTCAGCCTGAAGAAAACTGAGGTCCTCCATCAGCCAGCTCCCCACCATGACTACCAGCCCCCCCACATCTCCATCGAGAGAAGATTTACTAGGAGGCCATCAAGTCTTCCCATTTGGAGCAATCTTATCCCATTAGCTTTGGAATCATGTCAGTATTGGAGACCCTTTTACACTTGCAAGTGGTCCCATGAATTAACTAACAGCTTTAGCACACAATTCAAAATGACAGTGGGGAAAAAAGCAGTGGCTGGCCTGCCTTCCCAGAATGCTGTGCAGCAGTGAACCCCCCCCCCCCCCCCTGAGTGTGCTGTGTATACAGCCCTTTCTCTGCCACACAGCATCCTGATAGGGCAGGTCTGCCATCATATTTTTCCACAGTATATATAAATTGTATGTGATAGAGCTACCAACTTTCCCATGCTGTATTTTCCCACACTGTATAAATTGTGCACGATAGGGCTACCAACTTTCCCACATTATTTAAAAATTATCTGCTATTGCTATTTATTGCTGGCACTTTCCCACGGTCCCTTACAAAAGTTTATATAGGTCGACACAACAACAGGGACTTGATAGTTTAGAGTGGGACTTTTTATTTAAAGTATTGGTGAAATTTGGATTAGGTCAAAATTTTATAAACTGGATTCAAGCCCTATATAATGAATAGAGTTGTGATGAATGGTCAAGTATCTCCAATATTCCCACTATCCAGATCCAGCAGCCAAGGATGTCTACTATCTCCGGCTCTCTTCGTATTGGCCATAAAACCTCTGGCAGAAATTATTTGACAGGATCCAAACAAGAGTTCAGAGTTGACTAAGATGAACATAAGATTTGTCTTCTTGCAGATGACATATTAATATTATCTGACAGAGCCTGAAACCTCTCTACAAAGGTTTCACTTACAACTGGATTATGGGAGGGTCTCTAGGTACAAAATAAACTGGGACAAGAGTGAGATCATATCACTAACTGATGGGGATTATACAAACTGCCAAAGGAATACACAATTTACCATATAACAATTTACAGTACAGAAACAGACCATATCAGCCCTTCTAGTACGCACCGATTTACGTGAAACTCCACTAGTTCCACCTACCCACTCCCATGCCCATAACCCTCCAAACCCCTCATATCCATGTACTCATCCACCCACCTTTTAAGTGACAAAATTGACCCTGCCACAACTACTACTTCCGGAAGATCATTCCATTCAGCCACCACTCTCTGAGTAAAGAATATTACTCTTATATTACTCCTAAAGTTTTGCCCCCAACCCTTAACATGACCCCTCCCAATCTCCCCTACTCTCAGGGGAAAGAGCCTATTCACATCTACTCTATCTATTCCCTTCATAATTTTAGATACCTCTATCAAATCCCCTCTCAACCTTCTACACTCCAACGAATAAAGACCCAGTCTACTTAATCTTACTCCATATTCAAGATACTGCAATCCAGGCAACATTTTTGTAAATCTTCTTTATTTATACCTTATTTATATCCTTCCTATAATTTGGAGACCAGAACTGCACACAGTACTCCAAACTTGGCCTCACCAAAGCCTTAAGTAGTCTCAACATCACCTCCCAGCTCCTATATTCTATGCTATGATTTATAAAGGCCGGTATACCAAAAGCCTTCTTCACCACCCTATCTACATGGGAATCCATCTTCAAGGAATGGTGAACCATTATTCCAAGATCCTTCTGTTCCTCAGCATTCCTCAGTGCCCTCCCATTCACTGCATATCTCATATTTTGGTTATTCTTCCCAAAATGAAGCACCTCACACTTATCTACATTGCCCACTTTTCCAAATAGTCCAAATCCTTCTGTAATCCTTCACTATCCACAGCTCCCCCTATTTAGATGACCTAAGAAACAGGATCAAGTACTTGGGGATTAAAATGGATAATTATTTAAAGAATTTATACAATTTATACAAGATGAATAAAAATTGCTTTTTCTCTGGAAAGGTAAGCCAGCCAGTATCTCATGGAAAAATTAACTTGGAAATATCATACGGGAAGGTTATAACTCCCAAATTCTAAATATTACTAGTGGGTGGCCCAGATGAAATTTGTCACTTCCCTCTTTGATGGAAGAGACAAGCCTTCATGGGTAGAAATTGAACTGCACAAAGTCAGAGAGAGAATAGCAGAAGATTTTGTATATAAATGGGACACGAGTGGCAGCTATACTGCTCCTGCAATAACACACATAACCAGACGGGTTGAGCTCAGTGAGCAGAATAGTTTATTGCAGGCTGTTGGCCTGCACTTATACTCCCAGCCCAGACCTGGCTGAGAACCGCGCTGGAGGCCGCTGACATCACCCGGGCGTCACGTGGTCCCCCAGCACGGGTTTCTGAGCCCTGTGTTGAAAGGAAGGGAACCCCCCCCCCCCCCCCCCGACGGCGCCTTCCTTCCAGCACAGGGCTCAGAAATCTGCGACTGTACGAGGGGTCATACAGGGTTCTGTAGTGTTCCGGCTCGACATTCATGCTGGACATTGAGGCAGATGGGAGCTGTTTACCATGGACAGGCTGAAGCCAACACACCTTGATCCCACCGAGCCAGTGGTCATTGCTCAGCCCAAGAAGCGAGGCCACCTGGCAAATAAGGACATTGGTGCCAGTTCTGGGGTGGGGGGGTGGGTGTGTGGCGGCTCACCACAAGGCAGGCGAACCGGCCCTGCTTGTAAGGCACCAATGTCCTTTTTCAATTTCGCCGGGTGGCGTCGCTTCTTGGGCTGCGCAATGACCACGGGCTCGGTGGGATCAAGGTATGCTGGCTTCAGCCTGTCCATGGTAAACAGCTCCTGCCTGCCGCCAATGTCCAGCATGAACGTCGAGCCGGAACACTACTCAACCTTGTACGGCCCCTCGTACAGTCGCTGCAGAGGTGCTGCAGTCAGGCCCCACCGAACGAAAACATACTCCGCAGAAAGCAGTTCACCGGGAACGTGAGACGGGCGGATGCCATACCTGGGTGGCAATGGGGGTTCAAACAAGTCCAAGCATGCCCTGAGGTGAGGAAGTAGTTCGTGTGGCAACCGCTGGGGATTGTGAGGTGCGTTGACGAACTCACGAGGTATTGCCAGAGGCACACCGTAGACCAGCTCAGCTGATGACGCCTGTAGATCTTGGGAGTGGAGCGGATGCCCAGGAACACCCAAGGCAGTTTGTCCGCCCAGTCGGGGTGTGCCTGTGCACCCTTCGAGCCTGCTCCGCCATTCAATGAGATCATGGCTGATCTTAAAGTTCAGTACCCCGTCCCCGCTTTTTCTCCGTAACCCCTAATTCCCTTATACTGAAGAAATATATCTAATTCCCTCTTAAATATATATTAAATGAACCTGCCTCTACTTTCTGTGGCAATGAATTCCACAGATTCACCACTCTCTGGTTAAAGAAATTCCTCCTCATCTCGGTTCTAAATGGTTTGCCTATTATCCTTGAATCATGGCCCCGGGTTCTGGACTCCCCCACCATTGAAAACATCCCTTCTGCATCCATTCTGTCCAGTCCTGCCAGAATTTTATATGTCTCTATGAGATCCCCTCTCAATCTTCTAAACTCCAGTGAGTACAATCCAAAATTGCGCAATGGGTGCATGTTCTGTCCCAGCCTGTGATCTGCTTCCGCAGCCCATGCCATACAAACGGTTCTGCCACCATCCGGACTGTGGACCTGATGGACGGATGTGAAAGGTCGTGGATGTGATGTTAGACCTGCCCGCGCCACTGCTGGGGAACCACTGGCTGGGTGCCCAAGGAGATATCGCACAGGATGGTGCCTTCACCGCTCGGAGTCGGGAGACCTCGGAACCGCAGGCCCGTAATGGCGGTCTTGAAAGCCCTCGTTTCCTCATATTCCTGGTCCCAGGCGAGCTGGTCGAAGTCTAGGCCAGGCGTCAGCGCGCGGATGGCCGGTCGCGAGAGCCTATCGGCAACCATATTCTCCTTCCCCGCTTTATGCTGAATGTCCGGCACGAAGGAGAGGTGACGCTGCTAGTGGGCCGACCAGGGATCGTTTGCCATCGCAAGCTCCTGGGTGAGGGGTTTATGGTCGGTGAAAATGGTAAAAGTCCTTCCCTCCAAAATATAGCGGAAATGCCGCACCGCCAGGTACATGCCCAGTAACTCACGGTCGAAGGCACTATACTTGTGTTCCGGCGGGCGGAGCAGGCAGCTGAAGAATACCAGCAGCTTCCAATGACCATTCACCTGCTGCTCCAGGATGGCACTGACGGCTGTGGCAGAGGCATCAATAGAGAGTGCCATATGTAGGTGGGCGAGCATGGTGATCTTTGCGAGGGTGATCTTGGTGGCCTCGAATGCAGCCATTAACAGTGGCCAGCCTGGTTGTTTCCCTGAAATAAGCAGGGCTGACGACACTTCCGAGCTTTGGCTCCCCAGCGCTGGTGGTAGAAGCAGAGGCCTGAAGCGGATGCTGTGGCCTTGATTATGCTCTTGGGTCCCCCTGCAGGGGCTGGGTGCTCTATAGCAGTGCTAGAGGCGGGCTGGGTGTGGTCGTGCCCATGCCTCGTGACCTGCTGGACCACTGAGCCCTCCGGGAATCGTGCGAGCCATAGCTCTTGGGCCTTCTGGGCGACCTTCCTCGGGTCGGTGAACCTCTCCTGGACCAGCAGTGGCCGGATGTCCCCAGACATATGGTCGAGAAAGATGTGCTTGAAGAGTGGGCAGTTGGTGTGCTCACCATGAGCGCGACCATCTCGTCCATTAGCTCCATCGGGGACCTCTCCCCCAGGGCATCGAGGTGTTGCATCCGAGGGGCATGCTGGATCCGAGGGACCCAGTAAGCACACGCTTAATGGTCTTGTATTTGTCCTCAGCAGGTTGGTGCTGAACAAGCTGCAGCACACATCTTGCGATGGCCTGGTCCAGGGCAGTGACCACATGGTAGAATTTGGTCATGTCTGACGAAATCTGGTCGAGGTGAAACTGGGCCTCTGCGTGGCCGAACCAGGTCTCCGCCTTCTGAATCCAGAATTCAAGCAGTTTTACGGCTATGGCGCTGATCCCAGGCTCGCTTGTGATGGGTTCAAAGAAGTTTGAACCAGTCAGGGTCACCAATTGTAGCAGCGGCCACACTGCTCCTGCAATAACACACAACCAGATGGGTTGAGCTCAGTGAGCAGACTAGTTTATTGCAGGCTGCTGGGCTGCACTTATACTCCCAGCCCAGACTTGGCTGAGAACCGCGGTGGAGGCCGCTGACATCACCCGGGTATCACGTGGTTTCCCCAGCGCGGGTTTCTGAGCCCCGTGCTGGAAGGAAGAGAAACCCCCCCCCCGAAGGTGCAATTTTGGCCGGCTGCAAGCAGGCCTTGTGGTGAGCCGCCACAACACTAAATTTATTTCTTGTGGAAAGGAAGCACCATTAATAAAGTCTATTTTGAACATTTGGCACAAATTAAACAATTTAATTGGATGAAAAAGAAAAATAACTCCAAAAATACCCTTGATTCAAAATAGATTAATTTCTTTTAACAATGGATAATAAAATTCTACATGCGTGGTCCTGTAAAGGGATCAGATATGTAGAAGATTGTTATGTACAAGGATAATTAATTTCATTTGAACAATTAAAAAATAAATACAGTATTCACAATAATACAATCTTCCGTTATATTCAATTAAGAGTTTTTTTAAAGATGAATTTGGACTATGATTCTACCAGAGTGCAGTGAAATTGAGATATTGATTCATATGGGGATCGCATCAGTAATGTATTTTTTACTTCAATCAGGCATTCTAAAACGGGAGTTATACAAGTCAAAACAAAGAATTGGTCTGACATGTCAGGATTGCATGACTTGTAAAATTAATGTAAGATATAGGCGGGTGCAATATAATTTTTTTCCATCAGCTCTATCTTACCCTGCAGAAGTTGCATAAATTAAATTCTAATATATTAGATATATGTTTTAGATGCGGGAAAGAAGCAGGTACCTTTTTACATTCTACCTAGTCATGCTGTAGTCCAGGGGTGGCTAACCTTTTTATTTAAAGTTTTTAATTTTGAGATACAGCACGGTAACAGGCCATTTCAGCCCATGAGTCCATGCCACCCAATTAACCTTCACCCCCGGCATAGACTCGTGGGCCAAAATGGCCTGTTACCGTGCTAAAAAATTAAAAGATTGGCCACCCCTGCTCTAGTCTAAAATAAAACCCTTTTGAGAAAATATAAGAATTTTATTAAACCAGATTATTGGGAAACAATTGCCACAACGTCTATAATTGTTTCTCCGAGGAAATTTTATGGACATAAGACCTAGAATGGGGCGAAGTACTAATGAGAATTTCTTAAAATTGCATTGTGTTGCAGTGGCTCGGAGATGTATTGCAGTCACTTAGAAGTCTGATTCCCATCGGGATATAGGCTGATGAAATGCAGAAATGCATATTTGTGTTCCCCTGGAGAAAATTACTTACAATTTAAGGAAGAAGTATAATATGTTTTTGAAGGTGTGGCAGCCATATTTGCACAATGCAGGGTTGAATACTTAAGATACTTCAACTGGTTTTTACATCCCTGTTCATTCCATATTCAAGATCCAGGCAAGAAAAAGAAAGAGACTTTTTGGAGTGGACACAAGATCCTGACCGCTCCTTTTTTCCTTTTTTCTTTATTTCTTTTTCTTCATTCACTTTTTCTTTCTCTTTTTGCTATTTTCCTTCTTCTATCATGGGGTTTTAATTGGGGGAAGGGGAAAGGAGGGATGAGGTTATTTCGAATCATGCGTTTTTTTTCACTTTATGTATTTGTAATTATCAATTTTTGATACTTGTTTAACCACAAAATTAAAATATTCAAAAAAACACAACAGGGGCTGAAGGACTCGTACTGTGCTGTACATAAAGCTTAATTATGTTATAATTCATTTTGTTCAAATATAAGATCATAATACATTGATCAAGATTTGGGCGGGTCCACTATTGCTCAATGTGTCATGATGTCACCGCTAGAAGGCAGAACAGTTCTAATCCTGGCAATAGCTCCTTGCAAGTGTGAACATGTGCAGTGACCCAGTTAGGATTGGTCAAGTACGAACAGCAAAAGCGCTATTCCTATCCTGGGACACTGAACAGCCAATTTTAGTGGGATGCAAGTGTAAAAGGGGCTAGAAGCAGAACTCAAACTGTCCCTGCTGCCCCAGAGTCCAAGCCAACCAATTTAAACAAAGCCTAATCACCAACATTTATTCCCAAGATTCTACTGCTCACCCACACTCTCAGAGAATAATCCATAATGGCCAATTAACACACCACAAGCACATCTTTGCGATATAGGAGAAAACGAGCACCCAGCAGAAAAGCGTGCAGTCACAGAAGGAACGGGCAAACTCCGCAGGTCGGATTGAATCTGGGTCACTAATTCTGTGAGGCAGTGGCTCCACTTGCTATACTACCGTGCTGACATTGCATATCAGAATCAATTTATTGTCACAAACATGTTATGAAATTCATTGCTTTGCAGCAATATCACAGTCCAAATTTGCTATAAGTTACATTTCACAATAAATAGTGCAAAAAAAGTAGGGGAATGTGTGGTATTTTCTGTGGTTCACTGTCTATTCAGAAATCTCATGGCGGAGGGAAAGGAGCAGTCCTTGAGTATTCATCTTCAGGCTCCTGTACCTCCTTCCTGATGGTAGCAGAATGAAAAGGGCATGGCTTGGGTGGTGAGGGTCTTTATGGATAAAGGCTGCTTTCTTGAGATGTCCTCGATGGAGTGAAGTCTGGTGCCTGTGATGTCGCTGGCCAAGTTAACAAATCTGGAGTTTATTTCCTGTCTTTTTCATTGGCATCTCTGTATCAGACAGTGATGCAATCAGTCACAATGCTCTCCACAGTACACCTTTAGAAATTTTCGAGTCTTTGGTGACATACCAAGTCTCCTCAAACTCCTTGCTAAGTATGGCAGCTAGCCAGCATTCTTCAAGATTGCATCGACATGGAGGCCCCAGGACACATCCTCAGAGATGTTGACGCCCAGGTATATAAAGTTCTTGACCCTCTCCACTGCTGACCCTTGATGAGGACTAGTTCATGTTATATAGCATGCTATTGTAGTGTGACTGTTTCCAATTGTTAACACAAGATATGTCTTTTGCCAGGTTACCAGAGGGTTGTGAATTAATCATGGAATTGGTGAAGAATATTCATTCTGGTCTCCCCCTTCCCGAGTCGGAGACTGACATCCATCGTCTTTCCTTGATCCGAGGGGATTACCTCTATTATCATTATGGCTGTGATGGCACGGATGACTGTGGCTGGGGCTGTGGGTACCGGACCATGCAGACCCTCTCCTCCTGGATCCTTTTGCAACAGACAAACAGAAAGAACCACAGGGTGCCTACCTTGAGAGAGGTGCAAGAGGCGCTTGTGGAAATGGAAGACAAGCCCTCCAGTTTCATCAACTCCAAGACTTGGATCGGCTCTTTTGAAATTGCCTTGTGCATCGACAAATTCTACAACATTCCCTGCAAACTCATCCACGTGCGGCAAGGAGGTGAACTGCTGCAGAAGGTGGAAGAGCTTTACTCGCACTTTGACACATTGGGCTCGCCTGTCATGATGGGTGGAGACAGTGACAGTGCTTCAAAGGGAATATTAGGAGTTTGCACAGGATCAGAGAACCACTACCTCCTCATTCTGGACCCTCATTATTCTGGAAAAAACCTGGACAAGGAGTATGCTCAAAGGAAAGGCTGGGTTGCCTGGAAGAAACTTGACTTGTTTGATCAAAACTCCTTCTATAACTTCTGCCTTCCTCAATGCAAAGGTGTGTAACTGGAAGCTGTTGACCTCAGTGTTCCCCTTCTGCCCCTGTGAAGATATGTATTGACAGAGCAACTTCATGAAGTAGAGTTTAGATGATAGACCACCAATGTGAGTGGTTATTAACTTATCCAAATAATGGAATCTAATTATCATGCAGGATCATCCATTGCTTCTGCCTTCACAAAGTGTATCATTCCTCACTGCAAAGTAGTTTCCTGCGCTATATTAGGTAATCTAGTGCTGGACTCTGGATTTTGTACAATCCTCACCATTGTTTCCAACAAAAGGTATTAGCCGATGAAGGTGCTTTCATTTAAATTGGACCACCAGCTTCAGAATTGACTGCCCAAACTGACATGGGTGAGGGGAATAAATCAGCAAGTAGCACTGGTGAGACTCTCACCAAGTTGCCTGTATGTGAGAGTACACTGTTGTAAAAGATATGTTAGCAACACAATTTCTCCATTTGTAGCTGAGTTGGCATAAGGGCAGATACCACACACATTCCAGATCCAAGTCATCCACCAAATATAAAGTGAAAACTGAATATTGTAAAATGCTGGAAATATTCAGCCGCTCAGGCAGTATTTTGTGTAGAGGAAACCTGTTAACATTTCAGGGATTTGCTGCCTTTTATTCTTGCCACGGATACTGCCTTGACTTGCAGAATAAATCTCACTAACTCTCAGTGCAGGAAGCAATTGGCCTATCTCACCATGGCTGGCTGTTTGAAAGGGAGATTGCTTGGGTCCTTGGACTTGTTGTTTTCCTATATTTGTCCAACTCTCTTGGAAATGTTCAACAGAATCAATCTCCACCATCTTGTGGGAAATTGGGGACCAAAAAAAATCATCTCCCATTTGGATCTATTGACTGCAATTTTGAATGTGACAAATAGAAATGAACCCACCAATTCTATCAACACCCATCATTATGATGTCTCCATAAATGTTTAATATAATTTTTTTAAAATTAGACCTGCAGCACATTAACAGGCCCTTCCAGCCCAACAGTGCTGCCCAATTGACCTACAACTCCCGATACATTTTGAACGGTGGGAGGAAACTGAAGCCCCTGGGAAAAACGCACGGGGAGAACGTACAAGCTCCTTACAGACAGCCTAGGATTCGAGCCCCGGTTGCTGGGCCTGTGACAGCACTGCGCTAACCATTAAACTAACCGTGAAGCCTGTTATTCCAGAATTTTGTTTTTATTGCAACCACAACTTAATTTATTACATTTTATGAAAAGAGCTGATACACACGTCACATGGTATCTTCAGTTATTTTTAAACCAGTGTTGGATGCTAATAGAGGCTGATATAAATTTCAATGCAAATGACATTGCCAGATGGGATGCCAATGTACTTCCAGAAAACACTTGCATAGTAACTGATAGGTCCACTCCAGATTTGTCTTCTGTTCATGGAAATGTTTTCCTGCTTAAATTATTTTTTTTCTGCTCTCATTGCTTATTTGTATTGGTTCATTTGTGGGTTTTTTCCAAATCATGTTGCAGTTGAGCAAACCTGCAGATTGGAGCGCGGTTAACACTATTACAGCACCAGTGACCCATAAAACATTACAGCACAGTTCAGGCCCTTCGACCCACCTTGTTCACATCCCACGCTGTCCGTAAGGAGTTTGTACCATCTCCCAGTATCTGAGTGGGTTTCCTCCCACCCTTCAAAACATATGGAGGTTTGTAGGTCAATTGGGTGGCATGGGCTTGTGGGAAGAAGGGACTGTTACCGTGCTGTACATCTAAATTTAAAAACCATTCAGGCCATTGACTATTAAACAATTTCCATCTAGCCAGAATTATTCAAATCAAATTTCCCAGCTGCATTGAATCATGCTTTTTACATCTGCATTGTGGTTGGAGTTTAAAGCCACGTCTTGGAGATTTGTGTTGCATAGCAACTGCCGTTCTGTATTTGTCATTGGTTTTGGACTATTTATAGATTACTCCCAAAAGGCGAGAAATAGGGACATTGATTTATTTTCAGAACAGCTAAGCGGGAGGTATCAGTCCTTCCAGTTCTCCGAAGGTCAGCAAGCATTTGAAGGAACCAGACTCGTTGGCCTGCTGGACCATTGTGAATGGTGCTTGACCCAATGTCAGTCAATTGCCATAAATTAATTTATCTGCAGACAAACCGATGTTGTTACCTAATCTGATGTTGCATGCTGTCTTCGTTAATCATTGACTTGCCAACTGGGCTGGTCCAGCTCATGAATTATTTTTTGTTTTAGGAAAGGTTGATGGATGTGCGAGAGAATAGGTTTGATGGAAATTGAGGTGTGGGGGTGATGTGGATCCTGAGATCTGGCAAACTTATGGGCCATATGGAAACTTAACTGCCCCCAGCCAAGATGGGAAAGTGCTGGTGTTTAGAGTTCGAGAGTTGTACAGCACGGAAACAAGGCCCTTTGACCCTGCTTCTCTACCTAAGATTAGTCCCATTTTTCTGTCCATCTGTATTGTGAAGGGTCGTGATGGTCATGTGAGAGCACTGCCTGCTACCTAGTTGGAGACATACCACCTGCCAATCAAGCTTTGGCCCCACCCATTAGTGCACATCTTGCCTTTGGCTAATTTAAATACCTTTATACTTGGCCTTGGGCCATTGGCCTTTGTAATCCACTTAACCTTGCCCATTGGACCCTGTAAATACACTATAAAGGGCACTGCGTGTGCTTGGTTCATCCTTTTTGTTATCTTCGAGGGACCACCCTGCTTCACCAGTCCAAGTACTATGGAACAGTGCTGAATAAATTGTTGGTAAGGCATGCACTATTAAAAGGATTGGGAGCGTTTTAGTTAGTGTCCTTAATAGCATGGAGGTGCCAGCTACAATCAATCTTAATTGATTGTAGTATGTACCCAGTTCATTGTGCTTGTGTGTGTATTTTATCTCTGGTACAATTTTTTTCTCTCTCCAATGCTTGTTTATAAATTGTGCATGTCTGCAGTTTATTCCCATTGCCATTTTCACTTGCTTGCTATTAACTGCATGTGTGTGTGTGATTACCATTTCCCAACATTCATCTTTCGTAAATAAAATCATTTAGTACCAGACGGTGTTCAGAGTCCTTGCTTTTGGGACCCATCAAATTGTTTTCTCTCACATTGCCCAACAAAGTTTTACCCATGAATTGACTAAGTCTTTTTAAAAAATAATCATATCTCTGTGGGTGAAGGGGGGAAATGGAGAAGAGCGAAGTGCCCCTCAGATCCCTTCTATATCTATGCTTTCCTCCTGAGGAAACAAATTTCCCTCAAGATTTAATATACCTACAAGTCACCCTTTAGCCTCTTCCTCTCGGGGTGGGGGTGGGGGTGGGGGGGGGGGGAGAGGGGAGAGGAGGGAGTCCCAGCCTACTCACACGTATTCAACCATACAGCTTTAAGAGACAAATTCTGCCAGGGGGACAATAGGAATCGTAAAACGTCCAAATACAGTTAAGCCCATTATGTGGAATTGGAGCAACTGGCAAAAGAACAAATAGGTTTAAAACAAAATGTACATTTAAAATTAGCACAACTTGCTGTCCTCTAATCCACGCAACAGAAAATCACAAGCAACCGGAAAATTCACTTATCAAGCATATACCAATCCAGAGGTGCCAGATACCAGGGGTTTTACTATATATTGGAAGCAACACCCCCCCCCCCCCCCCCCAGGATTTGAGTTAATTTATTGCAATGAAGTGGGGAATTTGTTTTGAGAGGAGCTACTGCTGGTCTTGGATATTGAGAGAAATGAGCCATTGTACTTCCCAGTGGTAATATGCAGGAGTGTATGTGAATCCAGGGCCATAGGTGCAGAGGAGATACAGCTGTCAAATTAGTTACCTGACAGATAAAGGGAAAGATACCTTAGTGCAAAAAATCTGGAGACGGTAAACATTTATAGAAAGGCAAATAGAATATAAAAGCTTCCCAGGGTGGAAATACCAAATACTTAAGAAGGGAAAAGTTTAAGGGAAATTTGCAAGACCTGATTTTTCTACAAAGAGTGGTTGGTGCAAAGAATGTGTTGAAACAGAAATGCTGGAGGAACTTGGGCCTCGCATCGACCACAGGAGGTAAAGATGTGTAACTGATGTTTCGGGCCTGAGCCCTTCCTCAAGGTATGAGTTAAAAGCAGGCAGGTGTCGGAATTAGAAGGTTGGGAAGAAAGGGTATGGGGAGTACAGACCAATGGGCAAAAGGTGGATAAGGAACATGGTGAAAGCAGAAACACCAATCCTTCAGAGGCAGACAAGCAAGGAGAGAATGAGGGACCATATGCAGTTTGAATTGGCAGCTGAAGGGCCCTTTCCATTGCTGTTCTAATTATAATACGGGGTGGCGCAGTTAGCGTAATGCTGTTACAGTGCCAGTGATCAGGTCCTGGGTTCAAATCCTGCCCTGTTCTCCCCATATCTGCATGGGTTTTCCCTAGGGCTCCGGTTTCCTCGCACCATTCAAAACGTGTAGGTCAATAGGGTGCAAGTGAGCAGTATAGACTGGTGGGCCGAAAGGGCCTGTTAACGTGCTGTATGTCTAAATTTTAAAAATAACCTTGAAGCCTAGTGGCTGATCAATACAACTTGTCAGAAGCGAAAAGCATTTCTTACATAACTCGTAACAATGAATAAGAGATACAAACTTCTACCCTTTAATGAACAAAATAAAAACTACATTTAAGAATGAAACATTATCAATTGTGGGCCCCATTTCTACAAGCCACACTATTGATTCACTTTACTGCTGGACACCATCAATTCCTCATACATTTAACAGAACCTTTTCTTTTTAAGCTTATAAACACTGTTCAGTGAAAGAGGGTTTGCAATTCCCTTGTAAATAAAGTAACAGCACAAGACAAAAATAATCATTGGTGTCTGTGTCTCCATTCAAAACAAATCACAAAAACCACCTCCACTTCAGAAGCTGTAGTGTTAACTGGCAAATGTGAACTGGGGCGCAACTGGGAGGTGAAATACAACGACTTCAGCTGCAGGAACCTTAAGCAAGCAAAAGCTGATGAGCCAACAGGTCAGGAGAGAAATGTCCCTCAACATTTCGGGTTGGGTCCCTTTATCAACTCACTGAGTGCCTCTGGCTTCTCATCATTTGCAATGGATTAGATAAAGTCTCTTCAGCACTAGTTCAGATTGGATGCATGTTGGGCACGAGCTTATACACGCTGATAATAAACTATTTACACATGGTTTAAAAAAATAATTGAGGTATAAACAACCTATTTATCAAATGAGATTCATTTTCCTTTCTGGGATTAGATCAGAGAGAATAGTTCAACTAATTTTGCATGAAATGTACACTCCCTTGCCCACAACCTCAGGTGTTTTGCTGGTCAGTGATCTTACTGAGAGTGTATCAGGCACAAAACTGCCCAAATTTAAGATCAAATTTCCCATTCTACAAGAGACTACTGGTTATACATTCCTGATTGGGAAGAGCAAAACCCTTGTTATCTGGAATTCCTTCGCCAATCACACAATCTCGAGCAAATGGAAAATACACTTCACTGGCATCTACCATATGTGCACATTGTTGTATCTAAATACTGGAATGCCCTGCCAACAGCACTACAGGACTGCAGTGGTTCAAGGTGACAGCTCTTTCCTTACCTTCAAGGCAAATAGGAATGGCCTTGCCAGCAAAATAAACACCTTAAATTTCATGAATGCAAAGTGATTTGTGAAGTCACCGAGAACATGTTGAGACCTAGTATCGCCTGCTCAATACATCGTGGAAGTGAATGGGACTTCCATGAAGTTCCCTCATTGTTGGCTCTTGCATGCCTAGTGAGTATGCTCACTGTTTAGCTGTGTACCACTCCACAGAAGCTGACTCTTCAGCTATGTGACACTCTACCCCAGTCACACCATTTCTCAGTTATTTCATTAAACCCAGCTCCCTTATCACAGATAAGTAAATGGAGGGGGGGGGGGGGGGGGGGAAAACTACTTTATATTTCCTTTGGGACCAAAGCAAGGCTGTTAATTATTGCCATAATTTTGTCTGAATATTCAGAGAAACTGGGCGATATTTTTGGATGTTAAAGAATCCATTTTGGTAGAATTATTAGATGGCTTCCAACTGCAAAGAAGGAACATTTGCACATTTTTTTTGAATCATCCATGTTATCAACACAGTTATATGTTAAATCACCGGTTCTCAACATTTTTTATTTCCCACTCACGTACCACTTTAAGTAATCCCTTACGAACCAGAGCCCCTATACAACAGATGCTCTGTGGTTCGTAAGGGATTACTTAAGGTGGTATATAAATGGGGAAAAAAAGACCGAGATTCACTGTGTTAAGTGTTGGTGTACCATTCCTTTACAAATGCTTTGCACGTGGAGAATCAACTTGTGGAATGAATTCTTGCATTTTGCCTTGAGGTTCCAGAGCTGAGTTAAAAAAAAAGATTAATTGCCTGATAAACTGTAACTCTTTCTTCACCTAAAGCTTCTTTTTCTTCTGATTAGATTGCATCTTTCAGAGTGGCTTGATTAAGGGCAGAAATCACAGCTGCCTATTTCAATCTCCTTAGCCACCGCGGGTAAACCGTCCATGACCTCACTGGGTCAAATGTTTTAATATCATTCCCCCGTGGACGTGTTGTGCGGTCCTGATGCTTGAGAACAATCAGTGGATTTATGAGGTGGAGTGAAGCATTCACATTCAGGTAGGTGATGAGGTTTATGAAGCCCTGTGTCGTGATGAGACTTTAATGCGGGGGGATTACAGTCATTAAGAAATAAGAGGGGCTCTTTAGTACCATCCGTTATTCCAGAGGCTCCCGAATTGGCTGATAAACCATTAATTTCATCCTCGTCTGAAGAGCCCTTTCTCTTCAGAGGACACTCTGATGCATCTGCCTTTGCGCTGTCCGAGCGAGTGTGTTGTTTCAGTTCAAGCAAGGTGCTGATGGCATCGTGCTCTGCGTCAGATATGGGCCTGCTCTGTCCCTGACCCTCATTTAAAAGAGGAAGGACTGGGCTCAGCACTGTTGTCTGAACGCTCGTTGGGGCCACGCACACAGACATGATTGGAGGAGGGGTATTAAGTTGTAATCCCCGAATCATCTGAAAAGGAAGTTGGATAATCGTGGTTAATGACACGGTCAAACCTTTCCCAAATTAAAAATAAATCACAAAATTCTTCAAAAAACCAGACCTTTCGGCCCATCTTGTCCATGCTGACCATGATGCCCATCTACATTTCAAAAAAACATGCTGGGATTGTAGGTTAATTGGGGTATTTGGTCGGTAAGGGCTTGTTGCCTTGAAGGGCCTGTTACCATGCTATGTCCAAATTAAAAATTAAATTAAATTAGAACTCTACGCCTATCTGAGTACATGTCTATATACCTATTAAACATTGTAACCATCTCTACAACCTCTGGCAGCTCATCTCAGACAACCACGATCCTCTGTATGCATGAACATACCCCTCAGATCTCCTTTAACTTCTTCCCCACTCACCTTAAACCTACAGCATCTAGTTCTAGATTCCTCTGCCTTTGTAGAATTTTTAAAAAATTATTTACAGCCTGGTAGAATCCGATTCCAGCCATTTAAACCCGTGCTGCCAAATTACGCCCCACTGACCTACAACCCTGCATATTTTTGGAGTGTGGGAGGAAACTGGAGCCGCTGGGGAAAACAAGTTGGCGCAACGCTGTTACAGCACCAACAATCGGGGCTGGAGTTCAAATTCTGCGCTGTCTTTAAGGAGTTTGTATGTTCTCCCCTTGTCTGCGTGGGTTTTCCCCGGTTTCCTTCAAAACGCATCGGGGGTGTAGGTTAACTGGGTGTAAATTGAATGCCACGGGGTTGTGGGGTGAAATGGCCTGTTACCATGCTGTATGCCTGAATTTAATTTTAAAAATCCACAGAGACAAGGGGAGAAGATACAAAATATTTACAGACAGCACCAGAATCGAACCAGTGTCGCCAATGCTGTAATGTTTGCAATAGTCATGCTATCTGACGTTAATCATTTTACAATCTTCAACAAGGTCCAGCCACCAATAAACCTAGGACATCTCATCTGTATAAACCTCCATTCCATCAACATGCTGGTGAATATTTCCTGCACTCTCTCTATTGCTATCTCATCCTTTATGGAGAGAGAGACTCAGTCTGGCAGTGCATGAGACCATGGACAGCTGGAATCTGCTGGAACTCAGTGGGTTGAGCAGCATTAGTGGGAGAAATAGAATAGTCACCGTTTCCAGCCGAAGCCTTCACCAGGACTCCATGCAGGAACTGTGCAAAGGGTCGCTTTCCCCCCACCCCCCCCCCCCCCGTCCTCTTTACACTGCCCCTGTCCTCAGTACCCCTCTCTGCAACTGGATCCTGGACTTGTTGATTGAAAGACCACAATCTGTCTGGGTGGCCAGCAAACCCTAAAGCCCCATCACACTGAGCACTGGCACACCTCAGGGCTGCGTGCTCAGCCCGCTACAGTTCACGCTGGTGACACATGACTGCACTGCCAGGTTCAGCCCCAACAGCATCATCGTTTACTATAGTTGGCCTCACCGGCAACAATGATGAGCCTGCCAACACAGTCATCTGAATGAGCCAGTGCAACCCTCCGAAACAGCGTTCTCCGGTCTGCTGTACAAAACATGCAGACACACGACCAGACAAACAAGGCATTCGCAGGACAAGTATTTCATCTATACAAATAAATAAATAGATACTGTTTCCTGAATACAAGAGTCTTGGATAGTTAAGTGTGAGCAGTGGAGGTTGAACAGGTGTGAACAAAAAAGGTTGAAAGGTTTGTATAGTGGTGCAGGAGCAGCAGCCTGAGTCTCAACATGGACATGACAAAGATGACTGTGGACTTCAGGAGGACAAAGGACCTCTCCCAGTACATATTAATGGCCCCATCATAGAGAGAGAGAGTGGGGAGCACCGAATTCCTTGGAGTCCATTTAAAAGATGACCTATCCTGGACCCACAACACCTCGTTAGTCAGGAAGGCACAGCAGGCCCTACACTTCCTAAGGAGGATGAGGAGGGCAAGGCTACCGGCCGGACCCATCCTAACAACGCTCCATCCACTAGAGCACCTTTCAGAGTGTCTCATAATGTGTTACGATAGCTGCAAAGCATCAAATTGGTGGTCAGTACAGAGGGTGATTAAAACTGCTGAGAAGATCACTGGGATCTCCCCTCCCTCTATCAATGACATCAACAGGGAGCAGTGCTTAAAGAGGGGTCAGAGAAGCATCAAGGACCCTTAGCATCCAGCCCGCAGCATCTTTGATGCTACCTTAAGGGAAGAGGTGCAGGAGCATAAAAACCAGGACTAGCTGACTGGAAACCACCTTCTTCCCACTGGCGGTGAGACTGTTGAACACCTGGCACCCATAAATTATTTTTGTATATATTTATTTTGGATCGCTCTGCAGACATGTCATTTATGTGTAGGGGTCCGGAGATATGCTGTTTCGTCAGGTTGTATATGTACAATCAGATGAAAATAAACTTGAACTTACTAACTTGCCTCAGTCGTGATGAATCGTTCTTTTTCTCCCACTGATGCTACTTGAGCCACCAAGTTCCCCTGGCAGATTGTGCTTGGAACCCGGTCAGTGAGGGAGGTTCAAAGGAAGGAGTAAAGAGTGGTGCAGTGGGTTAGGGGACAGGGGTCCAGAGCTGTGGGACTGTGGTCGTGGTTGTCAATGACACAGTCATGCAAATGGAGGGTGGCTGAAGGCCACGCCCAGTCCCACTGTTTATAATTAATTACCTGGTGTGTGGGAAGCGAAAGATGGTTGTAAACTCGATAACCAGACGGCAGCATTGGGTCGGTGTAGAAAAAATCACACTGATGGAGAGCTGGCACTGAAACGGAAAGGTCAGGAGATGAGTTAGACAGCCTTTATTTAATCCCCTCTCCATGACAACCTAATACAAGATGAGCAATTGACAGCTCCTGTAAAATTACAATGGAGTGTAAATGAAGGGTAGCTGCTTCTGCCGCTGCCTCCAACGGCATGGGACCAATCCTGGTGTACAACTCGTCCAGACCTCTGGTTTCCTCCCAGTTCCCAAAGAAACTGCAGGCAGAGTGGTCAGATTTAATTGATAATGTAAATTCCCTTTCGTTTGTACTTTCTTGGTAAATTGGGGGGGTTGAAGGGAATATGGGGAGGTCAGGGGAGAAATAAAATTGGTTTGGGTTGGATGGACTGAGTGGGCCTGCTTTCATCGCTATGGCAACACCTTAAAATGTTCCTCTTACTGTTAATTTCCTGAGAACAGAGGGCTGTGGCTTGAGATCTTGGCCCAGGGTCGGCGGATGAGCACGAAGCGACGGAGCCGTGGTTCTCGAAGGTGCCCCTGTCAAGTTCTGCAGCTCGCCTCTGCTGAGACGCGACAGCGGTGTAGAAGGACTGGAAGGATGGATGCGCCAGCGTTCGCATGGAAAACGGGGAAATGACACCCGAATACTTCACCTGGACGGAAGAAGAGAGAAAGAGATGTGTGCTGGAACTTAGTGGTTTACTTTTGTCTCGAGTCAATTTCTCAGTCCAAATTATTTTATTTTTTTTGCGACCAAGAGCCCGGTGAGATCGAGGTTTCTAAAATGAGGAATCAATTTATAGCTGCCATGACCAATATTAAACATAGGACAGTCTTTCCACCAAAGGTCTCTCTATACTGCTGATAGAATCCAATTTTTGCATTCTCAGGCAACTGGGAAAATTTATTTATTTTCTCTTCTTTTTGTATTTATTATCTTTGTCTTCTCTTCATAGCATCTCAATTATAATTATTTTGTGCTTGTATGATTTCCTGGATGAAGAAGAGGGATGGTTCAGTAAGTTTACAGCTGATACAATGGTTGGAGGTGCTTTGTGTGCAGGGTTGAAGGCTGTTGTAGGTAACAACAGGAGGCAGAGTTAGGCAGAAAAGTGGAATTCAATCAGGTAAGTGTGAGGTGATGCATTTTGGTACGTCAAACTTAAAGGCTAAGTACAGGGTTAATGGGCAGATACTTAACAGTGTAGAGGAACTTGGGGTCCAAATCCATACATCTCTCAAGGCTGCCGTGCAGGTTGATAGGATAGTTAAGAAGGCCTATGGGACGCTGGCCTTCATTAATGGTGGGATTGAGTTCATGAGTCGGGAGGTCATGTTCCAACTCTACAAATCTCCAGTGAGACCACACGTTCAGTATTGTGTTCAGTTCTGGTCATCTCATTGCAGGAAGGACGTGGAAGCCACGGAAAGGGGTGCAGGGGAGATTCACCAGGCTCTTGCCTAGATTGGGAAATAAGCCTTATTGAGGTGAGGATAGCAGCTTGTCTCCTTGGATGAGAGGTCGACAAGATTAGAGCGTGGACAGCCAGTTGTTTTTCTTGGGGCAGGAGTAGCAAACACCAGTGAAGAGAGGAAAGTTTAGACGAGATATCAGAGGTAAGTTTTTTTTAAAATAGAGTTGTCGGGGCCTGAAATGGCTTGCCAGGGATGGTGGTGAAAGAGGCTAGAATATTGGGGGAATTTAAAAGACTCTTAGGCAGGATAATAGAAAAATAGAGGATAACGAAGTAGGGAGGGGTTTGAGTTTTTTGTTGATGTTTCTATAGGTCGGCATAACATTGTGGGCCGAACAGCCTCTACTGTGCTGTAATAACCGGAAGCTGCAAACAAGCAAGACAAACTTGGATTACTCCCCCATTTTATTTTTCCCAGATTTCCTTCAACCCCTCCCAAATTCTACCATTCATTTCTCGGGATAATTTGCAAAAGAACTAAGAGGAAAGTCTGCAGACACTGCTGATTGTAATCCCAAGCGCAAAATGGCCGGAGAAACCCAGCAGGTTGCGCAGCATCTGTGGGAAGTAGAGAAACAAGCGTTCGGGGCTGAGCCCTTCGTCGAGGTAGAAGCAAAGAGCAAGCAGGCACTTGAATAAAAGGTGGAGAGGTGGGAGGAAGGGGTAAATCCAGAATGCACAGTCATGGCTCTCTGCACATCTATCAACGCACTCATCTGTGTGGCATTGCCTGATGTTGCTCTCAATTCTGCTCGAGAATCTGCCTCTGGAAAGCTATGCCAGGCAGACCTGGTGCAGGATCGCAGGCAGCATTTACTTGACCAGGAATTTACACCCTGGGGATGAGGAAGAAAGAGGCAAGTGTTGGTTTCAAAGCAACTAGCAAACTCTGGAGGAAGTCAGCAGGTCAAACAGCAACAGGTGGGGTGGAGAGGGAAGGAATTATTGATGTTTCGGGTCAAGGCCTTGCACCTCAGAGTTGGGCCATAACCAGCAGTCCCTCATGTCTCCACTTAATTTTGTTCTTTTTACATTTCACTTAATGCAGTATATTTAAATTTTAAATTTAGACATAGAGCATGGTAAAACACCTTTCCAGCACATGAACCCATGTCGGCCAATTACACCCAATTGACCTACAATCCCTGGTTCGTTTTGAAGGGTGGAAACCAGAGCACCCAGGGAAAACCCACGCAGACACGGGGAGAATGTACAAACTCCTTACAGATGTGTTCTCCTGTTTTTATTATGTATTGATTTTATTGCTTTTTAACAAATAAAATTTATTATTTTAAAATTTTCAATTTATTATTTTTAAATATTTAAAGCAATTCTCGTGCTTTTTTAAAAAAAAACTACTACAAAGCCACACAGATTTTAAAGGAGGGACGGGCAGCCCCACCCGCAGTCTGGTCTCTTATCAAAAGGTGTCAGGTCAGGGGAGGGGTTGGGGGGGGAATCCCGGCATAGTTAGCACAGCGCTGTAACATTGCCAGTGATTGGGACTGGGATTCAAATCCTGCGGTCTGCAAGGAATTTGTACGTTCTCCCCGTGTCTGCGTGGATTTTCCCTGGGGGGGGGGGGTGCTCCAGTTTCCTCCCATCCTTCAAAACATTCCAGGAGTTGTAGGTGAATTGGGAAGCATGGGCTGGAAGGGCCTGTTACCACGCTGTACGTCTACATTCAAAATTTAGAAATAAATTCAAGAATCTATGGACTTGGAGAGCAGGGTGGGGATTAAAAAAAACATGATTGATGGTGGGGAGTTGAGGTGAGTCCGGAGCAAGCCAAAATGGAACGCAATTGGATGCAAAAGTTCAGTGAACGCCGGAAGGGAAATACAGTGGGTCAAATGCCTGCCGCAAAGTTGATGTGTCAGACCATCCTCCGTCCTGGCGTCGACCAACACAATTTGGGAATTGTTACCTGAACAAGCTTCTCCAAAACACAGCACAGGGCCTGCATCACCGGTGTTTGGACAGGTCTGGTAAATCACTGTGTTGGGGGTGAGAGTTTGGCACCAGCAGGGCAGGAGGGCACACATCCAGCGTGCACATCCTACCTCTGCAGGCAGGTGCTGACAGCGGCCTTGAGAGGAAGCAGAAGACTGGTGCAGGGCATCAGTCTCACATCAACTGATGTGAGAAGGAGAAGCAGAGTAGCCAACCATAGCAGCAGACTAGCGAGGGGCCCTGTGGCTGAAGAACCCATAGGCGAGGAACCCACGCAGCCTCCAGGCACCTGAGGTCAAGGGACTCGCACTAGGCTGTGGACTGCAGGAAACTGTCTGAAGGGGTATCAGTTATCAGAGGAAACGGGATGAGAGAGGGTGGAGAAGGCATGAGGAGCTTCCAAGGTGCCTCAGGTGCTGAAGGCTTCCTGATTGCATCGGAGGTTTAGCAGACAACAGGGATACGTTCTTCTCCCTCCGCAGAGTTGTGGGTGCCTGGAATGTATTGCGAGGGGTGCTTGGGTTTCCGATGGATCGATCACGAGTCTGTGCAGCTGCAGAGACTGCGGAAGCGCTGGAGGCGAATCCACAGTCACTCAGAGTCTCTGCAGGGACTCTCTTTTGCTTTGCCTTTGTCTGCCTTATGCCAGACTAAATGGAATTTCATGTAATACTACATCTGTTTTATCACATGGTAATAAAAGACTATTAAATCTAAAGTAGGCTTAACTGGAAAAAAATTAAAAACCCAACACAAACAAAGAAAGGTCAAGCTGAGTAAGAGGTAACAGATAATAAAGTATGAACGGACCTTTTTGCACTGGGAAGCACTTTCCAAGCTGGGTGACTCTCCTTCATCAGCACTGCTGACCGGTGAGGATACATCTCTGTCCAATGACCATCCAACATCCAGACCATTTGGGGACCTGCTTCCTCTTTCGTGATCTTTGATGGAACAGACTGGGTGAAAAGTTCCGTCAACCCTCACATCCCAAAAAAGCCGGAATCTCTATGCACCGAACTCACAAAAGAAACAAGTCGGTCTCTCAACACATGCTTTCTGACACAAAGTGTATAGGTTCTGTATGCTCTTGTCTAGTTGGTATAAATATGACCTATACTACAGTAAAACCTCTGGTATCTGGCACCTATGAGGATTAGTAGATACTGGATAAGTGTATTTTCTGGTTGCTTGAGACTTACTCTTATAAAGCTTAACTAATACACCTGCATTAAGAAGAAATAGCTTAAAACACAAAAATACTACACTGTACTTCCACTGATCAAACTTCACTTGCATGAATATATAAACCTTAAACCATTTTGCTTTATTTTCAGTCACGCTCTTTGAAGACATCTAACTGTCGCTGCATCTGCAGGTTCCTCCCCCTCCACAGAGCCGTCGAAAGATGAACAATCACATTATAGATAATTAACCCCACCCCCCCACCCAAGTTTACAGATAAGCCTCTGACCGGGGCGACTCTTACTCAGCAGGGATAAGGAGACACTTTAAGAGGGTCACCCCAACGGCGAGCGGCATCAACCAGCTCTTCATCCTGGGCAACACCATTGCTGTTTTACACATTATTCAAACAGTTGCTACAAGCAAAGCCCGACCAAGGTATTGGCTGAATATTTGCTCCCATCTTCACCAAAGGTTTACGTGTTACTTCAGAAAACATGTACTTTTACAATTTTAAACTTATATATTCTTTACCTACATTTTATTCTTATTTATTTTGATTTTTTTCCCCCCCTCATTCTCTTTTGCCTGTTGCTTCAGGCTGCTGGTTGCTTGAATTCCGGATACCAGGGGTTTTACTGTGTACAGAAAATACACCTAACTCACAGCAAAACTCAGGATCCGAAAGAGTATTGTAGATTGATGTCATCCCCACACTCAGCAACTCTAGATGAACATGAGAAGAGCCAGAATAAAAATGGCAGTGCTGCCGAAACACTGCCACTGGTGCGGACCCATGAGACTGGAGAGCAGAGACACGGTGCCACCCTGAAGGGTTCAACCGCCTGATCCTTACGGTACGGGCATTACCAGTGAGGGGCTCTACGGCTGAGGGAGCCGCACAGGCTGCGGGCAACATGCGATCAGGAGCCGCATGGGAACCAGGTACCAGAGCCGGGATTCAAGAAGGCACGGAGGGCAAGAAGGCCTCCCAAAGGGCGCCGACAGCTTCCTGATCATGTCAGATCTGTCGCTCGGGCTGCTGATGGATTGCACACGAGTCTGTGCAGCTGCAGAGGCAGCGGGAGCACTGGGAGCAAATCTACGGACACTCACTGTCTCTGAAGGTACTCTTATTTGCTCTTTCCCTCGATCTGTAAGGAGCGCCGGGCGACACTAATGGCGGGTCTGTCTGCCTCACGGCAGAAGGCAATCTCTGTCCTATTACATGACAATAAAGGAATCTTGAACCAGTATGGCTACGATACATAAATTGTGTGATTACCGCCATCCAATGCCTCCTATTAGTTACTACAATATGGAGTATTTAAATTGTGTTTCTGATAACATGCAGGAGGCAAATTAATTAATTTGACAGGGCTGGAATGTGATATTTGCCATTATTGTCAGGGCAACAAGAGATGGGCCTTCCCAGTCTCTCAAACCAAGTGAGGGTTGAGGGCAAGGCAGGGATGAAAGAGATCAGAGTTAAATCCATTTCCTCCTGATGTCACCAGGTACGTCTCTGAAAACACTTTCCCTATAATCGGGCCCATTATCTTACCTCCAGCATGAAGAAAAGAGAAAGAACTCTCTGTTCTTGGGTTGTTCAAAGCATTCTCAAACTCGGTGTAATACTGAAACGGGGGAGGTTTTCCAATGATTTGCAGCAGGGGCCTGCAATGAGAAGGGATAGAGACCAATCATATGCTCATGAGGCTTATTTAATCTCAAGCCTCCCGCACACCATTGCAACCCTTTCAGATCCAGCAAGTGTATTTGTTGTTTAATCAGTCATTCTGAAGAAAGTACATCAGAGTCTTGACTTCCTCGGGGATTTGCAACAGTTCGGATTGACATCTGAAACCTTGGCAAATTTCTACGGAGGCATAATGGAAAGGGTGCTGCTTCACGGTCTGGTACGGGGGCACCAATGCCCCTGAGGGGAAAGCCTCTGAAAAAGGTAGTGGACACAGCCCAGGCTAAACCCTCCCCAGTGTCGAGAGCACCTGCAGGGAACACTGCCGTCGGAGAGCAGCAGCAGCAGCGATCATCAAGGACCCACACCACCCAGCGCTGCCATCAGGAAAGAGGTCTCGGTGCCACAAGACTTGTCTTATGAGGCAAGGTTAGCAGAACTAGGGCTTTTCTTCTTGGAGTGAAGAAGGATGAGAGATGATTTATTACGAGGGTGGACAGCTAGCAGCTTTTTTTTGTCCCCGAGCTCGGCGCAGGAGTACCAAACAACAGAGGGACATCTGTACAAAGTGAAAGGAGGAAAGTTTAGGACAGACAACAGGATACGTTCTTCTCACCACCCCCCCCCACCCCCAGAGTTGTGGGTACCTGGAATGTATTGGCAAAGGTGGTGGTAGGAGGCTGGAACTATAGGGGCATTTAAGAGACTCTTAGATAGGCACATGGATGAAATGGTTATGGGATAGGGAAGGCTTTTTTTTAAGTATGTTTATGGAAGTCAACTGAAGGGCCTGTAATGTTCAAAGTTCTAACAGATAAGTTCAGTAGTTTCATGGTTACCATTACTGAATCAATCTGATTTAATTAATCAAACAAATTCCTTGAATCTCATGAAAATCCTGTCTTCAGGTCACACCAGCCATTTAGCAAACAACTGCTTCCTTTTTTTATAATTTTTTATTTTTCACATTGTGAACCATATCAACCAAAATATATAAACATTTCCCTCTTAAATATACACAGTGGCATTTTCTCCCCTTTTTTCCCCCTACCTCCCTTCCCACCCCCCTCCAAAACCAATAAACATTCAACATATACGATACAATAAACCCATTAAACAATGTCATCACACAATGAAAATAAACAAGAAAAATTTATCATCTACTTTTACACACTGGGTCAAGTCATTTTGTCTTCTTACCATTTTTGGGGGTGGAGATCTGAGGCAAGCCCTCTCTGTTATGTTCCATGTACGGCTCCCAAACTTGTTCAAATAATGTGACTTTATTTTTTTAAATTAAATGTTATTTTTTTCCAATGGAATACATTTATTCATTTCCATGTACCATTGCTGTATTATCAGGCTCTCTTCTGACATTATACATTATACATTTTTTTGCTACAGCTAAGGCTATCATAATAAATCTTTTTTGAGCTTCATCCAGTTTGAGGTATTATATTACTTAGAGGAAAGATCTCTAGATTTTTTGGTATGTTGTTTTTTGTGATTTTATTTAATACCTGATTTAATCATCTCAAAACTTTTCCATTTTCTCACATGCCCAAATTGCATGTACTGTTGTTCCTGTTTCCTTCTTACAGCGAAAACATCTATCTGATAATGTTGGATCCCACTTTTTTTTTTACTTTTGGGGTGTGATATATAACCTGTGTAACCAATTATACTGTATCATGCGTAACCTCGTGTTTATTATATTCTTCATAGTTCCAGAACATAACTTTCCCCATGTTTCATTTTTTTATCTTTATGTTTAAATCTTTTTCCCACTTTTGTTTGGGTTTATAGTTTATTTCATCATTTTCCTTCTCTTGCAGCTTGCTGTACATGTTTGTTATAAATCTTTTAATTATCATTGTGTCTGTAATCACATATTCAAAGCTGCTTCCTTCTGGTAATCTCAGTCTGTTTCCCAATTTATCCTTTAAGCAGGCTTTCAGTTGATGATATGCAAACATTGTACCATGAGTTATTCCATATTTGTACTTCATTTGTTAAAATGTTTATAAATTAATTCCCAAAAAACAATTTTCTATTCTTTTAATTCCTTTTCTCTCCCATTCTCTAAAGGAAAGGTTATCTGTTGTAAAAGGAATTATCTGATTTTGCATCAATAATAATTTTGGTAGTTGGTAATTTGTTTTTTTCCTTTCTAAGTGAATCTTCTTCCATATTATTAAGTAAATAATGAGCTTTTATATCATGAGCTTTTATATCGTTCCAGCTTTTCATCCCACTTATAAAGTATATGTTCCGGTACCTTCTCCCCTATTTTATCTAGCTCTATTTTAGTCCAATCTGGTTTTTCCCTTGTCTGATAAAAATCTGATAAATACCTTAATTGTGCTGCTCTATAATAATTTTTAAAGTTTGGTAACTGCAAACCACCTTGGTTGTACCTCTCTGTTAATTTATCTAACACTATCCTCGGTTTCCCCCCTTTCCATAAAAATTTCCTTATTATTCTCTTTAGTTCATTAAAGAATTTCTCTGTTAAGGGAATTGGTAACGATTGAAATAAGTATTGTATCCTTGGGAAGATTCATTTTAATGCAACTTACCCTCCCTATCAACGTTAGCAGTAATTCTTTCCAATGTTCTAAGTCTTCCTGCAATTTCTTTATTAGTGGCTGATAATTTAATTTGTACAAGTGGCGTAAATTATTATCTAACCTAATACCTAGGTATCAGATTGCTTGTGTTTGCCATTTAAATGGTGATTCTTTTTTAAATTCTGTATAATCCGCATTACTCATTGGCATCACTTCACTTTTATTTGCGTTGATCTTGTACCCCAGTATTTCTCCATATTCCTTCAATTTCTTATGTAGTTCTTTTATTGATATTTCTAGTTCTGTTAAGTATACTATGATGTCATCTGCAAATAAACTGATTTTATACTCCTTCTCCTTTATTTTTATCCCTTTTATTTTATTTTCTGTTCTTATCAGTTCTGCCAATGGTTCTATTACTAAAGCGAACAGTGAGGGAAATAATGGACATCCCTGCCAAAATTCTGAATATATGACACTTTATCATTACATACCTCCCTGCTGGATCTATTATTTCCTCCTCTATTTTGATTGGTACATTTTTATTAATTAATATAGCTACACCTCCAACTTTTCAATTATATGATGCTGCCGCTACAAGCCCTACCCAGTCTCTCTTTAACTTATTATGTTCCACTTCAGTTAGATGCGTTTCCTGCACAAAATGCTATGTCTATTTTTTCTTTTTTCAGGAAATTTAATTAGCCTCTTTCGTTTAATTTGGTTATGTATTCCATTAATATTTATAGTCATATTTATAGTCATATAATTCAACATGGCCATCTCATTTACACCTGCAGATGACATCATAGTATACGTAAAAGAACTAGAAATATCAATAAAAGAACTACATAAGAAATTGAAGGAATATGGAGAAATATCAAGGTACAAGATCAACACAAATAAAAGTGAAGTGATGCCAATGAGTAATGCGGATTATACAGAATTTTAAAAAGAATCACCATGTAAATGGCAAACACAAGCAATCTGATATCTAGGTATTAGGTTAGATAATAATTTAAGCCACTTGTACAAATTAAATTATCAGCCACTAATAAAGAAATTATTTACACCTCATTTCTGCTTCCTCACCACCACCATCCCCCTTTTCATCTCTCAGTTTTCCCTTTTTAAACTCAATGTATGACAACATATTTAAAACATAAAATACTTCAACAACTCCCACATAACAACTGCTTCCTTCAGGTAGAAGGTACAGAAGCCTTAAGTTCAAGGGCAGTTCTTAACCAAAGCTATCTAGCTCTTAAACACTACCCCCTCCCCACCACGCTAATCTACCTCGGGACACCAGGGAGCAGATGCGACAGAGATGGAGGACGTCAAAGGAAGGAATAGACAGGGCGGGAAGAGGTGCCATCAAGGAAATTGTGGAAGTTAGTGGGTCTATAGAGAATTTGTCCCACAAGATGGAGGCAGAGCGAGAAAGGGGAGAGTGTTGCCAGAGAATTTGAGGGGAGGCCGAGTCCAAAATATTGGTGACCCTTTGCTTCCTGTAGATACTGTGTGGCCTGCTGAGTTTCTCATTGCACTTGACCCCAGGCTTTCTGGTTTAACTCCACTAAAAGATCTGTCTGCACAACTGGATTGTTCACTTTTCCTTCCCTCATTTTAGACTCTCCTACCTTGGAGGGAGAAGAATGAAAAGATGACTATTCACCCCATCTCTGCCCCTTGAGATTTTACAACCCTCAGTAACCCACCAGACCGGTACCATTCACCTCGTTGTCATCCCCTTACAATTTTCTTACCTTTCCCCTAATGTCATGAAAGGTCACCTACTCAGAACTTCACAGCATTTCTCTCCTCATGGACACTGCCTGACTGCCGATTCTTGTTCCTAATCCAGTTCAAACTGGGCTCAAGATGCATTTTACCCATCTGATGTTCAACCACAAGTGCATTCTGGGGCGAATCAAGTTCAAGTTTATTGTTATCATCCAATTGCACAAGTACAACTGGATGAAACGGCATTCTTCAGTCCTCGGAGTCAAACATGCAAACACATATACAGACAGGGCACACATATTTACTAGTGATTTGTATGTAGTATATATATAAAAGGTACAAGGACTGCCTAAAGAAATCTCTTGGTGCCTGCCACCAGTGGGCTGATATCGCCTCAAACCATGCATCTTGGCGCCTCACAGTTTGGCGGGCAGCAACCTCCTTTGAAGAAAAGGTTGGACAGGTATATGGATGAGAAGAAGATGGAGGGTTATGGGCATTGTGCAGGGAGGTGGGACTAGAAAGGGGTGTTTGGTTCGGTGCGGACTAGAAGGGCCTAATGGCCTGTTTCCATGCTGTAATTGTTATGTTATGATGTTAAGACCGCAGAGCCCACCTCACTGACAAAAGGCAAAGGAGGAAAAACACAACACCCAACCCCAACCCACCAATTTTCCCCTGCAACCGCTGCAACCGTGTCTGCCTGTCCCGCATCGGACTTGTCAGCCACAAACGAGCCTGCAGCTGACGTGGACATTTACCCCCTCCATAAATCTTCGTCCGCGAAGCCAAGCCAAAGATATATAAAAATAAATAAATATTGTTAAATAAATAGTAGAGCCTCTAATCCGCATAGGTAATTGCCACTTTTACCCGTTTAAAGTACATCAGAGATATAAGAGCAGAAAAGTCATTCAGCCCATCAAGTCTGTCCGCTATTTAATCATGAGCTGATCCATTCTCCCATTCAGCCCCACTGCCCGCCCTTCTTCCCATAACCTGGCTAATCAAGAACCTATCAATCTCTACTTTAAATACACGCAATGACCCAGCCTCTACAACCGCCTGTGGTAACAAATTCCACTGATTCACCACCCTCTGGCTGAAGGAATTCCTCCACATCTCTGTTCTAAGCGACACCCTTCAACCCTGAAGCTGTGCCCACTTGTTCTAGACAGCACAGTCAGTGTAGTGATTAGCGCAACACTGTTACTGCATCAGCATTCGGGTCCAGGGTTTGAATTCCGCGCTGTCTGTAAGGAATTTGTACGTTCCCCTCGTGCTTGCATGTCCGAGACCTCCAGTTTCCTCCCACTGTTCAAGACGTACCAAGGGTTGCAGGTTAATTAGGTGTAATTAGGCAACATGGACTCATGGGCCTGAAGGGCCTGTTACCGTGCTATATGTCTTAATTTTTAATAAATCTATTTTTTTAACAATTTAGACCAGTGGATCTTTTTTCAACCCCCCCCGCCCCCCAACTCACATACCACCTTAAGTAATCCCTTACTATGCCATAGATGCTCTGTGGTTAGTAAGGGATTATTTAAAGTGGTATGTGAGTGGAAAAAATGTGGTTAAGAATCACTGTCCTAGACTCTCCTACCACGGGAAACAAACTTTCTACCATCTACTCTGCCATTGGCTTTCAACATTTGAAATGTTTCAATGAGGAAGAAAAAGATTGTAGATGGAGTTCAGGAAGGTTCATAAAACCCAGCAGCAAATTGTGGGGAATACCTGAGATAGTCACATTCTTCAGTAAGCCCCTCCTCTCCTGCATCAGACACAGTGCTGTCCAAGTCAGAAGTATAGGCCTCCGACTCAGAAGACCAATCCCAGCTTTGATTCTCCCAAATTCCTGCACGATTCCGACGTTCCTCTTCCATCGGTGACTCACAATTCCAGGAATATTCCTTCTCTGTCAAAAGAAACCGTGGCTAAGTCAAGTTGCCCTGAATACTGTAAAGCAAGTGGAAAGTCTGACTCAGTTACACTGAATTGTGGAAATTCACTTCCTCAACTTGCTGGCGTGTGAACTGAACGGGTGGCTGTGGGAGCGCTGGAGGCGAATCCAGTGAATCCAGGCGAATCCAGACTCAGTGAATCTGGGTGGGGGGAATTGTCTTTCTCCAACTGCAAGGGGTGCCAGGCAATGCTGACATTGAGTCTTTGCCTACCGTATGGTAGATCAAAGACACTTTCATGTAATATTACATTTCTGTCTTATGTGTGGATGGACCTCGGTCTGGAGTCCTCCCATTACCGGGCATTGAGGGGCTGAGACCAGAGGGGAAAGCCCCTCAAATAACAGAGGGGAGAGAAGCAACAAAGTGCCAAAGTGGTGGCAATGGTATGTGAATATAACCATGTACAGTGATGCAAATGTATGGATCTAGATTTTGAACAGTTTTCCTTTAGTAAATAATTTTTTACAAATAAAGTCTATTTTTGGTTAAAAAATGTTCACGTGTAGTGTGGACTGTGGAGGGTCACGTGACCTCTATGTCTGGAACCCAGTCAGAAGTCACAACACCTGCCAATCATGGTTGGACTCCACCCACCCATTGGTGCACACCTGACCACTGGCCCCTTTAATCACCTCATGATTACCTGGGCCAGATCCTCCAGCTCACTGCACCATAAAGTCCACCACGTTTAGCAGCTCTTCCTCTTTTGCTCTTGGCCCAGAGACAAACCCTGCTCCATTCCAGGTCACGAACTGCGAACATCGCTGGAGGAGTCGTTGGTAAGGTGTGCACTACACAGGGATCAGGGCTGTTTGATAGCATTGGAGCCGTGCCCACGCTGGACAAGGAACAGCAGGTCGCGCATTGTAATCCTTGGTTGTTACAAGTCTGCACACAGTTGCTGGTATCAGTAGTGTTATGTTCGACGATGTGACTGAGTGGTACTGTGTTTGTAAGAGCATTAGCAGTTGCTAGTATCAGTAGTGTTAAGTCCAATGTGACTGATTATACTGTGTTCAGATTCATAATCAGAGTACATGCAACCGAGATTCCTTTGTCCTGTTGGCACAGCAGAATTACCACTTATTAGTAATGCAAAAAATAAACTACACAGCGTAAACAAACAAAGAAATATAAACAGATAACAAATGCAAACAAACTGACTGTGCAATACACGATGTGTGATTGAGAGTACTAGTATGTTATCCCTGTTGCAATCTCCTTATGTGTGTTTTCAATACAAGAGGACATGAACTTAGAGTGAAAAGGGAAAGGTTTAGGGGGAACTTTTTCACTCCGAGAGTGGTGGGAGTGTGGAACGAGTTGCCATCCAAATGCGGGCTCACTCTTAAATTTTAAAAATAAACTGGATAGATACATGGATAGGAGAAGTCTGGAGGGTTATGGACTGGGTGCATGTCAGTGTGACTAGTGGTATGATGGGCCAAATGGCCTGTTTTCTGCTGCTGTAATGTTCTATAGTTCTAACATCGAACATTACAGCACAGTATAGGCCTTTCAGCCCTCGATATTGTGCCAACCCATATATTCCTTTACAAAGCATTAAGCCCTCCCTACCTCGAAGCCTCTATTTTTCATCCATCATGTGCTTGTCTAAAAGTGTATTAAATGCCCCTAATGTTCCAGCCTCCACCACCAACCCCGGCAAGGCATTCCAGGCACCCACAACTCTCTGCGTTTATTTAAAAAAAAAAAAAAAAACGGGAACTTACCCCTGATGTCTCCTCTAAACTTCCCTCCTCTGGTGTTTCCCACCCTCGGAAACAGGTGCTAGCCGTCCATCTTATCTATGTCTTTCAGAATCTTGTAGACTTCTATTAACTTTCTTCTCATCCCGTGTTCAGCCTGTTCAAGTTTTTTATTGATATAGCACATTTTTTTTCAACTTGCATTGACCAATGTGCTGTGTACAAACCAAGACAATCGACAGAAGCTACGTTTTTAACCTGGATTTAAGGCAGTTGAGGGAGGCGGGTTGTTTAATGTCCAGTTTTGGGGCCGCAATGATGAAGGCCCAGTCTCTCCTTTGTGTGCACTTAGATCATGGAACAGCCAGGTGTCCTGTTAGCTGACCTGACCTGATTGGGACCAGAGTAGGGCAAAAGCAGATCGGAGATATGGGGGTGTGGTGGTGGTGGTGGGCAAGGTCGTCACTGGAGTGATATGGTCCCTCCTTGGCACCTGACAGGACCCTAGCGGCATCATTCTGAACCAATTGGAGGTGGGTTAGGAAAGACTGGCTAATCCCAGTGTATAGAGAGTTAGTGTCGTCCAGACGCGAGATGTTAAGGGCATGAATAACCTTTTTGAAGTCCTTGAGTGAGAGGTACAGTTTTAACAATGGAGCGGAGCTGCAAAAAAAAAGGCTTCACCACAACATTGACCATTTTGTCAAATTTGAAGGCAGGGTCGAATAGGACCCCAAGGGATTTAATGTGGGGTTTAATAAGAGTGGATAGATTACCTTGGGAGTCATATAACTTTTTGGTGAAATTAGGGGGGGGTGGGAAGGATGATCTCAGATTTTGTCTCATTAAGTTGGAGAAAGTTGCAGGCCATCCCCAGCATTTTATGTCTTCCAGACAGTTGGTGAGGTTGGTGATTTTTGACTGGAGATCTGGTTTTAGATAGAGGTAGAGCTGGGTGTCATTGGAAGGAGATGCCATGTTTCTGCACGATATGGCCGAGGGGGAGCATGTACAGTGAGAAAAGAATGGGGCCAAGGATGGATCCTTGCAGGAAAGGGTGACTGAGGCAGATGTGTAGTTGCCCAAGTTGACTGTGAAAACCCAGTCATTGAGGTAAGATTTGAACCAGCTCATTGCCATGCCATTGATCCCAGTCTATTAGAATAGTGTGATCGCTGGGGTCTAGGAGCATTAAAACAGCAGTGCTGCTAGAGTCCATGGTAAGGTGTAGGTCTTTGTATACCCTCAAAAAAGCTGACTCTGTTATTTTATTTTGGTGAAGGTGGAGAGATAGTTGGTTGTATTATTTTTGAAAGGACTTTGGAGAGGAAGTTTTGAAACAGGGGGCTGTAATTTTGGGGATTAGTTGGGGGTCAAGTTTAGGTTTTTTCAGGAGGGGCTGAACCACTGCACGTTTGGAGCAGGTTGGGACAGAGCCAGTGGCTCGGGAGCTGTTGGTGATGGAGAGGACGCTCGGACCATCCTTCAGGAGGGATAGCGTCAAGGGGGCAGGGTGTAGGTTTCATGGTAAACACGATCTTTCTGAGGGTGGGTAGTGTAATGGGACCAAAGCCATCCAGGTTATGTGGACAGAGCTGTGATCCAGTTATGTTAAGGATGGTGGTGGGGGAAAGATGCTTTTCCTAATGTCCTCAACTTTGTTGATGAAGAATTTTTTAAATTCTTCACATTTGGCAGGAGATGTGGAGGGCCTACAACCAAGTTAATGGTGGTAAAGAGAATTTTGGAGTTATGGGAGTTATTGGCAATTAGGTTGCCAAGGTATCTTGTTCTCTCAGCCTCCACCGCATCCTGATATGCGTTTTAGGATCTCAAGGTTTATCTCACTTCCATCACTGTTTGGCCTTCCTGCATTCTCTCCTTAGGGCTCTGGTCACATTGTTAAGCCAAGGGACCATCTTGGGCTTGGATTTTTTCTAATTTGAGTTGAGCCACAGTGTCCAGGATTGAAGAGCAGGTTGCATTGAATAGGGAAGTGAGCTCCTCAGTGTTGAGATGGGGAGGAGGCGCTTCAGTGGTGGGAGTACCTAGAGCAGCAATGAGGGCTCTTCTGACATCGGGAGTGGTGATGGGGGGCGGGGGATTTGTTAGGGGGCAGAGAAAGATCAAAAGTGGCGGCAGTGTGGTCCAATACACCTGTGTCAATTAATGTTGGGTTGATGATGGTTAGGTCAGCTGAAGGACTAGATCAAGTGTGTGGCCTAGGTTGTGGGTGGGTCCAGCAGGCAGCAGATCTAAGTCGAAGGATTCCAGTAAGTGCATAAACTCACCTACCAAGGTTTTAGATGGGCAACAAACATGAATACTGAGAAGTCTCTGAGAATCAGAACTCTGTCAAAGTTTTACATGGCGTGAGAGAATTAGGTAATGAAGTAACTCGTTGCTCTTTGAACCCACCGAACCCTTCCCTTCCCACACAACTTGACCATAAATGGCATCTGATCCGGGCGTTGGGTTAATGGTATTTCACAATTCTTGGAGGAGGCTGTACACCCAATTGCTTTCAGGCAGTGAGCTCTCAGCTGTCATCACTCAGCAAGTGAAATAAAGTTTAATTAGCTCCCATTCATTGTAAGGCAAGGGCAGTGGCAGGGACATTTTGTACCTGTACCACGAATGTTTAATTAGAAATGATGAATTTCATAACTTCTGGTCATTAAAATCTCTGCACAAAATTAATATATTGGCTATTTCCCAGGTTCTGTAGAGGGATTGAATCTCACAAATCAGCTGAGGCTGTTCAGCCTTTCATATGTGTGCCGACTCAATGATAGCATTGTACACCCCATAAAATTGAAAACTGGTCTTCGAAAGTTGTGTTCTTAATTTATTGTTACAATGAACCCAATTCTGTCAGATATTTTACATTTTATGACAAAAAGTTCTCGTTTCCGCTCCCCTGCAATTATTTTAATTCTATGCCCTTGGATTTAAAATAATTTGAAAGAGGTGGACCACTCATACAAGCAAAATAACAAACATTTAACTATGTCCTGTAACACGATATACAAAAGATTGTGCGTTAGTTTATACTACAACACTATGGGGCAGAACACCCATTGTGGAGCTTATGAACTTCAGAACCAGTAGTTTCCTGGATTAAGTGCACCAGGTGGTGCTTTTAGATCCATTTCTCGCTTATCTACCCTGACTCCCTTTACCCCCAGATGCAACAAACACAGGATTCCTCTTGTCCTGACCTACCAGCCTCCACATCCAACACATTATCCTCCATAATTTCCGCCACCTACGACATGATCCAACACATCTTTCACTCTCTGCCTTCCATTTGGACTGCTTCCTCTGTGATTCCCTCGTCCATTCATCCCTTCCCACCAAACGCCCCCCCCCCACCTTCTCGTGTCAGCAGGAAGTGCCGTGCTTGCACCCACACCTCGTCCACCACCATTCGGGGCCCCAAATAGTCCTTCCAAGTGAACCAACACTTCACATGTTTCTGCGGGATTGATCTCCTGCATCCAGTGCTCCCATTTGTGGCATTTCCTACATCGGAGACTGGAAGATCGCTTTGCTGAGCTACCTTCTCTCTGTCCACGTCAGTGATAGGTATCTCCCAGTTTCCAACCGTTTCAATTCTGTGCCCCACTCCCATGCTGACATATCTGCCCATGGCTTCATGTTCTATCCCACCAAGACCACCTGTAAATTGGAGGAACAACACTTGATTTTCCACTGAGCACTCTCCAAAAGGATGGCATTAACTGACAGTTTCTGCTGACCGTTCTCCCTCTATCTTCTTTCCTCCAGCCCTCCACCACCTTCTCTCTCCATCCTGAGCCATCCCTCCTTCTGTTGTTTGCTGGTGTGCCCTCCCTCCCTTATCCACCTATTACCTCCTGCCTGTGGGACTGTGCTCCTCCCCCTCCCTCACCATTTTGTTCGGGTGCCAGACCACATTATGACAAAGGCTCAGGCCCAAAATGTTGGTTATGCATCTTCAACCACGTTGTCTGCAGACTTTCTTGTTTCACTTCTTGTGCTGTTGGAGGTTTGAAATGAGAGTTTACATCCATTCGCTATCCAGTGGAATAGCAGGTATCGTGTCTTCCCAGGCAGAATAGTTGGCAACACTCTTTTAAACTCTTTCTTGAAGGGTGGACAGCGACCGGTGTGCATGGAAATGTGAAACACTCATTTTTTGTTGAAACATCGTTGTGTGAAACACTCTGCTTTGCTGAGCACATCAGCTCTGTCCAACGCAATAGGGTAGATCTCCCATGGCCACCCATTTCATTCCCTTGCTGACATGCCTGTCCATGGTCTTATTCCTGCCAGCCTAAGACCATCCACAAATTGGAGGAACAGCACCTCGTCTTCTGTCTGGAACCCTCCAACCAGATGGCATTAACGTCGACTTCTCCAGTTTCTTAGCTGCCCCACCCCCTCCACTTCTCCCCCCAGTCGCCTTCCCCTAGCTGTCTCTCTCTCTCTCCTTTCATACAAACAAAATCTCACCTCTCCCCTCATTATTATCCAATTAACATCTTTCGTTGTTTTGAATCCTGGCCCAGAGCACAGAGTACTCTCTGTCTTCTGAGATTTTCTGGGGTTTTTTTTAAAACTTATTCCTTGAAGAAGAGCGCAGGTCCAAAATGTCAGCAATATATCTTTATCTCCTATGAGTTTCTCCAGCACTTAGTGTGTTTTTACTACATGGCTATTATGGAGAAGATTAACAACTTTTATAAATCAAATGGCCTTCATAAACCAAAGTATTGAGTGTAAGAGTTGGGATGTTATGGTCAAGTTGAGAGACATTGGCACTGCCAAATTTGGAGTATTGTGTGCAGTTTTGGTCACCTAACTGCAGGAAAGATATAAAAAAGATTTACTAGGATGTTGGCTGGACTTCAGGAACTGGGATTGGCTAAACAGGTCAGGACTTTATTCCTCTAGGCCTAGAGAGTAGAAGAATGAGTGGAGATTTGATTGAGGTATTTAAAATTATGAGGGGTGCAGACAGAGTAAATGTAGGTAGGCTTTTTCCGCTGAAGATTCACATGAGAAGACATGGGTTAAGGTTGAAAGTGTATAGGTTTAGGGGAAACTTCTTCATACTGAGAGTGGTGGGAATGTGGAACAAGCTGCCAGCTTAAGTGGTAAATGCAGGTTCAATTTTGACATTTAAGAAGAATTTGGACAGGTACATGGATGAAATGGGTGTGGATGGCTATGGACTGGGTGCAGGGCAGTGGGACTAGGCAGAAAAAAAATAGCTCAGCACAGACTAGAAGGGCCTGTTTTTGTGCTGTAATGTTCTATGGTTCTAACTCAGAGAAAAGGAAAACATGGTGAAATTAAAATGCGCATCTTTCTGGCCGTTGAATGTTGGAGCGAGCTGCACCAGGCTTCTTGGGGTGTCAGAGGATGGAAATACTTGCATCCACCCCAGCTGATTTCCTGACCGGAAGTGGGCTCACTGCCTCGGTTCGTGGAGCTCATGGCCGCTGGCCCTCGTCTCACTCCTGGGGTTGATGGTTCGTAATCGCCGACTTCCATCCCTCCTTCAAAATGCTAACAAATTGAAAAGTTGCATCATGAAAGGAGGACCCAGAAGCAGGAGTCTAATGGCAGGTTACCAATCTCCACCCACATCCTCAATCCCTTTGCCAAGAAATGCATGGTACAGTGAGTTGGAGGTAGGGAGCAGCTGAATTGACACTGGCACTGGATCAACTCTCAAGATTCTTTCTATGCTAGCCCATTTTCCTTCATGTTAAAGAGATCTGATATTATTTGAATGGCTACTCAGTTTGGCACAAACCCAGATTATCACACAGTTGATTCTAAATGCATCTAGAGGGTGGTGAATCTGTGGAATTTGTTGTCACAGGCAGTTATGGAGGCCAGGCCATTTAAGGCAGAGATGGATAGATTCTTGATTAGCCAGGGGATCAAAGATTATGGGGAGAAGGCTGAGTGGAAGAATGGATCAGCTCATGATTGAATGGCAGGGCATATTCAATGGGCTGAATAGCCTATTTCTGCTCCTAAGACCACAAGATAACCCCAACCCCACCCCGAGGACTCTGTTCAAAGTCTACAGGCCCCCTCATTGTGAAGGTCAACTTCTACCATATTTCTCTCCCACTGACTACAGAACATCTTTTAAATATTCACGTTGCATCTTACTATACAACAGGGTTTGAATGAGGTATATTTCTAAACATTTCTAAATGTTTCAGAATAATCTATTGTAGAAAACAAACCATTTTAGATTGAGAAGAGGGGGACAAAGCCAATGACCCTGGGACAAGGCCATGTGGTTGGGTAGGGCTATTTGGGGAAGAGCTGAGCCATGATGAGACTGGGAGAGAAGGAAAGGGAAGGGACAGAGACAAAATGGATAGAGGGTGGAAAAATGGAGGGAGATGTAGGGAAGGAAGGGTGGGGGGGGGGGGGGGGAGAGTGGTTGGTTGGGACTGCCATGCACACCCAACCAGTGGCATGTCTAGACCCCTTCACACGGTGCTGGATGCGAGGCAGCGCATGTGCATAGTGAGCAGCACACCCCTTATAGAGAGGAAGAATGCAGACCATACACTGTGGGTGCGCAGCTCTTGCAGTGGATGGTCCGGTTGAAAAAATAACGCTAGGGCACAAGCACATTGTTCCCTCTGCAAGACCCTACCCATGCAGGGTGCACAGCAAGATCGCATTCACATGGGAGGGGGACACAGCAAGATCTAACCTGCAGGTTGTGTGTGTGTGTGTGTGTGTGTGTGTGTGTGTGTGTGTGTGTGTGTGTGTGTGTGTGTGTGTGTGTGGTTTGCACAGCAAGATCCCACCAGTGGGAGAACACAGCAAGATCCCCTAGCCTTCTCAGGGGGTGCACAGCAAGATACAACTGGCGTGTGGTGCACAGCAAGATCCCATAAGTGCAGGGTATGTGCACAGCAATACCCCACCAGTGCAGGATTTGTGCACAGCATGATCCCACCAGTGTGATGGGAGTGCACAAGATGATCCCATGAAATAAAACATTTTGTCAGTGGGAAATGTTCCAATTTGAGCCAGGCAGCAGAGTCTGATGGGCGGCAAGATCCCACAAAAAAGTTTTGCCCATGGGAAGTTCCCTCTGGTGCCAATTTGTCACAACATGTTTATGAAAAGCAAGTTTCCAGAGATGTTCTCAACCTTTTTCTTTTCACTCGCATACCACATTTTGTAATCCCTTACTAACCATGGAGCATGCCACAGGTGTTCTATGGTTAATCAAGGATTATTCTAATGTGGTATGGAAGTGAAAAGAAAAAGGTTGAGAACCATTGGATTTATTCCCTGGAGTGTAGAAGAATGAGGGGAGATTTGATAGTAGTATTTAAAATTGTGGTGGGTATAGGCTTTTTCTACTGAGATTAGGTGAGATACAAACCAGGGTTAAGGGTGAAAAGTTTACAGGGAAGTTCTTCATGCAGAGAGTGGTGCTAATGTGGAATGAGTTAAAAGTGGTGAATGTACTCAATTTTACCATTTAAGAAGAATTTGGACAGGTATGTGGATGGGAGAGGGATGGAGGGCTGGGTGCAAGTCAGTGGAACTAGGCAGAAAAATATCTCGACACAGATTAGAAATGCCAAAGGGCCTGCTTTCTTTGCGGTAATGTTCAATAGTTCATTTCCTTGTCATGCAATAAAATACAAAAAAATGTAATATACGTGATATAGAAGTCTGCTGCAAGATAAACAACGTGGGTCTACCCATGCAAGCTCCTACGCTTATCAATGTATAAAGCCCCATAGACATTTGTTTTACCACAGAAAACTCGCAGTCAAATAAATGATTTTGCATCAATTCCTGTATTGGTCTTACATATTTGTAGGTTCATTGGGGGCAGAAACCCCTATTTTCTGGAATTTTGGCAACCAGCACCCTCAATCTACCGGCAAAAAAAAATCAAGGAAAATAAATGGGTAAAATATATTAAGTTTTAAATTGGCGTGTCTCGTCATTAGTTCTCCAATCACATCACATGCAATATCAAGCAACCGCAAAGAGTACACTTATCCAGTACCCACCAATCCCAGTAAGTGCCGGATACTTGGGGTTTTACTGTATTTGGGCAGCACAGGGTCATGGACCGGTTGTACCTGTTACAGTGCTGTGAGTCTAAATTTAAATACATGGTGCCTTCAACAACAAAATATCTCAAACAAAAACCTACATCAAGCCAGGTCATCAAAAGCTTGTTTAGGTAGATAGGAGTATGGTTTAAAAAAGAGAAACGATGAACAGAGATATTTGAAAGGAATTCTATCCCTTTGAGGTTTTGAAAGCTATAAGTCCTTGCGACAAACCCTTCCAGAGCATAATTTTTCTTCTGTTAACCATTAACTTCTCACACTAATAAACTCGCAGGCACCAGAATTATACTATGGAGAGAAAACTATACATAATTGAAAAATTATATCTTCTATTTCATAATAACCTCTAATCTTAACCACAAACTCCAAATACAAACAAACACTAATCTCATTCTTAACTGCCAACCATACGGTTCATTTGTGACCTGAACCACCGACAAGGATCAGGCATCAGAACTGGGATGCGGGAAGGGTTTCCGAGGGACCTCAGGCACTGAAGGCTTCCTCGTCATGTTGAAAGTTTGGATCTAGAGCCCAGGTTGCCAATGGTTTGGACAGATGTCTATGCGGTCACGGGAGCACTGGAGGCGAATCCAGACATGCAGCGACTCTGAAGGGACTACCTTTGCTTCTCTTTATCGTAAGGAGTCCCAGACAATTTCTGCTGATCTCATGGCAGACTTAATGCCTCTACTTCCTTAGGAGTTTGCAGAAGTTTGTTATGATATCAGAAACCCTGGCAAACTTTTACAGAGGTGTGGTGGAAAGTGGGCTGACCACCTGCATCATGGTCTGGTATTGGGACCCCAATGACCCTGAATGCAAAGCCCTCCAAAAGGTAATGGACACAGCCCAGGACATCACATCAAGAACATCTACAGGGGACACTGCAATGCTCATCAAGGATCCACACCACCCAGCACACGCTCTGTTCTCGCTGCTGCCATAAGGAAAGAGATGTCACACTCACACCACCAGGTTCAGGGACAGCTGCTCCCCCTCAACAACAAACTCAATCAGAGACTCATTTAAGGACTCTTACTTGTGCACTTTATTGAGTTTCCTTTTGTTCTCTCTGTATTGCAGTTTGTTTACATTCGTTATCTGTTTACAGTTGACGCTTGCACTGTGTAGTTTCTCTGCACTACCAATAAGTGGTCATTCTGCCCTGCCTGCAGGAAAAAGAATCTCAGGGTTGAATGTGATGTCATATATGTACTTTATGTACTCTGACAGTAAATCTGAAATGCAATTTCATGTAATACTACACCTGTTTTATCACATGACAATATCTTGAATCTTGAAATTATACTTCCAACAACTAACCCCAAATATTAAATCAAATTAAGAAAGTCTGCAGACACTGAGGTTGAGTGCAGTACACAAATGCGCTGGAGAAACTCAGCAGGTCCTCCATAGGAAGTAAAGGGTAACCAACATTTTTGGCCTGAGCCCTTTGGCAAGATATTCAAGGTCTTTTGCTCATAGCATGATGAAAGTGGATCAGCAAAGAGACACACAGGCTGCAGGCTGCTGATGCTTTATGGCCAAGGGACTCATGCCAGGCTGTGGGAGACTGAATTCGAGAGGGTGTCAAGGGCAAGAAGGGCTCCCGAAGATGCCTCAGGCACTGAAGGCTTCGTGATCGTGGCAGAGGTTCAGATCTGGAGCTCGGTTTGCCAATGGTTTGGGCCGAAGACTGTGTGGCTGTGGGAGCGCTAGAAATGAATCCACGAACACTCAGTGACTCGGTGAGGGGGCGGGGGGGTGGGGGTGGCTTTGGCTTCTCTTTCTCTGACTTCAAGGGGTGCCAGGCAATTTGTGCTGATGGCATCTTTGTCTGCCTTATGGTAGGCTATTGTAGGTAATATTACATTTTCTGAATCTTGAGACACTCAAGATGAGCACCAGCTCTTTCAGTTATACCTCAGCCAAAAGAGGTGGCTGTAAAGCACTCAATAGCATCCTAAAAGTGATTTAGAATCATCCCATAAATGCCCAACTTTTCTTTGTAATAAGCTACCCAAAAGCTCAGAAATTCCCTGCTTATGAAGTGCTCAGACATTGTAAGGGAGTCGCAGAACTCCTAAACAAATGCTCCCTATTTTCTCTTTCAATCACTAAGAGGTTCTGCCTATGACTCATTCAAAGAACAACAGTCTGAAAGGCCCTTGAGATCTTTCAATAACTAACGTAGTTTACAATTGATAGAATTTACCCTTACCTGAATCCCCGGGCATTGAAGCAACTGTCTCCACGTTAATGTGGTTTTGCTGGACTTGAACTTACACTTTGGGCATCCTGCTTGCTGTTGGTTAGTAACTGGCAATGCCTTGTTGAAGACTGACCACAGAGATCACTCCTGTCTGGCCTCTAGTCTAGTTTGCAATCAGGTTGAAAGCCAGGGATTGGCCCAGATCACACAATCAGAGGCTTCCTTTTGCAAAACCAGCTGAGCAACTGGAGCAAGGAACAGGAGCCAAATGAGGTGCTAATGGTCTCATTGTCTCAGGGAGGTGGCTTCCAATGGGCTGCTTCTGATTGAAAAATCCCTTCCCCCTCCATTGTAGTCACAGCTAAATATTGAATGAGGGACAAATCTTAAAATTGACCAATCTTTAGGAAGACAGGATGAGAGGTGGGGGAAGGGAAGTTTGAAACCACAAACTGGTTTTGTGGAGAACATTCTGACCGATTGCATCACTATCTGGTATGGAGGTGTCAAGAGACAGGAACAGGCTACAGAGAGAGTTGTGAACTTGGCCAGCACGATCACAGGCATCACTCCATTTAAGACAAGAGAGGGAGCCTCAAGAAACCAGCCTCTATCCTCAAGGGACCCTGCCACCTAGGCCATGCCCTCTTCTCACTGCTCCCATCAGGAAAGAGGTGCAGGAGCCTGAAGACGAACATCCAATGGTACAAAAATGCTTCTTCCCCTGATCAGATTTCTGAACAGATGTCGAACCACAGACACTACTTCACTTATTCTCTTTTTTTTTTGCATAAGCTATTTATATTTTAAATCTTGAATTTAGAACCATAGAATACTACAGCACAGAAACAGGCCCCTTGGCCCTTCTAGTCTGTGCCAAAGCATTTTTTTTGCCTAGTCCCACTCCCCTGCACCCAGTCCATAGCCCTCCATACCTCTCCCATTCATGTATCTGTCTAAATTACGGCAGGCAAAAGTTGACCTTTGTCATAATGTAAAAGTACTGAACATACAGCACGGTAATGAACCCGTGTGCCCAATTACACCCTATTAGCTTACACCCTCCAGAACATTTTGAAGTGGGAGGAAACTGCAGTCCCCGGGGAAAACCCACGCAGACACTGGGAGATCATACAAAAAACGTCAATTATGTATTTTTACCTTTGCTACATAAAGGACACTGTTTGACCTGAACTTCTCCAGCATTATGAGCTTTTTTATTTCAACCATGGTGTCTACAGAATTTTGTGATTTAGTATGGGAGAGCATACAAACTCCTTACAGACAACACAGGATTCGAACCCCTGTCCTGATCACTGGCGCTGTAACAGCTTTGCGCTAACCGCTAACCTGCCAGTCTGTATATCTCGTGGTTATTACATTTTTTTGCTTGAGTACATGACAATGAAATGAACCTTGAACTTGAGAGGCAAATATTGCAGGGTCTAACTCAACACTGGTACACTCAGTGAACAGATAAACATTTATTACACAAACTAAACCCTCACTGGAGGCACTCATTGTGGAGAGTGCGCAGATTGATTTGTGGAAGCATACAGTGTGGATGAATTTTCTGTTCTTTTGTGATCTGTCAGCACAGCAGATGGTGCTGTGGTGCCAATTAGTTTATCATCCGGAAGTTGCTAATGCATTGTGGTAGTTCTCCTCCAGCCCTTGTGGTCTCCCCTTATGATCTTAGCTTTCTATTTGATGACCTGCTAGTTGTACCCAACAACCTTTCTCTCAATTCCTCTGTCTCCATCAGAAGAACCTTTCTCTCAATTCTTCCATCTCCATCGCAAGAAACATCCTGTCTCCGATAAGGATTTCATTCTTTTCTCAGTCCCTCTGACACCCTCGTAAGACTTGACACACATCTTCTGCAAACCCACCAACTCCCACAGCCGCCTCGACTATGCCTCCTCATGCCCTGTCCCCTGTAAGAATTCCATTCTTTTCCCTCAATCCCTTGTCTCTGTCGCAAACTCCAGCATCTCTGTGTTTTTTACTACAATCACACCCTGCCAACTTGCGTTCCATTCCATTCTGCCATTTCTACCACTGTCATCCTGATTCCTCTACTCCTACCGTCCATTATTTTTAAAATTTAATTCTTAATTTAGATATACAGCACGATAACACTGGAGAACTAATATTTTCAAAAGGTTTGCTTCCTGAAAAACATTTTGAGATTATGATAGACAACTTCAAGCTGAACATGTAGGAAGTGGGAGAAACATTAAATTAACTTTTATTGAATTCAGCATGTTTAATCACATAATGATGCTGACACTGTGTTAGTTCAACTGACGTAAAAATGTTTTGCCGCTGATTTTCATTTGCACTCAGCATCTGATGCCTCTCATGTCGGCATCTAACAATAGTCGGCCAGCATTGATGGATTGCAGTTGCCCTGATATTGCTTTTCCATGGTCGCAATGTCCTGGTGATATCTTTCACCGTGTTTGTCACTGACGGCACTGAGATCAGCAGAGAAGTCGTCCAAGTGCGAATGCAGAGAATGAATTTTCAACGACACGTTGCGCTTCATGGTTCCGCATTTTCACAAAAATAGGTCATATCTAAACAACGATACATGGTAGGAAGATTTTAAAGTTGAATCTTTACAGTCTGTAAGGAGTTTGTACATTCTCCCTGTGTCTGTGTGGGTTTCCCTAGGGGCTCCAAATTCCTTCCACCATTCAAAATGTACCAGGGATGTTGGCTAATTGGGCGGCACAAACTCGATGGCCTGTTACTATGCTGTATGTCTGTGTTTTTTTAAAATTTAAAATATTTCACCTGCAAACTTGATGATACTGTTGGAACTAGATCTAGCAATGCAGTCATGGGTCAGTAACGTGAACAGGAGTGGACTGAGCACATTCTGCTACTGACCTGGATGGACCATGGTCTCTCTGTTAGAAAGTCCAGGATCCAGTTACAGAGAGGGGGTGTTGAGACCCAGTGAGGACAGTTCTCCATCTGGGTAATGATCATATTAAACATTGAGCTGAAGTCAAAGAACAGCAGCCTGGCGTATGATGTGTCATTCTCCAGGTGAGCCAGCACAGAGTGAATCATTCTCTGTGGGATGGTTTCTTTGACAGGCAAATTGAAATGGGTCCAGTGTCTCTGGGAGTGTACTTTCACCAGACACTCGAAGCATATAATAATGGTGGAGGTCAGTGCAACAGGGCGGTAGTAATTGAGGTCTGTTATTGTTGCCCTCTTGGGTACTGGGATGATGGTGGCTATCTTAATTTTAACATATGGGAGCTCTCCCTTGTTATGGTGTTGAATTGTGGCAGGGAGCAGTGGGCTTGTTGACTTTCCTTCACCACTACCACCACTTCCTTGCTGGTGTGTTTCCCGATTGCAGAAAAAAATGCCTTTGAGGTTGAATTTGCAGATGATACAAAGGTAGTTGAAGGCGCAGGTAATGATGTGGAAATGGAAAGGATGAAGAGAAACTTAGATAGATTAGCAGAATGAGCAAAGAAATGGCAAATGAAACATAATGTCATGCACTCTGGTAGAAGGAATGCAAAGGCAGACTATTGGATAGAGAAAATTCAAAATTCTGAGATGCAAGGGGACTTGGAATTCCTCGTGGAGGATACACTAAAGCAGGAGTGGGCAACTTTTTAATTTAGACATACAGCACACTAACAGGCCATTTCGGCCCATGAATCCATGCTGCCCAATTAACCTACACTCGTGGGCTGAAATGGCCTGTTATTGTGCTATATGTCTAAATTAAAAATTTTAAGTTTGGCCACTCCAAAATGAGTTGGTGGTGAAGAAGACGAATGCAATGTTGGCATTCATTTCAAGAGGAATAGGGATGTGATATTGAGGCTTTATAAGGCACCAGTGAGGCCACATTTGGAATACAGGGTACAGTTAGTTATGTGTTGCTTTTTTAAGAAAGGATGTGCTGGCATTGGAGAGAGTTCAGGGAAGATTCCCAAGAATTATTCCAGGAATAAAGGGATTAGCATATAAGGAACATTTGATAGCTCTTGGACTGTACTCCTTGGAGTTCAGAAGAATGCGGAGTGATGTTGAAAGCCCTAGATGTGGCAATGTTGTTTTCAATGCTAGGAGAGTCTAGGACAGTGGTTCTTAACTTTTTTTTCCTATTTACATACCACCTTAAGTAATTCCTTACTAACCACAAGAGTATCCATGGTACAGGATGTCATAGATGCTGTATGGTTAGTAAAGGATTACTTAAGGTGGTTTGTGAGTGGAAAATATGTTACGAACCACTGGTCTCGGACAAGAGGGCACAACTTCAGGAGTGAAGGGCGTTCATCCATTTAGATGCAGAGGAATTTCTTTAGCCATAGAGTGGTGGTGGCTGTGGAGGCCAGATCATTGGGTTAATTTAAGGCAGAGATTGATAGGTTCTTGGTTATCCAGGGCATCAAAGGTTATGGGGAGAAGGCGGGGCAGTGGGAAAATGGATCAGCTCATGATTAAATGATGGGGGAGACTCAGTGGGCTGAATAGCCTATTTCTGCTCCTACATCAATCGTTCTCAACCTTTTTCTTTCCACTCACATACACCTTAAGTAATCCCTTACCAACCATAGAGCACCTATGCCATCCATCAGCCGACACTTGCTGTCCATCAGCCTATGCTTGCTGACCATCCTATGCCATAAGTGCATAGATACTTTGGGGTTAGTAAAGGATTACTTAAGTGTTAGGTGCAGGGAAAGAAAAAGGTTGAGAATCACTGTCCCACATCTTATAGCCTTAACTTTTTAATGTGTGAGAGCTGTCCCACACTATCTCAGAGAATCATTCATGGACCCAACGCTCTAATGGCATTGTGCCTCTTCTTTCTCAGGAGTTAGTGGAGGTTTGGTACAACATCAGACACCCTAGCAAATTTCTACAGAGGCATGGTGGAAATTGTGCTGACCAGCAGCTTCACAGTCTGATATGGGGACACCAATACCCCCCTGAGCATAAAGTCCTGCAAAAGGTAGTGGACACGGCCTGGGACATCACAGGCAACCCTCCCCACCACTGAGAACATCTACGGGGAGCGCTGCTGTTGGAGAACAGCAGCAATCATCGAGAACCCACACCACCCAGCACACACTCGCTGTTCCCATCAGGACTTGCCCCACTAGGTTCAAGAAAAGCTGCTACCCCTCCACCATCAGACTCCTCAACAACAAACTCAAACAGGGCCCATTTAAGGACTTATTTTGTACATTATTGATTTGATATTGACATTATTGATTGACCCCCCCCCCCCCAGGGACGGTCATCATAGCGGCGGATCAGTGGAGGGGGTGGGTGTTCTGCAGTTGAGGGACCAGTGCATGCGGCGGGCTACTGCTGACTCAAGGTGAGGAACCTGTGGATGCTGTGGGCTACTGGAGATTGCTGTCAGGAGACTCACTGCAGAATGCAGGAGACTGGCTCGTAACTGGCTGGAAGGGTACCAGGTATTGGAACCAGGGTACGAGGAGGTGCCGGGGGCGCTGAAGGGTTCCTGACCGTGTTGGATGTTCAGATCTGGAGCTCGGGTTGCCAATGGACTCTGGATGGCTGCGGAAGCACTGGAGGTGAATCCATGGACATTCAGTGACTCTGGAGGATCCTCTTTGCTTCTTTCTGACTGTAAGTCTGACTGTAGAGGCACTTAGGCAATTCCTGCCGTTGGCGAATCTGTCTGCCTCGCAGCATGCAAAAAGAAATTTCATGTAGTATGACCCTGTTTTATTACTACGATAATAAATTGAATCTTTCTTTTACAATCTTTTTATTAATCATATTATAGGTAAACAATACATGAGGAGGAGTACATAATTAAAAAGGGAGAAAATTTCACTAAATGACATCATATAACCTAGAGCATGACACCACAATTGACGAATATGTTCTCATCTCCTCAAACTGAAATTTTCAAAAAATAAATATTTTATTATATAAAACTCCACCTAATCTAAAAAAGAAAGATTGGGCAGCCGATTCTGAGAATTTATTAATAAAAATTAATCATCTGGTCTTCATCAGTCTGGAAGGGAAAATAAATTATACTAACTAAGTCACGTGGAAATAACTTATGAAGGTCGCCAAGTCTCTTCAAATTTAACAGAAGTACCAATTTTGATTTTTTTTTTCGCTCTCTAATGCACAATCAGTTTGTTTACTTTTCTTTATTTGTTTTTGTGGGGTTTTTTTTGCATTACCTGCCTTACTGGCAGGAAAAAAGAGGCCCCTTTTTCACCGGCACCTTGTCCCAGGAATTGATGGGCAATTTACTGGTTAAGGGTCCAGTGGGAAAGCGAATCCTTCACCAAGCTGGCAGTGGGGATGTGGGTAGGTATGGAGGCCATCAATCCCTGGCATCAGCTGACGCCGGCACGCCGATTAACCCAGTGTGAAAAGGACGTCACACGTAATGTTCCTGGTTGAAGGTAGATTCTCCTATCACTAGGGATGACGTGGTCAGTGGGCACTTTCAAATTGCAGCCCCCTGGGTGGCTCTCGTGGGACCTGTGTGAGATTACTGGGTCCTGTGTGTCTCCTCCTTAATCCATCTGTGTGTCTCCCCCTTAAGAGGGAATCCCTCAATAACGTGGTGAGTGAGTGTTTAAGTTCCAGAGTAAGCTGGTGAGCCATTTCTCCTTTCATAATCAGTGGAAGAGGATGCCTGGGTAGATTTTATTGATCACCTCCGAGGTAGGTCTGGGACCCAGGGTAGATTTTGACCAGGCCTGACGGCCTTCAAGGTAGGTCTAGGACTTTGGGTAGATTTTGACTGGGCCTGACCACCTGTGATGTAGGTCTGGGACCCAGAGTAGATTTTGACCCGCCTGACCACCTCCGAGGTAGATCTAGGACTCAGGGTTGATTTTGACTGGGCCTGACCACCTCCAAGGTAGGTCTAGGACTCAGGGTAGATTTTGACCAGGCCTGACCACCTTCAAGGTAGGTCTGGGACCCGGGATAGATTTTGACCGGGCCTGAGCTCTCTGGGGTAGTTTTGACTGGCTTCCCCCGGGTAATAACCCTGTACATGGGTCTTCAACTTAGTAACTAGCAACATTTTACAAGGCAATTTGAAAAGGCCTGCAGTTAGTGTCCTGGTTAAGAGGGGCCCAGTGGGAACAGCAGGGCACTGCACGGCCAATTAAATGGGGTGCCAGCTTATCCCAGGGATAAGCTTATCCCAGAATGTGGTCTGACAATAAATCTGAATAAAAATAAAAGGATGAGAACCACTGACCTAGATCTTCATGTTAACGATGGCCTTCACGTTAGTGTATGTGCGGGAGCTTGCCCTGCCTTTGCTGTGGTGAGGGAGCAGGCGTCGAGCAGAGGACGGCCATCTTGCCGCCTTCCCTCCTCCCGTCAGCTCGGCGGCGGCGATAGTAGCGCGCCTCCCGCGCGGGCACGAGCGACATCCGGGTCCTGGCGGCCGGCGGCGGCGGCGGTGGTCACGTGAGCGGGTGCGCGGCGGCCATCTTAGAATCGGAGAACTCTGCGGAGAAGCCGCGGCGGCGACGACGGAGCGAGAGGCGAAGACGCGAGAGAGAGTGAGAGAGAGAGAGAGAGGGGGAGAGAGAGGCGCGGGCGGGCGGATCAGACACACACACACACACACACGCACACACCTTCCCCATCCCCATCCCCCCCTTTCCAGGGTAAGCCGGCATCGTGCGGGGCTTCACCCCACCCCCTCTCACCCTCCGGTGGGGGGGGGAGAGAGCGACGTTTCCCCTAGGCCCCGCGTCCCCCTGCCCTCAGGGTTGTGTAGGCCCCGACGCATCTCTCCTCCCCGGCCTCGAGTGGTCCGCGGGAGAGCCTGGGGCCTCCTGACTGAAGGGGAGGGACGAGGCTGTCAGGAGAGAAGTGGGGGGGGGGGGGGGTTGGTGGCGGGGGAGGCAGGTAAAACAACTCCCCCTTCTCCTGCAGCCGACCTCCATTTTCCTTCCTTATTAAATTATATTTTTATATTTAAAAAAAGGATCATAAACTCGGAGAGGGCTGAATGGAAAACAGACGTGGCAGCTCTGTGGCCGGACTCTTTATTATCCCAGAGGCTTGTAGTGTTAAATGTCAGCCCTTTTGTATTAATATTTCATTCATAATTAATCAACAATACTCCCAGAAAACGCCCCCCCAATCCAAGCAGATGGCGGTTTGTTTTGCTCTTGCAAGTTTTTAGTGGGCATTTAATATAAGACGGTCCTGTTTTTGAAAGGACCATTTGCATTGTGAATTTGTGACCTTTTCTTTTCCCCCCCACCCCACCCCCGGACTTGGAAGGACGCAAGGCTGGAGGAACTCAGCAGGTCAGACGGTGTACTTTGGACAGCAGAGATCAAGCTGCAATGTTCTGGGCTTGAGAGCCCTTCATCAAGACACCTATCTATAATTGTTTTTTTGCTCATGCTTTGATGAAGGTCTCTCAAGCCCGAAAAGTTGCTTGTTTGACCTGCTGAGCCTCTCCAGCGTTGTGTTTTTACTTCAGCCGCGGTGTTTAACTTCCCCTGTAACTTGAAGTTGTTCCCAACCTATTCCTTTCCTATTTAAGCCATGTTCAAGTGGTGACTTCAAACGATGGCTAGGGATCTTTGCATTCCCCCCCCCCCCATAACATTGGGGAAGACTGCTTTTGGGGGTGGGGAGGGGGGAATTTAACCTTTATGGAATTTAAACGTTTTTCCAATTTCAGTCTTGTCCAATGTTTTGAAGGATTGTGGCTGTTCACAAGGCCTTTTTGAAGATTTGCAATCAAAAATGTCTTGCATCTGTAAAAGCACTGCTGGAGAAACTCAGCAGGTCAAAGGGTGTAACCTTGCATGCAGCAAAGATACATAACCAACGTTTCAGGCGTTTTGTAGCTTTATCTTCGCTGTATTAAGTGCACTATTGACCAGCTGAGTTTCTCCAGCATTGGTGTCTACTGACTTTCGTGTTTTACTCATGTCTTGCATTACTGTCTTGCGGGTCACGGTAAACTTAAAAATAAGAATGTTAGCTTAATTGTAATGCATTTTAACAAGTAAAACTGGAGATGTTAGTATAAAATTTTAATTTTTCAATTTCCAATGCCAGGGAATGCTTGTATATTTAAGTGTTTTGTTTTTGTAATATAATTGTTGTGAACTCTGGAAATGTTCTGTTGCTGTGTGAACTTAGTGTTTATGTGGGCGTGCAATGATTTTGTGGTTGTGAGGTAGCAAAATAGCTATCCAAGCTAAATGGTTTCTTTGCTTGTTTGATAAGTGATGGATCAGTAATATTTTTCTGTGTGAGTACATTTGTAATGTACTATACTAGAGTTTAGAAATTGTGGCTCTAATTCCAGTTGAACCGGTGAATTTGCTATTCAAATGGACTAGTTGTCTAAATTAAACACATGTTGGAAATGCTTTGCAGAACTAGTTCTGATGCAGTATCATTGATGTAAAATACTTGCTGTGGTTCTCCTTCAAAGATGCTGCCTGTTTGAGTGAGAAGTTTTGGTAAATTCCAGTTTTTAGTGCCTTGATTGTAGTTGCAGTTTTATGAACTGTTGATTTTTTTTCTCAAAATGACTTTTATCCGAAATGAGAAGTCAAATTATCCTATCATTTATTTGAATCTCTAATTTTCTTTTTGTGTGTGCATGCACACACCAAGTTGATTTAGAGAAGCAACTAAATTAAAGTGTGCGTGTGTTGGTATCAGTGGAGATGATTAGAAATCCTTGATCCCATTCCTTACTATGTCCCTTTAACCAGCTTTCTCCCTATCTCCTTTTATGGTGTTCTCTCCCCTCACTTCTCGACTTTTAACTTCCACTTTCTGGTGTGCCTTTCCTTTTCCAGCCCTCCCATTCTTTTTCTCTTCTTTCTCCTGTCCCAACCCCATCTCTGTATTTTCTTCCTTAGTAGGTAAGTGGTTCATTTCGGTAGGTCAATTATGATGGCAGAATATAGTATTAATGGTAAGATTATTGGCAGAGTGGAGGATCAGAGGGATCTTGGGGTTCGAGTCTATAACACCTGCGCAGGTTGATGCAGTGGTTAAGAAGGCTTATGATATATTGACTTTAATCGTGGAATTGTATTTAGGAGCTGAGAGGTTGTAGTTATATAGGACCTTGGTCAGATGTGTGCAGTTCTGGTCACTTCACTATTCGAAGGATGTGGAGGAAGCCATAGAAAAGGTAGAGAGGAAATTTACAAGGATGTTGCCTGGATTAGGGAGCATGGCTTATGAAAAAAAATTGAGTGATCTCGGTCTTGTCTTCCTCCACTCCAAGGAGAAGAGAGGTGACCTGATGGAGGTGTTTAAGATGATGTGAGGCACTGATCTTGTGGATAGTCCAGTGCTTTTTCCCAGGGATGAAATGGTTGCCACAAGAAGACACGGGTTTAAGGTGCTGGGGAGTAGGTACAGAGGAGATGTCAGGGGCAAGTTTCTTTACACAGAAAGTGGTGGGTGTGTAGAATGACTGCTGGCAACGGTAGTTGAGGTGGATATGTGAGGGTCCTTTAAGAGGATTTTGGATGGGTGCATGGAGTTTAGCAAAAGAGGGTTATGGGAAAGCCTAGTAATTTCTATGGTAGGGACATATTTGACACAACTTTGTGGGCCTGTATTGTGCTGTAAGGTTTCTATGTTTAGATACTATAGTTTAATTTTCTGACAGTCATTGCATTTTGCAGTTTTAAATTTGAAACAATATTCCAAAATTAAACCTTGTATTTTAGAATGAGGTGTAGATACAAAATGTCATATTTCCTTATGATCCTATGTGACTGGGAGAGGCTTGAAACATCCCACAACTACCTCGCCAGTGTCACTGAAAGATGATGCTGTAAGATCAGAACAGGCCCTTTATGCTGTACTGACCTATATAAACCTACTTCACAATCAATCTAACTCTTTCCTTTCTCAGTCTATAACCCCCACCTCCTCCCCCCCCCCCCCCCCGTTTTTCTTGCTTCCATGTGCCCATCCAAGTCTCTTAAATGTTCCTATTGTATCAGTCTCAATCGCTGCCTCTGTCAGCATCCACCACGCTTTGTGCAAAGAAAAACCTTCCTCTCCCTAAACTTTGTTCCAATCACCTCAAACAGATGTCCTCCAGTATTGGCCATTGCGGTTCTGAGAAAAGGGTGGTGTCTTCTCTCTCCCCCTCATAGCCTTGTACATCTCTGTTAAGTCGCCTCTCACTCTCTGTTGCTCTAAAGAGAAAAGCTGTTGCTCTCTTGTGGGAATCCTGGTAATGGTTGTTATAGACTCTTTACTAGCAGTCAAGATAGCCATTGATCTTTTCCATTTGCTTTACCATCAGATATTAGTATTTACAGGGCACCTAATAAAGTAAACTTTCCCAGAACACTGTTAAATAGAGAGTTATTAAGATAGATGACAAAAAGCCTGGATATAATAGTCGGATTTAATGAGCAACTAAATGAAAAGAACAGGACAATTTCCTTCATTGAGGGCCTTTGTGCCAGGAGGTATGTTGCACAACATTTAGGTGACCAGAACCTGATCTGGACTATCTTGAAGGGTAATGTGGTTGGAAGTTTAGATAAAGCCTTGGACAGAGATGGTGAGGAATGGGCTGATGGTAATTTTGGAATTAGGATAATTATTTTCCTGCAAAATAACTCTTCAGCAAGCAAAGGGATATGATGGTGAATGTGATTTGATTGGTTTTGGGACACTGGCAGCAGAGTTTTACAGTTGTTAGGAGAGCTCTATTAAGTGCACTCTCATTTGGAATAATTGAACCAATAGGGTTTACTAACATGAAACCCATCAGCAACAATCCCTTCTATTTTCCCATTCTAGCATTTTTTTTTTGTGATGTGAGTGCTTATTCCTTGTGGGATACAGTTGCACAAATGCCGTGCTTTATCTAAATTTCTTATGAATGTGAGCTGGAAGGTCCCAGAGTAGTTGGCTCGTCCATTCAAATTAGGATAATCTTGAGACCGATTCCCAATCTGTACTGTATTAGCAGGCCTGAGGTCAACCTCAATTTATTTTGCCCTTCTTGACTGTCATCTAGTGACAGCTCCCCCTTGCAAACTGACCAACCATCAGTTTGGCTTTAGTACCCTGCTGTGATTGAATTGAAATTCAGTGCTTCAGCTTGCAGTTGAAGAATGGGCAGACATTTCAGTGGTTCCCTGAGGTGATTTGAGTCCTTTCAGCAGAGCACAAATTTAATCAAGGTGGTATCCTGTTGATAAAACTTCTATTGAGGCTTGCATTCCCTAATTCAATTATTTTGGTTTATCAATAGGAGTAATTCTAATTTTTTTTTATCCTTTACAGATTTATTTCTTTTAGGTGGTGGTGAGACATCAAGTCATCAGAATAATACTCTGCAAACCTATTCCTGGCTGTAGTGCAGTAAGTAGCAGTTTTCAATTCTGTTTGTGTTATGGCAGCAAAACCTTTTACATTGTATGTGATCAATGGAATACAGTGAGGTACAATGGAATTTTGTGGAATATTCATCCACATGAATTGAATATGCAAGTTATAGTCTTTCCAAGTTTGTGTTGCAGCAGGAAATGCTTTTCAACACTATGATGGTTAGTTGCATGAGGCAGGTTAAGGGATACAATTCTTCCTCCCCATGCAGATAAACTACATAGGTACAATGCATAATGTTCATGTACTTTAACATGTTATAAGCACCTCTCATGCAGTGTATGCCTTTCTTTTTAAGGTTTCATTAACACTTGGAATACACTCCAAGCATAACACAAAAGGGGTTGCAGAGTTGATATCCACAAAACCTTCTGATGCACTAGTCTCTATGGCTGCCAGCGCTAGACTTCGTGTCAGACGCTGTCCCCACCAATATCTGAACTAAAATATAAACTTCAAAAACACGTAAGTAGACATGATGGCTACATTTTCCTGTAATAGTCACAGAACCAAGTTCTGGATTGGCAGCAACTTCATTGATGTCCATTATCAAATAACTTGTTTCTGATTTTGAGACCTCTCCTTAACGTATTAAAATTGCTGTTGAGCATGAGAGATTTGTCATGCCTTGTCTTTCATTTTATGAAACTTCAATCAGTGGCTGACCTGCTTTGCAAAGATTATGCCAGTCAATCTTTTAGTTGGGTTGTAAGAAAAGTACGTAAAGTGCAGAATAACGTTGTCAAACAAAGAAATGGCAGTCTTCATTCAAGCCTATTCTGTTTCCCTTGTTTTATTTTTTTAATGTTCTTCTTTCCCAAAATCAAAATCAATACAGTTAATATTTGAGTTGTGTGACCAGACTGTGAATATGACAAGTAATTTTTGGATACCATATCTGTTGGTCATTTGATACAACATGTATTTATCAGAATAATACTTAAACTCTTAAAATACAAGGAGCAATCACAGAAACTACAGAAGATTAAATGAAAGTTCCTGAATTTCCTCTGGTTTGGAGTCTGAAACTGGAGGCAGAGTTGAGAAATTAAGAACCAGGCCTTTCAGAGATGAAGTTAGACCATGTTTCTGTGTGTAACTCCAGTAAAACTTGTGAAAATGGCAATTGTCATAATTATACAGCACAAAACGAGGCTTTATTCGTGTACCTGTCTATATGTCCTTTAAATGTAATTAAATCCTTGTCCACAACCTCCTCTGATTAGAGTCTGCAGGAGTACTGGCGACGAATCCTCAGAATTCAGATTTATTGCCAGAGTACATACATGGCATCACGTACAACCATGAGATCCTTTTTCCTGTGGACAAGGCAGAATTTACCACTTAATGGTAGTGCAAAAAAAATGAGTTCTTAAATGATTCCCTGAATGAGTGTTGTTGAGGAGTCTGATGGTGTAGGGGTAGCAGCTGTTCCTGAACCTGGTGGTGCAAATCTTGTGGCACTTATACCTCTTTCCTGATGGCAGTAGTGAGAACAGAGCATGTCCTGGGTGATGTGGATCCTTGATAACTACTGCTGTTCTCCAGAAGTGGTGTTTCCTGTAAATGTTCTCAATGGTGGGGAGGGTTTTGCTTGTGATGTCCTGGGCTGTGTCCACTACCTTTTGCAGGGCTTTACACTTCAAGGTATTGGTGTCCCCATACCAGATGGTGATGTAGCTGGGCTTGAGCCCTTCATCCTGGATCGAAGTTTGCTAGAGTTTCTGATATACCAAACCTCCCCAAACTCCTGAGAAAGTAGAGGTGCTGATGTGCTTTCTTAACAATGCCATTGGTGTGTTGGGTTCAGATAAGATGCTCTGAGATGGTGACTTCCAAGAACTTAAATTTGCTCACCCTCTCCACCTCTGGTTTCTCCCAATGATCACTGGATCATACATACCTGGTTTTCCCTTCCTTGGTGTTGGTGACATTGAGATTGAAGTTGTTAGGGCACCATTCAGTCAGGTTTTCAATCTTTCCTGTATATTGACTCATTGCCCCCTTTTATACAGCCCATTATCATGGTACACTCCGAAGGGACTCTCTTTTGCTTCTCATTCTCCTGTTGTGCAATGCTCATGGTGACTCTTTGCTTTATGGCAGTAAAAATATGAAGTATATCCTGTCATTCACATGACAATAAAAGGAACTTTAAAATTCCTTTCCCTCGTTAAACTGTTTTCTCTAGTTTTTGACTCTAATACCCTGCTTAAAAATGACTGATTATTCACCCTATCTATGTCCTGATTTTATTGATCACTGAGGTCACCCTTTAATTCTCTCCCTCCCCCCCCCCCCCCGCCCCCCACAAGGGAAAGCAGTCCCAGCCTATCCAGTCTCTATAACTCTGGTTTCCCCCCACCCCCTGTCCCTGCAACATCCTTATCAATTTTCTTTCTGCACCTTCACCTGCAACACGGCACACAGGGTTCCAGTTGTAGTCCATCTACAGCTATAAAATGACTCCATGGCCCAGCTGTGCTGTATGTCTCTTCGCCACCTCGTCTACCTGTTTGGCCACTTCTTGGGAATTAAGTACTTCTCCTGGGTCTATCTGCTTTACAATATTCTCGGGTGCTGACATGCACTGTGTTTGGCCTACCCTGATTTAACTTTGTATAATATGTCACTTCGTGTCTGAGTTAAATTCTACTTATTGTTCCTTTGCCCACTTTCTCAGTTGAGACAGACTTTTGGTAACCTTCACTGTACTACCAATTTTAGTCTCATCTGCAAACCTGTAGTTATGCCACCTACATTCTCATCTAAATCATTAATAGTCATGACAGACAATGGGATCCACAGCGATGCCTGCAGCAAACAACTATTCCACTTGCCATTCTGTGATTCCCTTCACAAGCCAGTTCTCCATATGACCACCTCGCCCTGGATCCTATGTGATCTAACCTTCAGTCTACCAGTCTTCAGTCCTTATCTAAAGCCTTGCTAAAGTCCATGTCAACACTATCTATGTACATGGCACCCTGGTCTCGCAAATCCCCTTGATCACCTCTTCAAAAAAAAACTCAGTTAAATTAGATTTTCCATGCTCAAAAGTCAAGCTAATTGATTTCTCTCTTCCCCCCCCCCCCCTAGTATCCTCCTGATGGTAAGGCTCTCTAGCCTGTAGTTGCCTGGTTTATCTGAATTAATGTTGGGTCAGTTACTAAATTAAAATTTAAGATTATAGGTTGTTATCAAAGATTTGTCATTGAGAGGTCTAAAGAAAGCATGAGTATATGGAGTTAAACTAAACATTAGCTATAACCTCAATGAATCGCAGACTCATATAATTAAGTTACCTGTCAGAGAAAAGATTCAAGAATATGCGCAAAACCCTTGAGGAAATGCCATAAACCCAGTAAGCTTTGGAAACCTCTGAGCTATGGAGCAGGAACATTTGGGATTGTATCGTGAACCATGAGGGCATGAATTGGAGGCACGTAGAAGCCCCCAGCATGTGGTATCACAAGCTCCTAGCCTCCAGCCCCAATCGTTTAAAATTCCTTCACTCCTGATCCAGAGTGGAAGCAACCTTGGTATTACAGGAATGTCTAAGGAGTGGTAGAAAATGAGGAAATTGAAAGAACCATCTGTTTGAGTGGTCCAAAGCCAGATCAGTATGTGAAAGCTGCCTAGAATTCTGCCCCATTGTCTTCCCAATTTCTTTGAATATACATGTTGCACTGGTATGGGTGCAATATCATTCAGAACTTGTATAAAAATTGGCAACTTTGTATTGGAGTTTGGAGAGTTGTTGGAGGGGGGGCGGGCGGTTGGGAGGGGTTATTTTATTGATTTAAGAAAGGTACAAAATTATTCTGACAGTGAGAAATGAGTGAACTGGGGAGTACAGTAGAAATGGGGCCAGAAAATTATTGTATTTTCCATTAAGTTTTTGTAGTGTTATCTATGATCCTTGATGGACTAGAACTGATTACTGGCTTCTGTTGAATGTAGGATTATTGTTAGAAATTGAAAAGTTTAATTGACTGAACAAGTTAGGTGACTTGCATGAAATTGGGCTTGAATGGGTGGCATGATTAGCATAGCAGTTAGCGCAACGTTGTAATAGCTCCAGCGATTTTTGTCTGGGGTTCAAATCCTACGCTGTATATAAGGAGTTTGTCTGTTCTCCCCATGTCTTCTTGGATTTCTTCCCACTGTTCAAAATGTTATAGGTCAATTGGGTGGCTCGGGCTTATGGGCCGAAAGGGTCTGTAGCCGTGCTACAGTTGCTGCATATATGATTCATTTAAGATTTGTTATTACTCAAATTCTTTTCAGCTATGTTTTTGGATTTTATTTTCAGTCCATGTAAAAACCATTTTCCAATTGAATTACATTGTCAAATCAGAGTAATTCAAAGTGAGGGTTAAAATTAAAGACCAAAGATTATGTCCATCAAAATGTTAGGCCAGGTAAATCATTAGCTGCTTTTGGGTAGAATCGCCGGGTGAATGCGGCTCCAGAGCCGGCTGCGGGTGTCTACCACCTGAAAGGTCCGCAGCAGGGAGAGGTGCCGCAGAGCAAACACCAGCTCCTGAGTCAGGGCAGGGCAGTGCACCCCAAACCCCCCCCCCCCCACTGCCGACAGCTCCATAGCAGGGAAGGGGGCTGTCGGCAGCGTGGAGTTGGGTCGCTGGCTGACTGTCATCAGCCTGCCCCCTTCTCGGCACCTGAAAGCTGCTAGCTGCTTTGCCTTGCTGCTTTTAGGTGCCTGGGGGAACGCTCGGAAGTGGAGAATATACCTCCCCAAGGTGGGTTGAGTAAGTGCTCCGAGGTGACAAGTTTTCCACTTTCAGGTGGCCTCCCTACAGCCACATTGGGGTACTTTAGGTGGCTTTACATTCGTGTATTCTGCCCACCTGAAAACGGCTATTATAGGGATGTCTGGTTTGCTCCATACAGGTCAATTTCTCCTGCTGAGCTTTCCTCTTCAGCATATTCCTTTTCTCTTTTGTTTACCCAGATCCTTCTTAAATGCACAATTGTGTTCAACTGCTCTCTGGCATGATGCAAGCATCCAAATTTTTGACTCACCCGGAGGAAAGTTCTAAACTTTTTAATTTTCTGTGGCCTTTAATTTTTATTTTCTCTTCAGCTGAAAGCATTCTCTGAATGCCCATAATGTCTCTATGATCGACTCTCACAGCTATTAACCAGAGTTACCAAAGGTTTGCCATTTTCTTTTGCCTCATTCATGAGACTAAGCAATATTCCTACCATTGAGCTGAGGCCACTTCTATTTGTAGGGGTGCAATATCTAGTGCCTGGAGAAACTATTGGAAGGATGTAGTCACATTGTTGGCAGATCTGCTTAGTGACGTGTGAAAAGCAACTGGGATATTAACCTTGTGCATTCCTAAACCAAATTAACAGGAAATAGAGTATCTGAGTATTGTACATTTTGCTGATTGGGAGCTGAGAATGATTTTTGCCACAAAATGTGACCTCATCAGAAGATTGCATCAAAGCCCAGTTAGCCCATTTTTAGGACTCTTCATTTGTTTTTATTGTAATTTGACCTCTGAAGTCTGACACTAAAACTGATGTTTTAAAGAAAAAACTGTCCAAGAGTCATGTTTGGAACAAACATTTTTTTCCTTTCATTTGCCCCTGTGATCCACAGTTTTAAATTTGTAATGAAACAATTCACGTGTAATTAAAGTGCACATTCCAGATTTTAGTTTGACCATGTAGCTTTGTATACATAGTTTCCCCCACCCCGGTTTCAGGGACACCATAATGCTTGGAACATTTGGCTTCAGAAGTGTTTGTGAGTACTCAGGTATGTTTAATTGCTTCATTGGTGCAAGTGTAAGAGAGCTCAGCTTGCTTCTTAGCTTTTGATCACCTTTGGCATCTGTGGGTGTCATTTTTCAAAACGATGACCAGAGTTTCACCATTGAAAGTCACTATGAGGCTGAAGAGCAAGAATAAAACAGTAAGAGTCATCGCCCAAACCTTAGGATGACCAAAATCAACAGTTTGGTACATCATTAAGAAGGAAGAGTGAGCAGGTGAGTTCAGTAATCATGAGGGGACTGGTAGATGGAGGAAGATCCCCCACCTCTGCTGGTGACAGAAGAATTCTCATCATAATGAAGAAAAATCCCCAAACATCTTTGACAGATCAGAAACACTCTTTCGGAGGCAAATGACGACCGTCTGTGACGACCGTCTGTGACGACCGTCTGTGACGACCGTCTGTGACGACCGTCTGTGACGACCGTCTGTGACGACCGTCTGTGACGACCGTCTGTGACGACCGTCTGTGACGACCGTCTGTGACGACCGTCTGTGACGACCGTCTGTGACGACCGTCTGTGACGACCGTCTGTGACGACCGTCTGTGACGACCGTCTGTGACGACCGTCTGTGACGACCGTCTGTGACGACCGTCTGTGACGACCGTCTGTGACGACCGTCTGTGACGACCGTCTGTGACGACCGTCTGTGACGACCGTCTGTGACGACCGTCTGTGACGACCGTCTGTGACGACCGTCTGTGACGACCGTCTGTGACGACCGTCTGTGACGACCGTCTGTGACGACCGTCTGTGACGACCGTCTGTGACGACCGTCTGTGACGACCGTCTGTGACGACCGTCTGTGACGACCGTCTGTGACGACCGTCTGTGACGACCGTCTGTGACGACCGTCTGTGACGACCGTCTGTGACGACCGTCTGTGACGACCGTCTGTGACGACCGTCTGTGACGACCGTCTGTGACGACCGTCTGTGACGACCGTCTGTGACGACCGTCTGTGACGACCGTCTGTGACGACCGTCTGTGACGACCGTCTGTGACGACCGTCTGTGACGACCGTCTGTGACGACCGTCTGTGACGACCGTCTGTGACGACCGTCTGTGACGACCGTCTGTGACGACCGTCTGTGACGACCGTCTGTGACGACCGTCTGTGACGACCGTCTGTGACGACCGTCTGTGACGACCGTCTGTGACGACCGTCTGTGACTACTCTGCAGAAGACTTCATGAACAGAAATACAGAGGCTACACTGCAAGATGCAAACTATTAGTTAGCCACAGAAACAGGGTGGTCAGATCAGTTTGCCAAGATGCATTTAAGAGCCTGCAGAATTCTGGAAAAAGGTCTTGTGGAACAGAGTGATGACAAGAGTAATGTGTCGAGACGTAAATGAACTGCCCAACATCCAAACTATGCCACCTCATCTGAAACATGGTGGTGGGGGTGTTATGGCCTGGGTATATACCAGCCCCCCCACATCTCCATCGGGCACACAAAACTCAAAACGGTCAACCAGTTTACCTATCTCGGCTGCACCATTTCATCAGATGCAAGGATCGACAATGAGATAGACAACAGACTCGCCAAGGCAAATAGCGCCTTTGGAAGACTACACAAAAGAGTCTGGAAAAACAACCAACTGAAAAACCTCACAAAGATAAGCGTATACAGAGCCGTTGTCATACCCACACTCCTGTTCGGCTCCGAATCATGGGTCCTCTACCGGCACCACCTACGGCTCCTAGAACGCTTCCACCAGCGTTGTCTCCGCTCCATCCTCAACATCCATTGGAGCGCTCACACCCCTAACGTCGAGGTACTCGAGATGGCAGAGGTCGACAGCATCGAGTCCACGCTGCTGAAGATCCAGCTGCGCTGGATGGGTCACGTCTCCAGAATGGAGGACCATCGCCTTCCCAAGATCGTATTATATGGCGAGCTCTCCACTGGCCACCGTGACAGAGGTGCACCAAAGAAAAGGTACAAGGACTGCCTAAAGAAATCTCTTGGTGCCTGCCACATTGACCACTGCCAGTGGGCTGATAACGCCTCAAACCGTGCATCTTGGCGCCTCACAGTTTGGCGGGCAGCAGCCTCCTTTGAAGAAGACCGCAGAGCCCACCTCACTGACAAAAGGCAAAGGAGGAAAAACCCAACACCCAACCCCAACCAACCAATTTTCCCTTGCAACCGCTGCAATCGTGTCTGCCTGTCCCGCATCGGACTGGTCAGCCACAAACGAGCCTGC